>NC_048299.1:197305203-197621306 GCF_013100865.1 Trachemys scripta elegans
GGGCACTGCGCGCCGAGGGTGAAGTGCTGGGTGTCTGATCGGCAGGCCCAGGGTCCGATTGTGGCCTCAGGGCCGCTTCCATTAGGAGGACTTTAAGTCTCTGCTCTCTATCTTTGAGAGTCCTGAGGCGAAATGCCCTGCAGATACTGCACCTGTCTCTTTGGTGGCTCTCCCCGAGGCACCTTAAGCACGAAGAGTGTGGGTCACTCTTCAGCATAAGTTTCCCGCAGTCCCTGCAGAGTTTGAACCCTGGGGACCCGGGTATGCCCCAATAGGGTGACGAAAACATTGGGAAAAAAACTCCCAACAACTATCTATCTAAACTAACACTAAACTAACAAACTGACTAACTATTTACAACTAAGATGGAACACTGCCATGATTGCTGAAGAGCAAGCGAAGTTCCAGCTAGCCGTCACCGGCGGTAAGAAGGAACTGAGGGGGTGGAGGGTCGGCTGGCCCCTATATACAGCGCCATGAAGGCACCACTCTAGGGGGCGCCGAAGCCGACCCTACGGATGATGCTATAGTAAAATCTTCTGGCTAGCGTGCACGCGGCGCACGCACACCTGCTTGGAATGGACATGAACAATCACTCGAAGAAGAACAACACATGCTTGATTAACGGTAAAGCGACCCTAGATGGGCTCGAGGGAGCTAAGATGTTAACTATCGGGTCCACACCCACCTCGACCTCCTCAGCCTGAATAGCCAGGCTCTGGGCAGCTCGTCTGAGCAGTTGCTGAAGCACCTGGTTGTCCTCCAGAGCCAGTGCCGTCGAAGTCCCCGCAATGGCTTCGTCCGGCGAGGAAGAGGAGGAAGTCGCCAGCAGACGACCTTCGTCGCTACCCTCAGCTTCTGCAGGGTCCCGCAGCACACGGTACTCGGGTTGTGTGGCCAGTGCAGATGGAGGGGGCGGCACCGTGACCGGTACTGGGGTCGACGCCGAACGATGAGGCGTGCTGGGCGGTGCCTGCGGCGTCGAAGACATGGCCTCCATCGGTGCTGGTGTCTGACGAGGCAGTGCCGGATCCTGTTGAATAGGTGGCACACCCCTCTCGAACGGTGGTGCCACTGGTAGAGGCAATTGCGCTGGAGCTACCGATGTTACGGAGACCGACGCAGATCTGAAGCATGGACCGTGCACCTGCCCAGGGAGTTCAGAAAGGCCACTGCCAATGCTGCTGCCACAGCGCCAGGTAAGGTTGCTGACTTCTCTGTGAAGCTGACCTCTGGCTCCTTGATCTGTTGGAGTGATAGGATTCCCCCTCCAACTCCAAGGTCTCTGAGTATGAAGACCAAAAGGGGGCAGTGGTGCCAGCGAGTGGTGCTGCGAGGCCAGGGAATGAGGAGGCACTTCCCTCTGCGCCGGCAGTGCCGGAACAGTGTGAGGCGGGGACTGTGGCGCCATCATGGTCGGTTTGCGCCTTGATTGGATCAGGGGCCGGGTAGTTACTGGTGGCTCTTCCTTCCAGCGCGGGTAGGTCAGCACCGGCAGACTTATCAGGTCCGAAGCCACCTCGAACGCCTCTGGTGTCGATGGGAGGTGCACGTCCTCGCAATGGTCCAGGGACCTGGACCGGTCCAGACTCGACTGGACCCCAACAGGGGCGGGAGTCAGCGCAACCTTGGGAGGAGGCTCCAGTTGCACAGCTTGTCCCACCACACTTGTGGACGCCACCGGCCTTTTAAGGTCCTGGTGGGGTGACCGACCCCTCACTGGCTTCTTCTTTTTCATGGGCACTGGGGATGGTTAGCGGTGCCGCATGGAGGCCTACCTCCTATGTCCCGAGTCTCTCCGGTGCCGGGGCCTGGCGTCCTTAGACTGGGCCTCTTCTCTTACTAGAGGTGCCGGAGCGCTGCGCACTGAGGACGAGGTGCTAGGCGCTGGGTCAGCAGGTTCGGGGTCCGTGTGTGGCCATAGGGTCGCCTCCATCAGAAGAACTCTAAGTCTCTGCTCTCTATCTTTGAGAGTCCTGGGATGGAACCCCTTGCAGATACGGCACCAATCTTTCTGGTGGCCCTCTCCGAGGCACCTCAAGCAGGAAGAGTGCGGGTCACTCTTTGGTATAAACTTTCCGAAGACCACACAGAGTTTAAACCCTGGGGACCTGGGCATGCCCCAGGAGGGGACAGGGTTTGATTTGGGTGGGGGGAACCCCCCAACAGCTAGCTAACTTACAACTATCACTAACTATAAAACTATGAGAATCAGAATTATATACATGAACTGAGACAGCTAGGCTTGCTGCAAGAGCGCAGCAAAGTTCCAGCCAGCTGTCACTGGCAGTAAGAAGGAACTGAGGGGGCGGAGGGTCAGCTGGCCCCTATATTGGGTGCCATGGAGGCGCCACTCCAGGGGGCACCCAGGCCTACCTTATAGACGCTGCTAAGGGAAAATCTTCTGGTGGCGCGCACACACCTGCTTGGAATGGACATGAACAATCACTTGAAGAACTTCCTTTTATTTGTTTTAAACCTGATGCCCACTAATTTCATTTGGTGGCCCCTAGTTCTATCATATCCCCCCTTAGTCTCCTCTTTTCCAAGCTGAAAAGTCCTAGCCTCTTTAATCTCTCCTCATATGGGACCCATTCCAAACCCCTAATCATTTTAGTTGCCCTTCTCTGAACCTTTTCTAATGCCAGTATATCTTTTTTGAGATGAGGAGACCACATCTGTACACAGTATTCAAGATGTGGGTGTACCATGGATTTATATAAGGGCAATAAGATATTCTGTCTTATTCTTTATTCCTTTTTGAATGATTCCCATACTTAGGCCCATCCTCCAATTTGCAACCCTGATTTGGGCAAAGAGTTTTAATTAGTCAGACCAAGTGTCCTGGAATCCAGGGATTAACCCACCTAACAAAATCTGTATCTGTTGTCTGGTGGGACAGTACTGCTAGCTCTTGATGCCAGAATCACAGACCCTTCAGCTAGTCCCTCTGCCTTTCCATATACCATAAGATCTGCTAGAGCAGGAGGATCTGCAATGGCCCCACTTTTTCCAGGGGGAGGAGGCTGGAGTGCAAGGAACATCTGAACAGATTCCTGTTCCTAGTCTAAACTCAGGCCTGATCTACATTAGAGTTAGGTCAACATAAACTGCCGTATGTCAACCTAAGTGTCTACACTAAAATGTAGCTCCCACCGATGCAACTTGCCCACTACACTGCCTTAATAATGCCACTTCCACAAGTAGTTAGGTTGATGTAGTGTCAGGGTAGACACTCCGTTGCTTACATTGACAGTTGCTGCTTTTCAGAAACAGTCCCACAATGTCCCACGCTGGCAGTTAAATCGGTGCAAGCGCTCCTGGTGAGGACATAGACTGCCGACACAAGGAACGTAGTGTGTACGTGTAAAACCGATTAAATTACTGCAGTGGCGGTATGTCGATGTAACTTAGGTTGCTTTAATTTTGTAGTATAGACTTGCTCTCAGTATTCTCTGCACTCCTCCAAATGAGTTGATTTCCTTCCTGAACTCTGCTTGATGCATTTGGGGTTGAGAAGGAGGGCAGGCAGGTCAGGGAAAGAGAGAGGAGGTGCAGATATGTACCACATTAGCTTTCCACTTCCCCACCCCCACATCTGTGTATTTGAGGGAGGAAATACCATCCGTTAAGATAACATCCTCCTTTCGTGTTTGATTTGGTGAGCCTGGGAATTGATTTACTGAAGATAAAGATCAAACTCTTTGCCTACCACTGCAAACTGCTTATTGCCATGTTAGGGAGACAAGGTAGGTGACACAATATATCTTTTACTGAACCAACGTCAGTTGGTGACAGAGAAGCTTTCCAGCCACACACAACTCTTCTTCAGGCCTGGGAAAGGAATTCCCAGTGTCACAGTAAAATGCAAGGTGGAACAGCATAAGTAGTTAGCACACATTGTAAGGGACCATTCAAGGTACAGTAGCTTGTTACCTCTTTTTGCCCTGTGACTTGAGAGGAGCTTAAATTCATTACTCTGCTATACACCAAAAATCCATGGACTGAACACAGACACTGGATTACAACAATTTGTATCCCACCAACAACCCTTTCTTTTTGTCCTACATACTACAGAGGTGTTAACGGGTCTATCTGGACTGGTCCCTTACAATATGTACTAAACTACTTGCATTAAACCTGGTGGTTTTCGCCCTGTGGTCCGCAGACTCGAAGGCTATGTCTACATTAGAGAGCTTACAGTGGCACAGCTGTACTGATGAAAATATGCAGCTGCAAGATCTCCTATATAGCTGCTCTATTCTGACAGGAGAGAGCTCTTCTATCGACAATTAAACCACCCCCAATGAGCGGCAGTAACTATGTTGGCGGGAGAAACTCTCCCACCGATATAGCACTGAGCACACTACCAGTTATGCCAGCAAAACTTGTCACTCAGGGTGGTGTTTTCTTCACGCCCCTGAGCGACATAAGTGGTAGTGAGGGCATGGCTTAAGGCAGTGATACTCAGACTGAGGCTCATAAGCTGCAAGTGGCTTTGGTCTGACTCAGTATGGCGGTTCTCATGTTCTTAATAGAACAGAGTCTGTGTCTAGACAGCATAGCTGTGATTGTCACTAGAGATCTGATAGGCCTGTGAACCTTTTCCAAACCATAACCCTTGTTTTCAACAAAGAAATTTCAGGACCGCCTTTCCAGATTCAGGACTCTCCTCCCATCTAGATATAAAGAAATTATGTATTCATAAGCCAGAGGCTGAGTACCACCTACTAGGCAACTAATTGCTAAGTCCATTATAGTAAATGCAACGAAATGTTGCATCTGTCTCAGAACATGCTTTTCAGTTATCACAGATGTGAGATTTACAATGCTATTAGAACAGTAGCATTCAATTCAATCTGAAGGTAGAACATGTTAGACAAAATCCTAGCTCCACTAAAGTTGGTAGCAAAATACCCATTTATTTCAATGGACCCAAGATTTAACCCATTATTGCAAAGAGGTCAAGGGGCCATAATTACTTTGGGGCAGATTCTCTGCCCTGTTCCACTCTTCTGTGGCACTCCTGGGTGGGGTTCTGCTGCCTTTGCACTAGTTGATTCCTCCAACATGGAGGAATCCCCAGTGGCTAAAGGAACTAGCATAACTGGCTGCCTTGCCTCCCCTCCCTGCAGCACCTAGTGCAGAGAACATACTGGGGTGGAGAGGTGTCTGAGGAGAGCAGAAATGGCAATGTGTGCTATGACCCCAATTAGTCAAGGCTGGTGCACGGTTCCTTGAGAAATGAATCAGCTGATGCAAATGACAGCTGCTCTAACCAGTGGGGGATCTGAAGGAGAGAATCAGAGACATGTAGCTGGTTCCCAGCTTCTCTTCCCCCTCCTCTACTCAGGATACCCAGGTAGTTGGGTAGCGGAGGGGAGCAATCCTTTCTTAGGTGCTCAGCTAGGCTTAGACAGAACCAGTTACGCTCCCGTCAATTCTGTTCTCCCTCCTGTCCAGAGCAACAGCCAGCCAGCAGAGGAAGCTAGAGCAGGGAAGGGACAGCAGCTGCGTAGAGCAGTGGTTTTCAAACTTTTTTTCTGGGGACCTAGTTGAAGAAAACTGTTGATGCCCGTGACCCAACGGAGCTGGGGATGAGGGGTTTGGGGTGTGGGAAGGGCTCCAGGTTTCAGGGGAGGGGTTCAGGGCTGGGGCAGGGGCGTGGGGTTGGGGTACGGACTTACCTCCAGCAGCTCCCGGTCAGTGGCAGACTTCCCGCCTGTCTTGGCGCCAAGGATAGCGCTGTGCCCCGGAAGCGGCCAGCAGCAGGTCTGGCTCCTAGGCGGAGGCGCACAAGCAGCTTCGCGCGACTCTCGCCTGTAGGCACTACGTTCCTGCCGGTGCTGAGAGCAGGGGCAGCGCATGGAGCCCCGTGGCCCCCCTGCCTAGAAGCTGGATCCGCTGCTGGCTGCTTCCAGGGCGCAGCGCAGTGTCAGAACAGGTAGGCACTAGCCTGCCTTAGCTGGGCAGCACTGCCAATGGGACTTTTAATGTCCCGGTTGGCGGTGCTGACCAGAGCGACCCAGTGCCTGACATGCTGTGACCCCGTACTGGGTCGCAACCCAAACTTTGAAAAACGCTGGCTTAGAGGGCTCCTGACTCACAGAGATGTTCCTAAAGCTACAGAGGAAGTGGTAGGAGGCAGTGTCCTTTCTGTCCTCCCTGTAACCATCAGGTTAATGCAGACTATTTAAAAATCACAGTCAAAGGCTCAGGAAACATTTTCAATTAATAAATGAAAGTTATTACAGTTACCCTCAAAGGTCACAACTGGGACAGCCCTGTATTCAAATGCCTCCATTACATAAAGAAACAATAGTACATAATTACACGATAAAAAAAATTAACTAAGTCAGTTTTCTTAATTTTTATTAAATTCAAAAATTGCAGAAAAAATTCACAACAAATTTCTAAATACAGGTAAAAACAAGTCAGCTGAAATAATTGTTGTCAAGTTAAAACTTATTTTTCCATAACTTTCCCTTCCTTGCTATTGCCCACAGTACTTTCAGAAATCCCACAAATGCTAGAAAATGGTGGATTTCATCGGTTAGTATTAGAATAAACCACGAGTTCACTATGTAAAAACAGCTAACCATTTAGGCACAAGGTGGCAGAAGACATAAGTACAATTTTCAACCAGGCTTCCTTAGTTTGTTAGTTGAAACTGTATGTGCCAAAGATGTGTTCCCTGCACAGTATTGTGTGCAGAATGTAATAACTTATTCAGCAGCCCTACAGCTCTAAGATCCTTTGGGCAAAGTATAAATTACCACCAATTATTTTGAATGCTTTGTTCCTTCCAGAAAACTCACGAGAAACCAGAGAAGTCCGGGGTATACATTATTATGTCTGTGTAAATGTTTAGGGTGGAACAATGGCAAAATTGGTAAGATATTTCAGACACCAGAGAATAAAAAAAAGTAGTGATAAGCTATATTTTGCAAAAGACTGGTTTACATTTGTGTCCCCATGGGTCATAAATAGTTTTGCTACTGCCTCCCAAGATGTCACGAAAAGCAGTCACATGCCATGACAGAATACTAATTTGACTAGATCATCCCAATAGTGCAGTATTCAAGGCAAGCTATTAATGCGCCTTGTTTTTCCTATCTTGAAAAATAAATGTAAAGGCTGAGAATCAGATCTTTATAAGGAATTTTTTTTTAAAAACTGTTCTATAACACTGATTTTACCTTTTGTCCACCATCAGGTATATTTGCCATTCTAATAACAGGTGCAGCTCCGCTGTCATTCATAAATACAAAATTTTATTTGCATTTCATTAGTTTAGAAAGACCACAATGCTTTTCAATACCACAACATTCAGGACACACCAAGTTATTCGAATATGTAACTACTGATTTACCACGACTAAACTAAACAGTGCATTGTAATAAAAGATATACCAAAGATATAGTTCACAAAGTCATTATCAGACAAAAACCTAACACAGTATATGCTTGATGGAAATAATTTCCACCATTAGGGGAAAAAAAATGGTTTTCCATAAACCCCTCCCACCCACCCATTCAGACAAATACACATATATATTCCCTCAACACAGGAAAATGTATTAAATTCCTTTTAAAAAGAATTTGTCTAGGACAGCAGCATTGCTTTTCATACCATCTTTTAGAATTCAAAATACATCTCCACTTTTCTTGCAACCTAGCTTATGTTTAAGCAGAAATTAAATGTGTGAGTTGACACTGCACCCTTAGAATTGCACCAAATGTGATGTCTTAATACACAAAGCAATGGTCTACTATTAAACATAATAAATAAGACAGATTGCTGGAAATTACAAGTAGCATTGCTGTAGATCTAGTCAGCTGAAGATGCTACAGCTCCACCCCACTCCCTAAAAAAAAAAAAAAAAAAAATCATCTGAATATATTAAAGGAAACAATGACGGTTATGGAAGCTTTGTACATAAAGTTTTCAGTTTTAAAAAAATTCATCTTTAAAATAGTTAGCAAAGCACCATATACTTATCTTCATACAAGAAGAGCTTCTGCTTGCCTGTTTATAATAACAAGGACTATTACAATATTTATGTCAAGAATAAGTATAGATTTAATTTCTCCTCCTCCTAGACTTGGAGTGTGGCAGTTTCCATATACTGTACAATATTTATAACACTACAGTGATGAATGAAATATACTGTTTTGGGGAAGAGGGGCAATATTTAACTGTTGCAACTGAATCTTACACAGGATTGCATATTTGCATATTTACAAATAAGTGTGTAGTTCTGACTTGAAAAACAAAGTGCAACACGAAACTGCCAAATGATTGTAGTGCAGACACTGTCTTCTCTCTCCCACTCTGTGTGAAGCAACAAGTCAACAGCAACGGACATGTGGTCTTGGCGGAGGCAGTTCAGGTGGGATTTCTGGCTCTGGTTGCAGGGACAGTATACTGTTGGACAACTCATTCCTCATAATATCCAGAGGCATCTTTTAAAAAAAAAAAAAGTCTATAAATGATTACCTGCACTGAACTTTTTAGTTTATTTCAATTGAAAAGAAAAGCTGCAGAACTAATGCTCAGCTAAAATATTAACATAAGGACCCCAACATCAAAATATTTCAATTACCACTTTCAAAGAGATCAAATTAAATCTGCGAAATTCCTAATTTTGCCTCAAATTTAGGTGGCCTTGGACAAATCATTCAGTCTTCTCTGTGTCCTGGCTTCCATATCTGTAAAATGGGGATAATACTTGCCTGCCTCTTGGGATATGGATTAATTTTTTTATAGCTCTTTCAGAAGTGCTAAGTAGTATTGTAGACCACCTAATAAGGATCTGTGTATGGCAGATTGCATGGATAAGATTCAAGATCACAAATAATCCTGTAGTTTAAAGAGGTACACTAATAAGTAATATACATAAAATGAAGTTGTTGCCTTCTAGTGTTAACGTAGTGGTTCAGACTTTAAGAATAGTTTAACACAAATGAGGCTCTCTCCATAGAGAAAGACTAAACACTTGCATTGTTTTAGGGCGTCTGAAAATACAAAAAGTAACATTTCTATCAGGTGACCATAATTTTTTGAAATATAGCTCACCATGATTTACACTGATACTAATAATAATCACTTACATAACACAACTCAGCCAGGATTGTACAGCCCTTTCCGAAGGTGGATAACAGTTATAGCCATTGTATAGATAGGGAAAGACTATCCTATATTGAAGCCAGCAGTAAACAGAAGACAGGGTCTCTATTCTCTGCTCCGATGCTCTAGCCTCTGGACTATGCTGTAGACAGAAGCTCTGGTCTGCAAACATACCAGGGATGATTCTCTTTCGCTAGTTGACATATAAGTTGCTGACTACTTGTTTTTCCAGCCCTTTGTAGTTCTTATCTCTCATTTCAATTTAAGGATGAACATTTATTTCTGCTTTGTCCTAAGTCAATTCCCCAAATCACTCAATTAACGTATGGCAACAAATGGAAGCAGGCAAATGCAGTCAGCTACTGAACTATGGTCTAAAATGAAGTTACCGTGCAGAGAAGAACACACAAAAATTTCAACCACCGTGCAGTGTTTAGCTGCTACTGAAGAGCTGAAGGATAGCAGATGGTTCTCAAGCTGCATACTGGCACCTCCAAACTAAGTCAAAATTTTACTTGCCATTATGTGCTCTGAACAAATACTGGTACCAGCAGTAGTTAAATATAGTCCCCATCTCCACAGTACATACATATTACCTTTTTCAGGATGTCATCTACAAGTTTCAGAAATATTTCATCCACATTAAAATTATCCTTGGCACTTGCTTCACAGAACCGCATCCCAGTTATTTGCTGTGCAAACTGATGGAAATAAATAAAGTAACTACATGAAGCTAGATTTTTTTTTAAGAGATTAAAAGAAAAACCGCACTTGACAAAATATGAGCAAAACTGAATCTAATGTCACATTAGATCCATTTGAGTCAACTTCAGTTCTGCAAGATATTTTTTCTCTTCCCATTCTGTTTTGAAGAGTGTAATCAATGTGTAAAAATTTAAGCTGTCTTTAATACATTCCGTTAGTTTACCATGTCAAAACGAAATCAAGAAATAACTGAAAACCAAATAATGAAATGATAAATGTTAGCTCAACCATGAAACCAGACATATAAAAATGTGACACTTAGTGTGCTGAATACACAGCTCATACAGAGAACATTTCAGTTCATATATTTATGTTTGTTTTGTTTTATTTCTTTTCATTTGCTTTTAGATGAAGTTGATGCTCTTGAAAATGAGTAACTAGCAGCACTAGAAAATGCCAGGATTAATGCAAGCATATATGCTCCATGGCTTTGGAACAGCTTGCCAGGCAGACTTAACCCTGGGCTATGGTACCATCTCATTCCATGGAGGATTTCAAAATTGTGGGAATTTGTTCTGAATTGGAATGAAATCAGATTTGGAAATAGCAAAATCCTCTTTGAAGTGGAATACCTCTACTCAGCTCTAAGAAATTCAAAAGGAAAAATGCAAAGCTCTCAGGGACTCCATGCACCAGAACTTTAATATCATCTCACCTGAACACCATGCCTATCAATTCTTATTCTATGACACATCCATGTAGAAAACACACACACACAGGTTCAAACACAAGAAAAAGCATTTTCAAAATTGCAGTTAGAAGACGCTCAGTTACGAGTACCCTTTTTACTTTGTTTTTATATAAGTTGGTAATGAACTACAAAGAGGTTTTCAATCTTAGTGCCTTGAGCTAAGCAGCACTTATGGTCTGCTGCATTAATTCACCAAATTTTCAGACAATATTTGGGTACATATTTAACTTCTTCCAAAGGATAAATTATTCACATGTTCCTTTATGTCTTCACATCATGCACTTACATACTTAGCCCCTAAATAATTCCAGAATATCAGAAGAGGAGTTTATCAAGTAAAAACACAAGACAAAACTGTTTTTTTGTTTTTGTTTTTTTTAAATCAAACAGCTATCAGCTAGTATTTATTTGGATTTCCCCTAAGATTACTGCAGTCTGTTTTAGAAACCTCTCCCCCTCCAGTGCTCTGTCCACAGTATCCTCCAGAAGTCATGCTATGACAATACTTTACATCTTATAACAAGAACTCTTCCCTCCCCCTCATTAACAAATACGGAGAGCCAATGTCAACAGTGCATCAGCTTTCAGCAGCACCTCTGTGCTCATTTCCAACACACGGATAGCATGACAGGATACATAATCTTTAATTTGTGCATTGTCAAAGCCTGGATTTTGAAAAGCTGTCTTCACATTCCAAAATCTTCCCAGGTTGGTCTGATGTCTCTAGAATTTCAGGAGACATTCAAACGATTCTCTTCCATAGAAAACCAACCTTACACACCCTGAGCATTGTGGGTACATATGGTTAGTCTCCTGGATAGTAACCGACTGGAAGAGATGCCAGGGGTTGATTTCATGGTCTGGTTTTCTCACAGCTTGAAGTGATCAGGAGCAATTTGGAAGAGGATGAAATAGCAGATTGAACCTAAACAGAAGTCCAGCAATGGATAAGTCCCCCTTGGAAAATTATTACAGTGGAAACTAGATGCATTCACCTATACTTCTTTTTACAGAAGAAAATGCTCTTCCTTTTTGGAGTTTAAGATTCCTGGAGACGTCATGCCAGTGACGAAGAAATGGATCAAGATTACTTTGACTCAATCATAGGTATGTAATGATCCAGACAAGGAGCCAATTCTCGAGTCTAGCCCAAGCTGTGCTCAGTACAGAAGTCGCTTAAAGCCAATTTTGTGCTTCACTAATCTCGGGACAGTCAGGAGCTACTCTGGTCCCTCATATAAGTTAGAGCAGTTTAATGGATGCTTTAACCTACACTAGCTGTAACAAATCCCCAGAGGTCATTTGCTGGCCCTGAGCACAAGGTGCCACAACCTCCCTCCCTCCCCTTCTGCGAGGGAATGGAAAGGGCAGCCTATAGTCAGTTCTACACCAGCTGAGGATGTGAGGGGACTCTTCAGCTGATTTCTCCAACACTTCATGCTACTTTGGGGTTCTGAGGATCCAGCCCAAGTTAGTACCTTCTAATTTCCTCTGTTTCTTTAGGACAAGATGACATTCCTTACATTAAAGAAACATACCTGGGTATGTTCTGTAATACCTGGTATAAGCTTAAAAACAGATTTTGGTAAAATAATGTATGCTTAAAACACTGTATGTCTTCTATAACTCTAAGGGTATGAAGGAGAGTAGTATCATAGATGCAACATCAAAGCAGCGTCCCTGCTGTAGGTACTTGTTTATAGCAAAGTCAGTATAACTGTTGTTTTTAATCAAACACTAGGTTAGAAAAAAAGGTTTCTCCTTTTTACCTAATTAACTTCTCCCTCTCTCCCCTCAAAGAGTCACGTATCTTTCAAGGGGCAACGTGATTCCACTCAATGCTTGCCTGGCCTGGAATTTCAACCATCATTAGATTTATCTCAGACTTGCAAAAGATTCAGCACAGCCCAAACTTACAGCTGTACATTCTTCACAATTCCAATATGAGCTCACAACCACCTTCTTTCACCATCACTAAAGAATGTTAATGATTTGATTCCACCTGCTCTTACCTTTTCTCCCTGTTGTCGAGTAATCTCTCTGTCAACTTCACAGTCCAACTTATTTCCAACCAGTAGAAGCTCTGCATCTTCTGAGGCATACTAAATACAGAAAAATATGGTATTTCTAGTTAACTACATCCACAAACGTAAGATTTTTACACTGTTAGTAAAAACTAATACTTATGTACCTGCATGAGTTCTGTATCATCAAAGCTCTGTTCTGCTTCTAATCGCATTCCATAATACCGCACGAGAAATATACCTGAGTTTCCCATAGAGGGACTATTGTGGCCTTAATGCAAAGAAGGTAAACAGAATGCATGATTTTCGAGTGCACAGATGGGTGCCCAAATCTATGCACATTTCTGACAACATTGACGACAGCAATTTTAGTTCACAGAAGTCAGCAGAAGAATAAGCACACAAAATAAATGCTTGCTAAAAGAACGATGTGGAAATCCATAGCAAAAGAATTTAAGTTTTTAATCTTCTAAGGTTTTATTACAAAACCACACTGTAAAAATGTAATTTAATAGTGTCCCTTTCATAAAGCATTACATATACTGTATTTTCTATTTTTAGAGAAATTGAAGCCTACCTTATCAATCATTTTCATCCATTTTGGTAAATCCTCAAATGTCTCCTTCTTGGTGATATCATACACCAATATGATTCCCTTGGCACTTCTGTAATAAGCTGAGGTAATGCTGTTGAATCTCTCCTGACCTGCTGTGTCCCTAAAGAGTAGCAGCAAACATTGGTGGAAGTATTTTACCAGTTCACAAAGCATAGACTAGGCTAACCTGGATTTTAATAAAAAACACATCATGCATTCTACAGGCATATTCCATATTTTTCGTTTCCTTCTATAATACTAATTTCAGACATCACCAGGTAAGCCGGGTTAACAACAACTGGATCAGAAGAAGTAAGCAATTCTATATCAGTCCTATTTGTCCCACACTAACTTCACTGAGAAAAGCAAGCCCATGAATCAGTTTTACATGTCCTTGAGAATGGAGTTGTCCAATGAAAACAGATCAACAGATGAAAAAAAAAATTACAAACAATATTTCCTGGAAGAGTGAAAAAATAAAAGGATGCATGCTCAAGCAGCTAACACTGTTGGACTTTATACTATAAAAGCAGCAATTCACAGATTAACAAGATTTAAGAGCTTTCATATCAACCACAAAAATTAAGCCATGTTTTTAAAACCAGTGCAGAAAATAACTGCAGAAATTATTGATAAAAGTAAGCCAATAACATGAGGATGTATGGTAGTACTTTCTGAGGCACAGATATGACTGAGTACAGTGTGAGCTTGAAGATCCAGTTCTAAATTCTGAAGTGTCCACTTATTTTGAGTGTGGAGACGGTGCACATTCACCGACAGTGCTGCCTAGTGGTCAGGACGAGGTTGGCAGGTCGTCTCCCCATTGAAACACAGTCACGTCCTTCAGCGCTTCCACCCCAAGGGTTTCCAGTCCTCCCCTTTAGCACGGGGATCTTGGGGACTGGGCTCTTGAACAGGCAACATCTTTTCCAGCTGGCCTCTCACTGTACATGAAGGCTCTTGTTGTAATGTCCTCTTGGGTCCACCCTTTTCATTAGGCTTCAGTCCAGGGCCCAATGGTGGGCAGCACCACTTGGTACTACACAGCCCCGCCCCACCCCTTTGGGACCACTTCCTACCCCAGTCATCTTTAGCTTCACAGAATAAATCACTTCACTCTAGTCTCTGACCTGCACACTCAGTCACCTGACTCTTCTTTGTAGCTTTGCACAGGTCTGTGTTATCAGGTCTGGGCACTGGGCTCCTGGGCAGTACTTTCCCTTCAGAGCAGCTGCCTGCTCCCTTCCACTGCCTGCTTCTGAGCTGCTCCACTCCTCTTTTTAAAGCCCTGCCTCCAGCTTGCGCAGGCGTGTCTGGGCGGGACTGCCTGGGCTCAAAGCTGGTCCTTAAAACCCTGCTCTCCAGTGTGGCGTTTAAATACCCCACCACAGGATGCCCAACTGGACACACCTATGGCCTGGCTCTCAAAAGTGATGGGGGCTTCAATTAGGGTGCATTTACCAGCAGCTGTACTTCTTCTAGCAAGTTTATGTCCTTGTGTAGTCAAGACCCAAGGTGTTTTCACCGTATCATGAAAACCTGCTCTGAGCCATTTTCAACCATATCACCAAAAAGCCTGCTTAGAGCAGATTTTTCATGACAAGTTAATAAAAATGCCTGAAGCTTGTTTACCCCAGAACTTTCACTGTTGTTAGTGCTGTTGCTAGAAAGTAGGTTACAAAATGCTCTAATGGATTCAAGGTTTAGGGGTTTCAACAGGGGCCTCCAAAATTAGTGGATGCTTTTTAAAGTTTAGTATGAGAGCTGGTCAAAAACAGAAAACTTCTTGTGAGACGTTTCTTAATTAAAAACATTTATTTGAATTAATTTTGTAGCAAGGTTTTAGTTTTCCCATGAGAAGTTTTGAAAAAATTTGAAATACAAAAATTAATTTATAAAATGTCACTTCATTTAGAAATTTCCCATGGGAAAACAAGGTACATTTTCCCCTGTGAAAAATTTCAATTTTGATGCAATTGTATTTTCCAAGGAGGGAGAGGGCAACTTCCAGCATGAAAATCTTTGACCAGCTCTATTTAGTACTTAGGCATTGTATGACTTCATTATGAGAAGCCTTAGAGAGCAAAACATTTTTAATAACATGGATGGATTTTTTTTTTTTTGTGGAGTATTTCAAAAAGTGTTAGGTTCACAAGATCAAATTGACTGTCTCAGAGAAAGTAATTTTTATTTATCCACAGCATATTCACAGGACATACATTTGTAGAGAAAACTGCCTTTCCCCTGCCCAGTCTCAACCAAAACCTCCATGGATCACACCTATGGCTGACAGGTAATTCAGCATTAATGCTCAGTCAAGTCAATCCTTGGCCTTTCTTTTCTAACTGCCACAATACCAGTTAGCATCAACTCTGTACAGATAGTTTCATGATGCAGATGATTGTCCACTAAAGCCTCAGCTTCAGAAAGGCTATACCAAGAATTGTGAAAAAATAGAACTGCTAGATCATCATGACCAGTATTTTGCAGCTGGAGGATGGCACGATCATACAATGGTGAGGGGGGGAAAAATCAGTTCTGTCTTCTACTATTTCTATCTTCTGATTTTTTTAAAAAAAAAATCCACACCTAAATTTACCCACACTAAACTTTGATACCCCGCAAGAAGCAAAAACATATCACCTGTTTGGTTCCAATGATACATGAGACTACCTCTATATATTTAATTGGTTGCTTTCTTTTCACTAATGACACTAATTTTAATTAAAGCAATGCAAGTGCTGTATATTCTACAGCTGAAATTACATACAGCTATTACTCACCATTACAACAGTTTATTTTCTCCTATGTTAAGTTCACCTATCTTTATACCGGGGTCAAATTTATTTTTCGCAAAGTCCCTGTGACATTTCAATATGGGAAACACTTTAAAATACCAGTCAAGATTGTTGAATCTCCACATATGGAAAACATCGTCTCAATGCTTATGAAGAGACTTCTCCAAATGACTCTCTTGTAGAATTGCATCTGTCATTTCATGTCAATAAACAAGGGAATTGTGACATTGCACTCTATATGATTTTATGAAAGTATGTTGATGAGTGTGAATATAATGTAACTCAAATATGCTTCATGCAAAAGGTCTCTTGTAAGGTATCACTACAAAACTTATAATCTACTGAGCGTGGTCATCCTATTTGTATAAATCAGGGATCAGCAACCTTTCAGAAGTGGTGTGCCGAGTCTTCATTTATTCACTTTAATTTAAGGTTTCGTGTGCCAGTAATACATTTTAACATTTTTAGAAGGTCTCTTTCTATAAGTCTATAATATATAACTGAACTATTGTTGTTTGTAAAGTAAATAAGGTTTTTAAAATGTTTAAGAAACTTCATTTAAAATTAAAATGCAGAGCGCCCCCCCCCCCCCGGACCGGTGGCCAGGATCCCGGCAGTGTGAGTGCCACTGAAAATCAGTTCACATGCCCACATGCTGCCTTCGGCATGCATGCCATAGGTTGCCTACCCCTGGTATAAATGTATCACTCTTGTATCTGAAACTAGAAATATGAAATATAACTCTGAGGGCCTATTGTAATTATGCAAAGTGTGGGCCATTAATGGTGATTTGGAATCTTGATGGCTCCCATTAACCAGGACAATTGTCTGTAGATGGCTCTGTTTTACTTGTAAGTCTTCCTGTATAGATTGCTGGCAAGGGGATAATGAAGTCTTACAGTGACATGTGATCATGTCACCTGAACTGGAATCCATCTTTAACCTGGTGCTTTTCCATTTAGAAGGGGGGTGGGAGACCCAGGGAGACAAACGATTCCCGCCTTGTGCCAAAGCTATATAAGTGGGTAGAACAGAACAAAGGGGGCTGCAGTCATGAGAAATCCCCTAGCTACCACTTGAGCTGGAACAAGGGCTGTACCAGAGGAAAGGATTATGCCCAGACTAGGAAGGCATCCAGTCTGTGAAAGAAACTTATTGAAACATCTCTGAGGGTGAGATTTTTATCTGTATTCAGTTTTATTACTGTATTAGACAGACTTGCGTGTTTTATTTTATTTTGCTTGGTAATTCACTTTGTTCTGTCTGTTACTATTTGGAACCACTTAAATCCTACTTTCTGTATTTAATAAAATCACTTTTTACTTATTAATTGACCCAGAGTATGTATTAATACCTGGGGGGAGGGGGAGGGAGCAAACAGCTGTGCATATCTCTCTATCAGTGTTATAGAGGGCGAGCAATTTATGAGTTTATCCTGTATAAGCTTTATACAAGGTAAAACGGATTTATTTGGGGTTTGGACCCCATTGGGAGTTGGACATCTGAGTGTTAAAGACAGGAACACTTCTTAAGTTGCTTTCAGTTAAGTCTGCAGCTTTGGGGCACATGGTTCAGACCCTGGATCTGTGTTGGAGCAGACTGGCGTGTCTGGTTCAACAAGTCAGGGTGCTGGATTCCCAAGCTGGCAGGGAAAGCAGGGGCAGAAGTAGTCTTGGCACATCAGTTGGCAGCCCCAAGGGGGTTTCTGTGATCCAACCCATCACAGGAATCCCTTTAGTTCCATCACATTGAATGCCAGACATGATAGAGGTGGGAAGGCAGGAATGCTATAGAGAAATATTATTGTTACTATATGGTTAGAGCTGGTGGCTGACAGTAACTGTCAAAAGATAAGATTTTCTGCTCAGTTAAGATATGGTATTTGTGGCAGAACACTGTCCTGCTAGACTTGAGTGGTTTTAAAAATACATATTCTTGGTTTCTTTAAATAATAGCCTGTAGAACAACTACTCTGAATCGCTTAACCCAAGTAGTTGCATGTTCTCTTCTAGCTATCTCAAAAGGCACTTAATTGAACACTGAGTTCCTGCTCTATCAATCCCTCAATTCAATAAATTCAGGAGTTAAATGAAAGGTGATCCAGAACAACCGTATAAATATAAGCCCCTCCTCCTAAAAGAAAAGCCCAAGCTCCAAAGAGCTAAAATGATGGGAAGAGGAAGGAAGGAGGTTATATAGTGTGGAAATAGTAAAACCCTAAAGCCCTGAGAAACAGTTATTCTAAAAATTAGCACTCTGATGGAACACAAACACAATTCTGTGCCAAGGCCCAGAATCAACAAGGTATTTACACACATCTAACTTTAAGCACATAAATAGTTCCATATGTTTAAAGTTAGCCATGTAAGTAAGTCCCTTGCTGAATCAGGCTTAAAAAAATAAAACTCAAAAACTGTGTGATTTAATTATTTGTTGAATTTTGGTCCTATTTTCAGTTATTGTACCATGAATTAGCAAGAATGCAAGTGCCAAAATTTGACGCCAATATTAAAATATCAACAAAGGAGAAGGAAACTAACAATGTCCACATCTATTAATTTTGCAGAGAATAATACTCAAAACTAGCATTATTTCTCTGTATAGCAAAACTATGCCTAAATGGAACATTCATTCGTAACATATCCGTAGGTACTGTCTCTAAAGCATGCTGCAAAAGAATTCTTTCCTCCTTTTCCTTTAGTGTCCCTCATCCCTGGACAGAAAGAAGTGAACTAATGTATTCACTTGACTGTCTAATAATGTACAGCACTAAAGAGGTTTAATAATTTGAGCATAAAGAAAGGGAAGTTTCACCAGGGGTGCTTCTGAAGTATTGGTGGGAACCCATTCACATGCAGGAAAAACATGTATAGTGGAAGAGAAACACAGTTACACAATTACTCTGTAATAGCACTTTGAATAAGTTTACATGCAAATGATGGAGCTCAGTGATATTCAGATTTCAAAAGTGTGCTGGATTTCTGCAGTTCCCTTAATGAAAAAAATCTACCAAGTTTTCTATTAACAGGGCTCTCCCCACTTACTACAAGTGAGACTGTATAAAAATAGAATTCATGTAACCTGAAGAAGCAATAAATTTAGAATATTGTCCCCTGCATCTCAAGTTCAAAAGAGCTTATTTCAAAATGCTGAGGGATCCCAAATGCCAGGTGGAGAGATTATTTTCTGTATGTTGTAATGTTCTATCAGTAAGGCCCTACCAAATTCATGGCCATGAAAAACGCATCACAGACTGTGAAATCTGGTCTTTTCTGTGCTTTTATCCTATACTTTTGTAGCAGGGCGGTTACCCCACTCTTGGGATAAAAGGAATGAGAGCAGCTGAGGGAGGCTGGCTGGCCCTGATAAGAGGGCTGTGAGCAAGGAGCCGAGTGAGAAGGACCCAGCTGCCTGGGAGAGACAGGGTACCTTCGGCAGTGCTGGGGAAGGGGCAGGCTGAGCTGGGGAGCTCAGGCCTGGCTACCTCCCATGCTGAGGCCTGGCAGGAAGGCCTAAGGAGGTACTGGGGCAGCAGGGAGACAGCTGGGCTAGAAAGGCAGCAAGTCCAACCCCCTTGCCAATGATAAATGGCCATTACAGACTGCAGTTTGCCCCAGAGAAAGGGGGCTAGATGACTACTGGCAGTAGTCACTGAGGCAAGGTGGGCATAGGGGAAGGGGGTTTCCCTGGGAGAGGAGACCCAGAGTGTGGGAGCACTGCTGTGGGGCAGCAACCCAAGGTAAGGGGCACTGGGGTCTGGGAGGGACACAGGGCCAGAGGTGGTGGAGACAAGGAAGCAGGTACTAGTAGGGAGAAACTGGCCAGCAGGGGGCACTCCAAGGCTGGAAAAAGCTAATTCCCGGACAACCAGCAGGAGGCACTGCGGTGGTGAGTAACTGCCGTCCTACAACAATACAGGACTTCACAGAAGAGACCAGCATTTCTCAAGTTAGGGGTCCTGATCCAAAAAGGAGCTGCAGGAGAGTTGCAAGGTTATTTTACGGGGGCTGCAGTATTGCCACCCTTATTTTTGCACAACCTTCAGAGCTGGGTAGCTGGCCAGGTATCCAACTCTGAAGGCAGCACCCTGATAGCAGCAGTGAAGAAGTAAGGGTGGCAATACCATATATGCCACCCTTACTTCTGTGCTGCTGCTGCTCTGCCTCCAGAGATGGGCTCCTGCCCAGCAGCCACCACTCTCCAACTGCCCAGCTTTGAAGGCAGCGCCACCGCCATTAGCGGCGCAGAAGTAAGGGCAGAAGTACTGCGACCCCCCCCACAACTCCTTTTTGGGTCAGATCCCTACAATTACAACACCATGAAATTTCAGATTTCAATAGTAAATGTCATGATTTCAGCTATTTTTAAAATCATATGACCATGAGATTGACCAAAACTGACCATGAATTTAGTAGGGCCCTAGCTATCAGGGATACGCTATATACCCAAAAGTTCGGGGTGTACAAATTCTGCAAGCGTGATTAAAAAACCCACAGTGCTTGCTTTATAACGAATAGTGTGTCTACCATCGAGATACCTTTTACGATGAGTCAGTTATGTTGTTTTGGAGCAATTCAGTTTTGTTTTGCTGCTCTCATCCATATTATACTCCAATCATAAGAAGTATTAACACATGGTATAATTAGTAAGATATTTATTATTTTAGTCTGAAGACTTATCAAACCATCCATGGGCAGTGGCAATAAGCATTATTGCCAATTCATGAGATTACTGATCTAGTAATATTATGCAATGTAATAAACAATAAAAAGAACTGCCAGTCCTCAATTACAGTATCCTCTTAAAATTCCGAACAGAGTAAGACTAGGGTTCAGGCATTAAAGTTAAACAAAAGTCCAAACAGCCACATATGTACAGTCTAGTCTAATGTAGTAAGTTTGAGTGATGGAGGCAGGAATCAAAAGTTTTTACACTACAAAGAACACCTCTACCCCATATAACGCGGGTTCGCATACAACGCGGTAAAGTTCTGACATGCTGCTCTGAGCAGCATGTTAAGGGTGCCGGGCTGGGCCGGGCCGAGGGGTTGGATAAGGGGCAGAGGGTCTCAGGGGTGGTCAGGGGCTTCCCCCACCCAGGGTCTAGGAGCCAGGGGCTGTGGGGGGGGGCACTTTGGGGGGCCCCGCAGTCCCAGAGTGGCCTGGGGGTTTAGCGGGGGCCGGGAGCAGCCCGCTCCGCTTCCCTCGCCCCGGCCCCAGCCGTGTCGCTCGGGGGAAGGGGCTTGGAGGAAGGGATTTCCCCCGCACTCCAGCAGCGGCGGAAGCGGAGCAGCCCGGCCCCAGCCCGCTCCACTCCGCCACCTCCCAGCCGCGGCGCTCCGCTTTCCGCCGCCGGTGAGTGCGGGGGGCGTCCTTTCCCCAACCTCCCCGCACTCACTGGCAGCAGGAAGTGGAGCACCGCGGCTGGGAGATGGCGGAGTGGAGCGGGCTGGTGCCACATTGCTCCGCTTCCCACTACTGCGGTGAGTGCCTGTCAGGGGACGGGGTGTGTGAATAGGGGTCGGAGCAGTCAGGGGACAGGGAGCAGGGGGGTTGGATAGGAGGTGGTGTCCTGGGGGTGATTAGGGATGGGGGTCTCTGGAGGGGCAGTCAGGGAACAAGGAACAGGGGGGGCCAAAGCAAGTTTGATATAACACAGTCTCACCTATAACGCGGTGAGATTTTTTGTCTCCCGAGGACCACGTTATATCGGGGTAGAGTCTTGAATTAAGTCTAATATGTTGAACATGCTGAGACATTCTGGATGTCAAATATTGCTTTTACATCTATGGTACTTTTATACCTAGCACGTATTGCTATTGCAGCTAGCTAAGTAAAATCTCTGGTGTCCCTATTTTTTTTTTTTTTTTTAAGGAATTCAGTTATACTTTAAAATGTTGTGTTTTGTCTAAATAATGCTATTTCTCCACTTCCAACTCCTCATCCCAAACTAAGAAGTTGTGAGAATGGGAAAAATGTTTTCATTTCTTTTCCAATGTGCAACCACAAACATGTATTGTAATATTATTCCTTAACTATTTATGATTTTGCAAATAAAGAATCCACCCATCATTGTCTTTCTGCTTAATGACAAAAAAATGAGAGACATCATGCAAAAGAGATGTCATACAAGGGAAAATTTAAAACATAAAAGCAATGTACAAATGCTGTTAAGAGTCTGATTTCTTTCCCTCTATATTCATTACTGTAACATACACAGTGATTTAGAAGTGTAAATCAGATATTGTCAGAAAACCCCTGAAAGTCTTAATTTGGATTTAATGGCTTAGGTCAGACAACTATTTTTGTTTTAATTCAAATGCACTCCATGTGTACATACGCGCGCGCGCACACACACACACAGAAGCCAACTAAATTTTTTTGGAGGGTGGCACGGGATGGCAGTGGAAGGAGGAAGTAATTTAAACCAAAGTAAAAATGGGTTTCATCATGCTTTTCTGATAGTGAAAAATAAAATAAAATAAAAATCTTTAGCTAGAGAAGATTTTTGAAGTGGTGTATTGGGTTCATATGAAAACAAAGAAAAACATTTTTTTTTTCAAATGAGCATCTCCTCCCCCTCAAAACCCAGAATAGGGTGAAAAGCTTTAATTATGTTACATAGCTTGTTTATTTTCATACCTACATAACTCTATGAGCATCTTGAAGTATTTTCAGCACATGATTTCTCTTTAGGGCTGGCCGTGTTTTCTGATGGAACAGTTTTCTAATCAAAAAAGGATGATTCAATAGAAGCAACACTGACCATGTCAATTCAATCAAAAACGTATGGAATCTGACCTATTAGAAAACTGCTTGGTTTCCTGCCAGCTTGCTAGCCCACCTACCTGGCTTGTCAGCTGCCTAAGTACCCTGACCCACCCCTGGCCAGCTCTCAGGCTTTCCTGCTTCTTGGGCTGCCTGGCAACCTGCTTGGCTGGTTCCCAGGAAGCCCGCAACTCACCCTTCATGTGTGCAGCCAGAAAGCTGAAAAATTACATTTCAGTTCTCCCAAAAGGAGTTTTTCTTAAATTCCCCCCCCCCCCAAAAAACAAAACAAAACCCCAACACATTTGAGGTTTATTTTTCTGATTTATAATGAAAATTTTTTTTCCATGGGAAGGAGTTTCTAATTTTCACCTTTCAGCCAGCTCTACTTCTCTTACTGTCTATTTCACACATTCACCTGCTGAACCCAACACTTGCGGACAGGATAAGGAATATGAAATGGCTAGTTACCAAGTGTGTAATAATGATTCATTTTCACTAAATACATATACCGGGGCTGTGTGAAAAGACAGGATAATTATTTAAATTTACACCTAGGATGAAAAGGACCTGTACAGTGTGGCACATGCAGATGTACAGATAGGTGTAATGGGTGAAACTGCAAATAAAAATTTAGACTATATATCAAGAAAAGTTTCGTAAGAGTAATTTAGATTATGTGCTCTTCAAGGTGGGGAACTTATGTTTGTACATGAGACCCTGATTCTGAAGGTTTCATGACTACCATAATCCCCTCCAGTCCCCCACATCTTAGCCTCTGGATTTGCCTTCCAAGGGAAGTGATGAAAGCCTATGATCATTATAGGTGGAGCAGGTAGCCTGATCCTTCCCATAGTAAGACCCCATTTTCAGTTGCTTATAACTTTGCCAAAGTAACCATCTGGGCTAACATTTCCCAGGCTGGGTGTCTGCCCAGGCTGAACTTTTTTGGGGGACATTTCAGCTAATATGGTTCAGCCATCTAGAAAAAAAAGGTTAAGGGAAAATGTTTGCCCATGTTAAAAAAAAAAAAAATCATACAGCTATTTTACTGAGCAGGTCTAGAATCCACTGGAGCAGAAACTTGAAATTTGGCAGAGGGGTCGCACTGATGTCAGGGATGTGCCTTTTGCTGACTGGATGAAAATCTGCCCAAATCTGAAAAATCACGGTTTGCACATGGCTCAGTAGATAGTCATAGCATTTGACAGCTAAATTCCCAGAAGATTCCATTTGCAGTGGGCACACTCCATCTTCTCACAGCATCTGTGCACTGACTGGACTACATATAACACCATTTCCATAGACTGAGCATGTCCCAGTTCAGGATTGTATGGACAGAGCAGTATTTTCCCTGCAACTGCTCCTCTCTGCAGCTGAGGGGGCCACTATAGTTTCAGGCACCAGAATTGAGACCAGGGAGACACTCTCTCCTGCACTCTGCTCATGCCCAGGCAGGAAGGAAGAGAAGGAGGATGCAGTCAGAGTGGGATGCAGGGGGTGAGAAATGAGAGGAAGGGAGAAATAAAGAAGTTCTCAGTCTCCACATTCCTCTACTGTCAGCAAATAACTGTGAAACCCACTAGCAAAGGGTGTATGTCATCTGCCTCTAATGCCTGATCCACATACTCAACGTACTACTGCTACCAGTTACTCCATAAGGCCAAGTGGCAGAGGTCTATGGCTGTAGATCTGAAGATCTGAACCTACTGATAACCCAAGTTGGAGATCAATATGATTCCACATGATAAAACTTTTGTTTTTTCAGTTTTTTTTAAATGTAGGAAATGGTATTAAAAAATCCTATGCTAAGAGAACATTAAGGTTACAAAGTCAAACATTTAAAAGCTAGGAATTGGCAGAATTAGGTTGCTGGTATTGTGAAGAAAAATTCTTTAATATTTGTGAAGCATTTAAGACACTTACAGTACCATAGAAACATCCAGGATGAAATTAATAATTCTTTAGTCAGTGCAGGGTTTGGAAACTGCATTAACAAGGATAGTGGCCACACACACAATACAAGGAGAATAAAAAAAAAAAAAAAAATACCACACAACCAACTACCAGAGACAACACATGTGGGGGCACGCAAGGTCCCATGCCCTCCCCCAGAATTCTGCCTTCCATTTAGCAACAGCTAAATGTTACAAGGGGGACCCATCCAGAGAGGCCGCTGCATACTCTGCCCCACAGGGTGGGGGGGAAATGGGCAAGGCCTTGGGCTGCCTCTTGCCAGGAGGACCAGCAGTGAGGAAGCAGCAGCTCCCCCTCACCATGTATCCATACAGCTGACTAGGGGCTGACCTTTTCCACCCCCTGCTACATAGGACTGCTTCTCCTTCCCTGCTGCTGGAGTCCCAGTGCCTCCCACTACCTACTTTGCAGACCACCCTGGGGTGAACTCCCCATGGCTGTTTCCAGGGCAGGAGCCGCTCTCCCACTCATATAGCAGTGCAGGGGCTCTACACAGGGTAAACTGCCCCCCTCACACTGCAGTGGGAGTTGCCGTGTCTTCCATTTAGCTACAACTTCTAAGATGAGTGAGGGGGCGGAGGTGGCGGGTAGCGATCCCTCCCTAAGCCCCACCACATGGGGCTGGCCTGAGCCACCTGGACTTATTGCTCGCTCCCTCGAATATTCCTCCACGCCCCCCTAGGGGAGCACACCCCCAGTTTGAAAACCTCTGTTCTAGACCAAAAAAGACAAGGTGTTCTAGATCCAGTGCCCCTCCCAACCCTTTAAATTGTGCCACCCCTCCAATCAATAGTTATGTGTTGCCTCTGCTACCAATTCACTGAATAAGGCTAGGGTCCTGTAGGAAAAAAAATAGTATGTGATCACATAGTAAGAGACTGTATCATAATGCATACACACAAGGGGGCTTGATTTTGCAACCTTAATGTTCTTGCAATGTACTTTTTTTTAAATGCAATTTATAAACAGGCAGGCAAAGCACTCAAGAATGTGTTGTAGGAAACAACTGTCAATTTATCTTTTCTCTTTGCTAATATAACAAGTGTTTTCCAACATGATTTTATATGTATGTTCAGAGATTGCTTTATTTTTTTAAGTAAGGGTTAATTACAGCAAAGACATTTTAATAGTGAGAATCAAGGAGAAAGACACTTTGGGACTATGTGTATTGATGCTTCCTTGTAATAACTGACGTATATTGGTATAAATTCAGATACTTAGCCAATTCTTACGTATTTCATTTCTACATTAAATTACATGCTACATGACCATTTTAGGCATGCCTCAGCAACTGAGTAAGGGCCACACTTTAATATCCCTCTATCTTTGTTTTTTAATTATATTTTCAAACAAAAGTCTACAAAGATATTCTTAATAAGTGTGAATGATAAAGAGTTTAAGGATATCTTTTCTGACAAAAAACTGTTGCTATAAAACATTTATTCAACATTAAGAACATGTCTGACAAGCTATATACATTTCACATTCAGTGCTACAATAACATCTTGACATAAAAAATTTGCATTACCTCTGTCAGCTTCAGTAGGCCCTGGCTAACAGTGGTGGCTCAACCACCAGCTCTGTAGTCATAGGTTTCCAAACAGGGACGCAGATGAGGGATGAAGACATGCCAGTAATATTCAAGTGTTAGATGACTGATGATACCAAAGATGCAGCAGCAGTTAACTCAGAGGGAAGCAAGACAAACACATGGTGCAACAAACAGAGTTGATGGTGACCTGCCAAGAGGCGTTAGTAAGCTAAACTCACTTCATCTATGTAATTAAAAATGAAATACTACCAGAAAATCCCACTGGTGTCATTTCGACAACCTATGTGCTTTGATTTGCTTTTTCTATGGGTTGTTAGCATCTATAACAATTGATCTCTAATGCCAATTATGCATCAAGCACTGTTAATACACCAAAGCTATTAGATAATTTATAGGATTAGAATCTACATTAACATAGCTGGTTTACTCTCTCCTAACTGTGATTTGTATCATGCTATTGTGCATCATAAGGGATCTCTCAGGACTAACAATTTCTAACTGAATGCACTGTATTATCATTATTGATAAATAAAGTCACTTGAGCAATTCTTACCAAGATGTATGTAACCTTGCCCTGAACAGAAAAAATGTGCAGTCCAAACTGAATTTTCACAGGTCATTAATACCATAACTGTTAACACACACTTTTTTTGTTTGTAAATTAGTATTTTACTTGTAATTACATTGTTACATGTAATGTCACAGAAAGAGCACCTACTATATGAAATTTCTGATAAAGAATTCAGAAAAGGCTAAATAGATTCATTTACTCTAGGACGGCAGTTATAACTGAGGTGATTTCCATACGAGTGAATGAAATTGAAACTAGAGATATTTTTCCCCTCCTTCCCTTCTAGTAGCTTCCTCATGTTTACTATGAAGAAAGTGGGTGATCATCTTTATAACTTTTGGATTTGGGGGTTGGTTGGTTTGTTTACTCCTATGCTATTTTGTTTGTCTAAAGAAAGGCTTTGACACCTCTGTAACACAAGCATATTTGTGTCAGCACAGTAATATTACATTTATTACATCATCCATCATCACCCCTCTTGCTCTTGAAAAAAAATAAATGGCTAACAGATTTGTAAGGGAAGGAGCAGAAGGATAAGAGCTAAACCAGCTTATAACAATTAATCATATTAAACAAGCATATTGATCCATGCTAGAAACACAAAAATTAAAACATACTGCTGGTTACATTTTTGTTTTACTTACCAGATTTGTAATCTAATTTTCTTTCCTCTTAGCTCTACTGTTTTGATTTTAAAATCAACACCTATAAATAAAATACAGTAAACAAAAAGAAAAGGAGGAATAAGAAGCAAAAGCAATGAGGGTGTAATTTAAAATGAATTTTTTTGTACCTGTGCATGTGTTATACTAATACACTCACAACACTTTGAACAAACAGGGATTTACACCACTATGGGTCAGCAGGGGGAGGGAATAGAGTTATTTCATATAATCTGAGCTATTCAGCCCAACCACTGTTGAAAATGTTTTTCAAGCTATGCAATATTGTCACTAGCAGCTTTAATGACAGAATAGGAAAAAAATAGGGTATGATCACTTCCTTCCCCTCTATTGATGTTTTATAGTGATTGCCAGGAACAACCAAGCTCTAATTATGATTCTGTCACAGACTCCTCCCATGTCATGAACAGAGTCAACCTCTGCGCCTCAATTTTGCTATCTGTAAAATGGGAATAATATATAGCTATTTCTAGGTGTTGATGGTTAGTATTTGTAAAGCACTCTGAAGATGAAAGTGCTCTATGTTTTTATCCTGGAGTTGTACCTGGTTTAAAATATTATCAATGGCTTTTACATCAGTGTTTCTGTTATAAATTTGACAGCTGTCTATTCTGTAGATGTTGCTAAACTCTGAAATATGGCTTCCCATACTTTCTTTGTGCAAGAACATATCTGGGGGTGAAATACAAAAAATATTGTTTCTTATGAGTGAAAATACTCCAGTTTAAATTTTTTTGTTGTTATATTGTGAAGGGTTAATTAGCAGTTTCTATGGGTGATCTCTCACAAATCAACTAGAAAGAACAGTACTTTGATATTATAGTGGTTATATGGCAGTGAATCTCAAACTTTTGTACTGGTGACCCTTTTCACATAGCAAGCCTCTTAGTGTGACCCCCCCTTATAAATTAAAAACACTTTTAATTTATTCAACACCATTATAAATGGTGATTGCAAAGCAGGGTCTGGGGTGGGGGCTGACAGCTCGCGACCCCCCATGTAATAACCTCACGACCCCATGAGGGGTCCTGACCCCCAGCTTGAGAAACCCTGTTATATGACCTTGTGGTCCAGTATTATCCAAAACATTTGCCAAGTTACAGAGTGCATACTAAATATTACTTAACGATAAATCCATGCAAGACAGTCATATGCAAAGTAATATTTCAAAATAAAATTTAAGTTGATAGAAAAATAACAGTCAATTGACAACATAAAAATGTCCCATAAATCCATAAAACCCAAGCACACAAGGATACCTCCTCAACTACGTGAAGTGCCAATATGCTTAGTGTTCCAGGATATTTTACATACATTTTCGTGTTTGTCAGTTTCAGTCCCATTCTCTTAATGTCATTTTGTATGAAGATATTTTCCTTTAAATCTTATTCTTGAAACCCCCCACAAAATACTACTACATTTAAGAGAAAGAAAAGATAGGAGGGGATGATTCAGACTAATACAATTAAACTTACACAGAAATGAAGACATATACAGTGTCAGAAACTTTCCCCCCCAACCCCAATTATTTCACATAACAATGTAAACCAGTAGGGTAAAACAACAGAAATAGAGGAGATAAAATATTTTGGTAAGCGGTTTTTCTAAAGACTGCGTTGGCCAATTGCCAAGTGTCCAGCTAATAGTGCTTGGAAGAGAAGTGGACTATAAAACTTTTATTTAAAAAAAAAAAAAAAAAAAAAAAAAAAGCTGAATTTGGCCAGTTTTACAACACTTGACTTTGATATACACCAAAATATTTTAACATTGGTTTTCATGACTAATGGTCTAAAACCTGTTACATGGCAAATTTGGAATATATTCTAAAGTTAAGAGCTTTGCTTAAAGGCTATTCCGTCAACACAGCAGTTTACCTTAGCTGATTTAGCTATATTGCTGCAGAACAGGGAGGCCAAATATAATTATTTGACCAAATTTTAATATACAAGGTTAAATTTTAAGAAACAAGAAGGATCCCCTCAACTCTATTTTAATCTACCCTACTTTAGTCTGGCTAGGCTGAGAACCAGGGGGATAGACGATATCTATTTGCTTAAATAAAGAACACGTACATTTAAAAAAGAATTCATATCAAAACTGTACACACAGCTAGACTACAGAACCAAGAACCTTTTACTTTTACCCTTATACTTCCTCCCACCTCCCGCCAAATATTTAGCACACTCACTGCATCTTAAAGGTATACTGTAAAGTTCTTCAAAGCAAAGAATGTGACTTCTCATGTTTACATCTAACAAAATGGACCCCAAATCTTCTTTGTGGGTTCAGGATGCTACTGCAATACAAGCAGTAAGGAATAAGATGAATTATAATATGCAACCTGAAATTTCAGCAGACATTGTCAAATCCTTTAAAAAAAAAAAAAACCTAAAGTAAGGGGGTTATGAAGGATTCTATAAAATTCAGAATATTTTAATGAAACATGATTAAAAACTAATGGTTTTTTTTCTGCATTCTTGGAAGCCTAATTATAACATTATGCTAGAGTTAAGTAAAAGAAAATGAAACTGATCAGTCTGAACATGCTGTCCAAAGTATGTGAAGTACAAAAGGATAATTTTTTTTTAAATAGTGTTAGTAACACAGCTAGAAGTTGTTTTTTAAAATATAATTTCTTGACAGTTCTCTTTAATCTGCAAAATGTAAGCATCCAAAGTATCATTATTTTGTCTGTAGAGGATAATTAAGGTGCTACAGAAATAATAATTTTAAAATATTACATCAACATACAAAGCTCTAATTCAAGAAACAAGAAAATTTGGCTTAAATTTATCTAGAACACAACTCCCAATCTAACCATGATGTCTAATATGTAACATTCTATTCACGACTTTCTATTTAGTGAATTTTCTTTAAATTGAGTTCTTAATTTCAACATTCAGTGTTTTCCAATCCTGAGAAATGTAACAGTATGTCAACATTTTTGCCTAACACTACAAGAATCTACCCATTTGCTTGAGTAGAAAAGGAGAGCAGAGAGCTCAGAGTGGGGGGCCAAATGCTAGATTAGCATTTAACATTCTAAATCACAAAGGCAGCAGAAAGAACACAGTGCTGCTGGTTTGCTGAAGTGCATCATATTTTCCAAACAGGAGCTTTGTAAGTTGATGTCTTAAAGGAAACAAGTGACAGGATGCAGAAGTGCTCAGTGGAGGAGTGAATTCTTCTACAGAATTATTCCAGTGATTTAACATTTAAAAGTTAGTTGGGCCCCCTCAATAGGCTTCAAAGCTAAAGCTCCAGCCTGAGCTGCAACTTCCAAGCATTATCTCTGCAGCTGTTTTTAGAGAGCCAATGGGAGCCCTGCTAGCCCCCAAGTTTGTTCACCCAACTTGGGCTAGCACACCCACTCCTGCAGGCTACAAAATGATGTGTAGACAAACTCTAAAGGTATATGCAAGGCCACAAACATGCAAAACTATCTCCCCCAGATTATGCTGCTGCTTCTGTACAATGTGGAATTTACTTCTACATAAAAATGAACGTTCTGAAAGCCAATGGAAGTTTCCGAGTCATTTGATTCCAGTTTTAATTTTTGCAACCTCATCTGTTTCTCAAATTCAAAAGTTAATATGATACTTATTACAAGTGTTTTTACAATAAGAAAGTGTTATTTATAGGGCTGTCAAGTGATTAAAAATTAATCACAATTAATTGCACTGTTAAACAATAATAGAATATCATTTAAATATTTTATGGATATTTTCCACACTTTCAAATATACTGATTTCAATTACAACACAGAATACAAAGTGTACAATGCTCACTTTATTTTTGATTACAAGTATTTGCACTGTAAAAAACAAAAGAAAGTTTTTTCAATACACCTAACACAAGTACTGTAGTGCAATCTCTCTATCATGAATGTTGAACTTACAAATGTAGAATTATATAAAAAAAACTGCATTCAAAAATAAAACCATGTAAAAATTTTTAGAGCCTGCAAGTCCACTCAGTCCTACTTCTTGTTCAGCCAATAGCTCAGACAAACAAGTTTGTTTACATTTGCAGGAGATAATGCTGCCCGCTTCTTGTTTACAATGTCTCCTGAAAGTGAGAACAGGCATTCTCATGGCACTGTTGTAGCCGGCGTCACAAGATATTTACGTGCCAGATGTGCTAAAGATTCATACGTCTCTTCATGCTTCAACCACCATTCCAGGAGACATGCATCCATGCCGATGACAGGCTCTGCTCGATAACAATCCAAAGCAGTGCAGACCAATGCATGTTCATTTTCATTATCTGAGTCAGATGCCACCAGCAAAAGGTTGATTTTCTTTTTTGGTGGTTCAGATTCTGTAGTTTCCGTATCTGACAGTTGCTCTTTTAAGACTTCTGAAAGTATGCTCCACACCTCGTCCCTCTCAGATTTTGGAAAGTACCTCAGATTCTTAAACCTTGGGTCAAGTGCTGTAGCTATCTTTAGAAACCTCACATTGGTACCTTCTTTGTGTTTTGTGAAATCTGCAGTGAAAGGGTTCTTAAAATGAACATGTGCTGGGTCATCATCCGAGATTGCTAGAACATGAAATATATGGCAGGATGTGGGTAAAACAGAGCAGGGGACATACAATTCTCCCCCAAGGAGTTCAGTCACAAATTTAATTAACACATTTTTTTAACAAGCATCATCAGCATGGAAGCATGTCCTATGGAATGGCGGCCGAAGTATGAAGGGGCATACGAGCTGTGGTCCAAGTGTAGTATCTGGCACGTAAATATCTTGCAATCCAGCTACAAAAGTGCAATGCAAATGCCTTTTTTTCACTTTCTGGTGATGTTGTAAATAAGAAGCCAGCAGCATTATCTCCCATAAATGTAAATAAACTTGTTTGTCTTAGCAATTGGATGAACATGAAGTAGGACTGAGTGGACTTGTAGGCTCTGAAGTTTTACATTGTTTTGTTTTTGAATGCAGTTATGTAACCCCCCCCCCCAAATTCTACATTTGTAAGTTGCACTTTCAAGACCAACAGATTGCACTACAGTACTTGTATGAGGTGAACAGAAAAATACCATTTCTTTTATCATTTTTACAGTGCAAATATTTGTAATAAAAATATTACACACTTAGATTTAAATTACAACACAGAATACTAGATATATGAAAATGTAGAAAGACATCCAAAATATTTAATAAATTTCAATTGTATTCTATTGTTTAACAGTGCAACTAAAACTGCAATTAATTGCAATTAATTTTTTTTTAGTTAATCGTGAGTTAACTGCAATTTATTGACAGCCTAGTTATTTATAGAAAATTTGCTGAAAATATGGTACCAAAAAATCTGAACCAACTGTACAGCATGTTTAAGCCACACACTAGAAATGATTTTCTATCAAACACAGCACCTTCAGAGTAAAAGAAAAAATCTAACCATCTGTTTCAAGTACTAATTAAGCCATATACAAATAATATTTACTTCGCGTAATCAGCTCTGGAAAATATGACTTGCAAAACACATTAGACTTCTGAAATCTAAAAAGCAGCAACTGAAACTTCCAAGTGTCCATTGGTACAGTATTCTTGACATTGTGCCAATTTACAAATTGTCAGTTTGCCTCTGGTTATTACAAAACAAACTAGATTAGGCTATTTGAACACTGGCTGATGGTATAGTTAGACTATTCTTAGTCATTCATGCAGTGGTTGGTCCTAAAATGGATCAGTGCTATAAAAACATGACTACCAATTTTAGGCAGAGTTTAAGAAATGCATTTTACTCAAAATTAAAAAAAAAAAAAGAAAAGAAAAGTGTCCCTCTATGGATATTTCTCATGAGAAAAATGCAATAAACCTAACAGCTTTGCTCCAAAAACGTGTACCTTCCTAAAGTCATTGGTGAGGATTTAAAATTAGCTTTTCTGCGGAGTAGGAATATTGCATCTCCTCTGCCTTTTAATCCTGAGGCTTTGTCTACACTGCGCAGCTTTTAGCGACATGGCTTGCCACTACAGCTGTGCCGCTAAAAGGCATGCAGTGTAGCTGCCATTTGTCAGCAGAAGAGAGCTCTCCTGCCAACAAAAACTTCCACTCCCAATGAGCAACCATGGCTTTGTCGGCAGAAGAGCGCTCCTGCCGAAAAAGCACTGTTCACACCGGGGCTTTTCGTTGGTAAAACTTTTGTCGTTCTGGGTGTGTGTGTGTTTAACATCCCAAAATGACAAAAGTTTTGCCAACGAAGTTCCAGTGTAGACAAAGCCTGAGTTTGGACTCCGACACTCAATGCTTGCTCAGTTTATCTGTCGAAGGGTACAGCTACACAGCAAATGAAGGTGTCATTGTAGCCATCTGAATACTAAGTCCCCCAGGGGCTCACTTTAAGTACTTGGGTTGCTAATGTGCACTGAAGTCTATGCTAGGGTTACCATATTTAACAAATAAAAAAAAGAGGACCCTCCACGAGACCCTGGCCCCGCCCATTTGCCACCTCCAGCCCCCCCAACTCCGCCCCTTCCCTGCCCCAACCCCTCACCCTCCTCTCTCCCACTCCCAGCCATGCGAAAAGGGCTGCCCGAGCGCTACTGGCTCCACGGTTTGCCAGGCAGCCCCCAGACCCTGCTCCCCCGGCCGGCGCTTCCCCAGCGCAGCTGGAGCCTGGGAGGGGAAGCGCCCAGCCGGGGGTGCAGGGTCTGGAGGCTGCCCGGCAAACCGTAAAGCTGGTAGCGCTTGGGCTTCGGGCAGCCCCTATGCCTCCGGACCCTGCGCCCCTGGCCGGGCACTTCCCCTCCCGGGCTCCGGCGGCGCAGGGTCCGGAGGTATGGGGGCTGCCCAAAGCCCGTAGCGCTCGGCTCTTAAACAGAGCCGAAGAATCAGGGGAGGAGCAGAGCCGCCGCGGCCGGAGGCTCTGCTCCTCCCCTGACTCTTCGGCTCTGTTTAAGAGCCGAGCTGCAGGAGCGCTACCGGCTTCGGGCAGCCTCCATGTCTCCGGACCCTGCGCCACCGGAGCCTGGGAGGGGAAGTGCCTGGCCAGTGGCTAGGGTCCGGAGGCAAGGGGGCTGCTTGAAGCCCATAGCGCTGGGGCAGCTCGGCTCTTAAACAGAACCGAAGAGTCAGGGGAGGAGTAGAGCCGCCGCGGGAGGGGAAGTGCCCGGCCGGCATTTTCCCGGACATGTTTGGCTTTTTGGCAATTCCCCCCGGACGGGGGTTTGATTGCCAAAAAGCCGGACATGTCTGGGAAAAAACGGACGTATGGTAACCCTAGTCTATGCCATCACATCTTCACTACTACTATTACCTATCAAGCTAAATTAATGCTAGCGCAGCTATGCCTACCCACACTACGCCACCTTCATTTGCTGTGTAGACATATCCTAACTCTTGGCAGGGTTCTATACCCTTAATGTTTTGCCACTGATAAATTAAGAAAATACGGTTTGTGAAAAATGAAGTTGATAAGTCGACTGAGTTCATTATAAATATGGTTAACTTTTTTTTAAATCAAAAAGAGCAAGGAATGTTTAATTAAAATTCCTTAATGGTAAAAATTTGACTGAAGCAGGAGTAAAATAACTCCTCTCACATGGAACATGAACTATTCAAAATACTTCTCTTAATATTAATTTAAAAGGTGCCTTGCAAAAGAGAAAGTGCTCTGATTCTTCATGATGTATAAAGACAACCTAAGCTGTCTCTCCCCCCACCCCCCACGCGAGAATTGTTTTTTACATTAGAAATATTAGACACTGCTTAGCAGTTTTTGCTCGAAGGCTCTTCAAATTGGAAAATTTAGTAAGATGAGATCCCCAGTGAAAACCAACTGAGAGGGAAAGAAATTTTAAGTTAACTCTCTATTCAGTTCAAACAAACAATGCATTGCTTATGTCAACTGTTACCGGCTTTCAGAAGCCATCCCACAATGCCCCACACTGACAATACAATTGATACAAGCCCTTTTGGTGAGGATGTACACCTCCAACACAATGAGTCAAGTATGTGTGCACACACACACGCACGTGTTTTAATAACTGTGGTGGCTGTATGCCAATGTAAATTAGGGCGAGATAATTTTGGCCTTAGAAAACTATTTGGAATCAGCTTAATTCACAATTTCTGCTCTATTCTAAATAGGTTTTTATATCGCGCTCATTACTGTTGTATATGAGCACAATCCTGCAGTGCATTAAGCAAAGTGACTACATATCTATCATGTGTCTATTGTCTCATTCTCTTTCCCTAGAGGGAGAAGCATGTGCAGTGAATCATCTTGTTTTGGTCGGCTTGATTTTTTGTTTTTATACAGCACAGAAATGCAACATCAGTATTACTAATAGTACATCTAGCTGTCCCCCACAGAACTTTTGGCATTTCTAACCAACTCCAGTGCTTGCCACTTAATTTGAACACTATCTTAAAACTACATTTAATTGTATTAAAACCTCAGGAATCATTTATGTTGACCAAATTTTGCATGACTTAAATCACTGACTACAGCAAGTTTCAATTTAATTAATAAAGACAAAATTTCTGAATGAGCAAACTTAAAAAAGGGGAAAGACTATTCAGATCTGTGATTTCTTGGTTGCTTTCCACATTAATAGTACTGTTACAAGAATGTTGTTTAAAAATATCTTTTGTCAGTGTATGTGTATCTCATTTTGACGGTAAGGGAACAAGGATAGCATACAACATAAACCATTCCTAGTCTCTTCAAAGATCATGCAAAACATCTTTGCTAATTGATTCCATATTTCAGTGATTAAAATTTAAATATAAACTTCTGATTTCTACAGGCTCCTTCTAATGTCCCCATCACACACTTTCAGGAGAGCAGAATTAACCACAGATTTTGAGTTTGGTAGAAAATTCTTCAAACCTTAAATAAAATAACTGACACATGAAAAGGTGCATGCTATATATACCCCAGGGGTCGGCAACATTCGGCACGCAGCTCGCCAGGGTAAGCACCCTGGCAGGCCGGGCCAGTTTTATTTACCTGCTGAAGTGGCAGGTTCGGCTGATCGCGGCCCCCACTGGCCGCGGTTCGCCGTCCTGGGCCAATGGGGGCGGCGAGAAGTGGCGTGGGCAAGCGATGTGGGGTGCTTACCCTGGCAAGCCGCGTGCCAAATGTTGCCGACCCCTGCTATACCCAATTTTTTTTTTAAATTATAGCCTAAGTATCAAAATATTACTGAAGAAGGAGGAGGAGCAGAGACAGGAGACAAATGCAGCCAAACCTGAGGAAATAGCAGCAACAGATCAGAACATGACCTGCGTCAAAAGACATCAACAAAAACTTCAATTTAGTCTGCCATCTTGGCATCTGGGTGCTTAATTAGGCAAACACACTGCAAAAACTGAACTGCACAGGATATAATCTAATAAAACAGAACACTTGATAACTATTTGTATTCAAAAGTATATTAAATCTGAACAAGCTCCTTAAAAAAGAAAAGTTCATGTAAGCTCTCTATGCTACTAACTATACTCATCTAAATGTCACTGAGGGAACTGTTTGGCACATGTCAGCACTACTGAAAATGAGGCCACTTATACTTATTTAGGTGCCCAAAGAGTAGCACGGATCAGTGTTCACGTTGCACTCCCCGTCAGTACCTGGCCCAGCAAAGCTAATGATCCAACCAGCAGACCAAATTCAGTGATGAATCTTGGTCACATGACACCTGAGGTATGTTGCACATATGCTAAGAAGGTGCCCAGATATGGAGTCAGGATCCTTACTCTACCCAATCTATATTTTAAAAGCCTAACATGCTAGTCATCATAAACCAGTGGTCAAATGTACGCAAGCTATGTTAGGAGACAGCAGGTGCACCTGCTTATGCTGACTTTGAAATGAGGCATGAACTTTGTGCCAGCTTGTGATGTTTTGGGAAGAGCCAACAGGCTTTTATAATTCCCCTCCCTTTTTTAAAAAAAATCCCTCCTCCCTCACCAAGTCTTCAGTGTACCACAAGCAATAAATATGTTTAATATAAAATCATGCTACTCACTGTGAAAATTGAAATGAAGAATCCCGAAATGTCTTTTCCTTGTGCGCATATTGGAATTGAGGGCTGTGTGTTTTGGATGCCCTTATTTTACAAACACCAACACCACGTTTGCCATCTTAAAGCCTCCCGTTGGGGTCCAAATCTGTATTGCCTACACATTCAAGACTCCCAGGAGCTTCAAAAGGGAGATTTGCATGAGTAAGAAGTGCAGATTTGAGCCTCTGATTTATATTTATTAATTATTAAGTGTTCTCACATTGTATTGATTCAATGTATTTCTTTCTGGAAACTTGCCTAACGTGCTGTCCTGGATAATTCTATTAATCAAGTGATTTTTCCTGCAAATTTAATGTGTTTGTCAAAATATGATTAAAAGCTTGAGCAATCCCTTATTAAAACAACAAGATTATGCATTAAGCCATGCTTTAAAACCTTCAAAACCTAACAGAGAATATACTGGTTATTATTGATAGAATAAACATGTGAACTCTGTATTAAAGTCATTCCTATAAATGATCAACATGTGCATTTTTAAAAACCACACTTTCGTTACAAGAGTCCATACAACCTTTCACAATGATCACATTTCTAACTACTACTAATCAGGTTTTAGGATACCTCAATATACAACTTCTAATGGGCATGTTATGTGTGGAATTAAAACTGACAGTATCCTTTTAAAAAGTGACTGAATAGATCAAGAAAAGTAACAGCATGCGTGTGAAATTTGCTGAAAAATATTGTGTGCATTAGTGACAGTCAAAATGAGGGAAATCAGTGAGTATGGTTAGTATGATGCATCTTGTTATTGAAAAATCATTTGATACTGTTGCATATGACACAGATTGATTAGAGCCAAAGCCTGGCCCGGGGCAGATTAAAATGTGTTATTCTGGCTTTGGGACAAGAGGATTCTCAAGCAAGGCACAAACTGAAAAATACAGTTGAAAAAATATAGTTGGGATAGTTCCCCTAGTTAACATACAACGATTCGTTTAGTTTTTTAAAAGGACTAAGGGGAGCTCCTCTCGTTAAACGTTTACTATTTAAGATTTACTGAAAACAATTTAAAAAAGGGCAGGTAACAAGTGTAGTGAAGGAAAAAGGCAGTCGGAGTCATTTCAGCACACAAGTGACTTTGAGGAGGAGAGTAAAGCAGCAACAAATACAGACAAACAGAGTAGGCGAATTCAAAATTATTTGAACAGATTAAATTTAAAGCCTATAAACTAACCATACTAAAGCTTTGATCCAATGTGCAGTGAGGTCAATAGAAAGACTACCATTGACTTAAATGAGCATTGAATCAGGCCCTTACTTTTTTCCTTACTGAAATGACTCATGTAATTATCAAAGGAGAAGAAAACTTATATGGAAATCTTTTTTAAAAAAATGTAAAATGGTATGCCCATTTTTTTTTAATTTGCTTTATCAAAGTTCTTTTAATTAGTTATTTTTAAAATAAATTAAAGTGAAACCGCCCACTTAAAAGAGCACAAAACAGGTTAAAGATCAAGAATGATTCATGGATGAAAACTAATGTATTAACTATATCTGCACCAGTTTTGGCACCAGTTTAGAGGCAGGTATTATGAACTGCCCTTAAAAGTTTGTGCAGCGCCTAGCACAATGAGGATTCAATCTTGGTCAGGGCCTTTATGCTCTACAGTAATAGAAGGTGTCAAATACAGCACCCAAAAATTGAGATGCCCAAAGTCATTAGTCACTTTTGAAAATTTAGGCCAACATCCTTGTAAATATATCCACTATGACATTACACACTAAACAGAAAGTTGTAATTGATTTCCAAAATGTTTTAATCATTAAACAGCTTTTTATAAAGTAAATCTTCAAATACATTTTTAACTTGCAATGGCAGAACAGTGGGCAGAAGTAGATTTACAGTACTTTAGACTAAGAAGTGTACCAACATTTTGGCAATGGGAATAGGAAAAGATGAGTTGCAGATTTCCTGTATTAATTTAGATTTATGGGTTAACTTGAATGAATATTTGTATTTCCAAGACTTGTGATGGAAGAAGTTGCATCAGTGATAAATTACTGGGTTCCCAATACATAGACCAAACAGAAAACTTGTTAAGACACTTTTAAGCCAACTGCATTGCCCAGCTTTTAAAAAAGTGGAAACTATTCATGCCATGAACTCAATACTTTGAATCTGAAATCTAACATTTAAAATACACTTTTCTTTAACTGGGTAATACTTGTCACAAATGATCTCAAGGTACTTTGCGCAAGAATATGGGGGACAGGACTTGCCCCAACACTGGCCAAATTCAGATGGGGGGGTACCTATATTTTTCCTTTCAACTGGTTATACTTATTCACTTCTTGTCCTAAATTGTGAATTGCTGCCATGTTAAGCAGCAGCCAGGTTTCACCTCAGAGATTATTATACTTCAGTCACGGGTAAAAAAATTTCACTATATATAATTCTCAGCTTCCAGAGATAAAAATACAAACCCATAATTGAGTATCATCTGCATGTTTTGTTGCTTCTGACACTATCTCAGCTGTTCACAGCCTGGACCGAGTTTGACAGCTGCATTCCACACTCCTTGCTAACTTAGAGCCCCCTGTATTTATGGTCATTAAAATGAGCACTAAACTTGGTTTGCTGGTTTACTTACATGCTCTCATTTATGTACCAATCATGGGCTACTAGTTGTTTAGACTGTCCCATGGTGCCAATATAATCAACACAAGAAAGGTTTTTAAAGAGAACAAATTATTTTGTGTATTTACTTGGGGGGGGACGGGACCCACATTTAACCCTTGCATTATATATTCCTAAATACCATGACAACATCTGTCTGTAGATTACTTACATCGCAAAGTGTTACAACAGGTAGTATTGATTAAACTTTCTGCAGTAAGCATGCCACCAGCTCTGTTTGTGAACAATTGTCCTGTTGGATTTTTGGATTTTACCAGAAGAAAAGTTGAGAACACTGTTTCTTCTGGCATTAAACATGCAAATACAAGTGGCTTCTTTAACCATTACCTGAAAATACTACCAGGTGCACCACTTGTTTATTACACACCCAGATTGATTTTACTACTTAAATATTAAACACATTATAGTAATAGAAAGCATTTCTAGAATCAAGCTTAACTGAATAAATGTATTAATATGCAAACTGAGCTGATTTTTCATTAAAAAGGGACTCCTCATCTACAGCAAGTCTTCTCTGAACGCACAGAATTACTGTCTTCTTTCTTAGCTCACAGCTACAATCACATCGGTTATTGGAGAGCCCTTTGCACTTCTGCCTGTCAGATGGCAACAAGTCACACAAGACTGTACTCAATCCACTCACCAATTTCCATTTGAGAGCAAGTGTTCTAGACCTCTGCATCCACCCCAAGACACACAAAAAAAACCCCAACCCATAAGCTACACAGACAGAAGGCCTCTGAAAGCATGGAGTTTTATAGAGGTGACAAATGGCAGGAGTGAGATTTAAGTACAAATCTTTCATCATCTGCTGCCTCAAATTGCTGGGGGTGGGGTGGGGGAATAAATCTTGTATGTGCTAATATTTAAAACATTTTTGGTATCAATATATTTTATCATAATTATCCAGTGTCTGAAGATTTCAGCTCAGGATAATACCAAGTATTACTAATAAGTAAAATGAACAAATGTTAAAAAAAAATGGACTAGATTTTAAGTTAAAAACCACCTACACAGAACTTAAATGTAGTTTCACTTAGAAGACCTAAAAGACCCCTGAATCCTGACAAGTTGTTGTTTTCCAATCACATTTTCCTATTAAAAAAATCCCACAAACTCTCTTGTTGCTGTGTGAGGAACTCCTAAAGAAGTCACTGACTATGCAGGGAAACAATGAAAACTGAATTACACCATGCTGTCAAATGTGCTAATATTATGAAAGATGAATACTTTTACTCTCTATTTTCTTTCAGTTATAGTAATCTCTGGTGTCAGTGGAAAGTGGCAATGCTATCCCTAAAAGGATAACAAGAACTATACTATCAGTTTGTGCATATATAAAGAGAATGGAATTTTCTAAACAAAATAGTATCTTTGTCAAAATACCTAAAAGTACAAATACAAGTACTAATAATAAGACTACAGACCAACTAAGAGTCACTATCTTCAAGTCTGGCATACAAAACTCTACATAGCAACGTTTTGTTACTCATTTGGCAACAGTATCCAAAATTAGTAAATATTTTAGATCCAGTACGCTCCTGCTATGTAAATATAAAATTAAGGAAACAATGCTCTATCCAAGGAGTTTATTATACCTCTACCCTGATAAAACGCTGTCCACGGGAGCCAAAAAGTCTTACCGCGTTATAGGTGAAACCGCGTTATATCGAACTTGCTTTGATCCGCCGGACCACGCAGCCCCGCCCCCTCCGGAGCGCTGCTTTACCGTGTTATATCGGGTCGCGTTATATCAGGGTAGAGGTGTATTCAAAACAGCGAAGCACTATAGATATATATTACACCATGTATGTGCTGCTATAAGGATGTGCTGTTGAAATCTGACAGGTCATTTTTGAAAGTCTTCACAAAAGTAGTGTGCTTTTGAGGTGAGATTTGTTGTATAATTTATCCAATAGAAATTTATAATTTAGTTAACTAATTCTCCATTGTGGAATATGTAAACAAGTATTAAAATGCCGTATCTTTTCAAATGAATCACTTCCTCCCCTCCAAATGCACCAGCCCAGTGTGCCCATAACATCACTCAGTAGGGGCAGAGAGCAGCCATTGGCTCCTACAGACCTGAGACACCCAACCATTTTATCAATCGCATTTGAAATCCTTTGTGTCAGCCTGGTGCCCTGAACAGCCTACAAGTTTCACTTAAGAAATTATTAAGCAGCTAAAGAAAACATTTTGAACTTTGGTCTGTTTGGCTTACACTGGTACAGCTAAATATAAACATTACTGTATAGCTGAGCTGAGACAGTCAATATCAAGTAAAAAAGGAGGGAATTTTTATTCTAGAGTTCAAACTATTTTAAATACAGATTTACAAATCATCACTAAATTCCTTCCCCCATGCATATCTGTTCCTTCAGTTACATCTAGCTTTCTCCTCCCAAATTTAAGCTCAAAGCACATTCGATTTACAGAACTTCTCTCCCAACTCCCTCCAAAACAGGGAAGCGAGTCCTGCTGGATCAGTCACAAGATTTTCAGAAAATCATTCTCCCTGGAGAGGTGATAACAGGAAAAAATAGGGAGGTGCTTGAGGATTACAATTGAGGACCATGTTCTGATCTCAGTGTAACTTCAGTATGAGGTTACTTTGGATTTACACCATCAGTATAAAAGTAGAGTTTATTCTATCCTGTATTTTCTTCCCAACTTGAAGACTCGATGCTATATGGTACGAAGAATTAAGGGGCAACTTTAGTACGTAATTTGGGGCTATGAAAAGCTCTTTGTGTTCTACTAACTTTAGAGTTCTCAACAGCTCTCAACTTTAAAACTTTAGTCATGGAGGCTCAAAATAATGCTTTTATTTTCAAGTATTTCTACATGTAGTTTGGTGCAAGTAGATTTCCTATGCTCCTTAGATGTTGCTATGCTTTTTAGATCAAATATTTTGTAATCTTTTGTAACCACACCATTATTTATTTCCTGATTTGCTAAAATTAGGAAGCTTTTGTGCTTGAATCACTGGTTTATCTAGCAAATCAGATTTGCTCACTACTCAGATAAAAACTGACCAGTTTCCAAAGCACACTTCCCTCCAGTACTTTTTGCCCGCCCTTACTCATCATGGAAGATCAACAGGGTTTTATTGTTAATCCCATACAGAAAGAGTGCTTAACACAGGTCAACAAGTTTTCTTGCATACACCTTGTTCATCACTGGAGGAGATTAAGGGTATGTCTACACTGCTCACGTTGCAGCACTGTGACGTGGGCAGTACAGACATGCTTTATTGCCATGGGAGAGCTCTCCCAGCGATAAAAAAACCCCACCCTGAACGAGCAGTGGTAGCTTTATAAAGCGCTATCTATACTGGCGCTTTTCAGTTCTAAAACTTTTATCGCTCAGGGGGGTGTTTTTTCACCCCCCTGAACAACTAAAGTTTTAGCACTGAAAGTGGCAGTGCAGGCACCACCTTACAGAGGATAAATTCTAATCCTAGTCCCATTTCCTTAACCTTAAATAAGCTTGCCATGGGTTATGGAAGCTATCAGTGGTTCTTCATAACACCACCAAAATCAAATCTATATTAACATCTCTTTAGATTATGATACCTCTCTGGCACTTTTATACAAGGTTTTGTAACAAAAAGCAGAACCTGTGCTCCTAACTTCAGAACAATGTATTTTATACATATATATTAACAGTTGTTAACAGAAAACCATATGCACTACCAAGTTCAGCTTTTCAAAGAAACCAGGAAGGAATAAAAGAGCTGTCAAAATAAACATTAAAACTGTCAAAATAAACACTAAAACTGTAACAGCAACCATTTTAGAATTAATTTGTCAGAGGAAGATACCTCTCTATTTCTAAAAAGCAGCACTATTACTTTCCATCAGATGTTTAGAACTCTTCAGGCTCCAAGCTGCAATTAAGCACACATTTTACAGAAAGATAGCCTTCGCCTAACAATCACCTTGTCACAACACTGAAAGTTCAGCTCCAAAAATAGGCCTGTAATAACAAGGCAGACTAAAATTTGTTTTCAGGTTGCTCTAGGATTGATTCTTCCTTCCTTCCCATAATCCTTCACCCTCCTGTACCAAAAAATAATCCAACTGAAGGGGGTGCCTACTGATGACTAAACTTTATAGAAAGATTTGCTATAAAACACATTGTTTGCTCTATTTGCTGTCCAAGACAGTGAACTACATACACAACATAAGAGATGTTACTAATTGTCAATCTCAAACTAAAGCTTTCCACAGATCTAGAACCATATGCCGAGCGCCCAGGGAAATGCTGTAAAACCTTAAACCAATATTTGAATCCACATTCAATTTCCTAGGTACTCAGGCACCCTTTTATTTTTGACATTTAAAATACTTGCATTTTTAACATGACACATGGAAGACCCTGACATCCATCTCCTATTGTAAGAGCATCATTAAGGGGTTGAGCGTCCCTTTTAAGAATACAGTTGAAGGGTCTGGAATTGATCGCAACATGTGCCAGACTTATCCTGAGGAGCAACGGCTCTAAGCTTCTCTCAACACCCTGACCCCCGCCCACCCCACTCCCCGGGAAGAGGCTCTCTGGGCGTTTTCTAACGTGTTACTCGCCTTTCTCCTCTGATCGGGGCTCACGTTACGTTTCCAGGGGCTGTTGGGGCCGAAGGTGACGCGCCTGAGTTAGAGGAGTGAGGCTGGGAGCAGGAGGAGGGAACTAGTGTCTATCCCCCCGCGATGCGAAGGTCGGCGGAGGCCTGTACGTGCGGTGGCTGAGGAGGGCTGCGGCTGCTGCAGGGGCGCGGAGAGGGCCGGTGGGGAGCAGCGAGGGGGCACGACAGGTGGCTGGTGGGGGGTGTTTAGCCCCAGGGCACCGGGCCGAGGGGCGGAGCACTGCCAGAGCCCGGCCCCAGCTGGCACGGGGGCAACGCAGGAGGCGAGGCGCGGCGCTAGCTCCGGCCCGGCCAGGCCGCTCTCCCGGGAAGCGGGGGCGGGCCTGAGGGGGAGCCCGGCGCCCGCCCGCCCGGGGCTCTTACCCACGGTGGACTTGCAGGCCTCGCAGAAGGTGTCGTCGGTGAAGCGCTCCATCAGGCTGGTCTTGCCCACGCCCCGCGAGCCGATGATGATGACCTGCAGCTTGAAGTCGGCCGGGCGCGGCGGCTGCTTCCTGCGGCGGGACTGCGGCCCCGAGAGCGCCGGGGAGCCCCCCGCCGCGAACTCCCGCCCCGCGCCGCCCCTGCGCTGCAGCCCGGAGCCCGGCTCCATGACCGCAGGCGGCTCCTGCGCGACCCGGCTCCCCGCGCGCGCGCCGCTGCCCCGGGCCTGAGGGGAACGGGAACTCCGCGGCCGCCCGGACAACGAGCGGCCCGCGCCGCAGCGAGCGGGGCCCGCCGCCGGGGGAGCAGCGCCCCCTAGAGCGCGGGAGGGCCGAGCTGGGAAACCGCCCCTGTCCCCACACACAGACACTGAGTGCCCGCGGGGGCTGAAAGAAATAAACACGCCGCTCTATGTGGCCTTGGCTACACTGGCAATTCACAGCGCTGCACTTGCTGCGCTCAGGGGTGTGAAAAAACACCCCCGAGTGCAGCGCTGTAAAGCGCCAGTGTAATCAGCACCTGCAGCGCTGCAAGCTACTCCCCTTGGAGAGGTGGAGTACTTGCAGCGCTGCGAGAGACTACACTCGCGCTTCACAGCGCTGTGAATCCACGAGTGTAGCCAAGGCCTGTGTGTAGCTAGGAGCGTAGGGCACGCCTGGGGACACGCTAGGGTGACCAGACAGCAAGTGTAAAAAATCAGGACAGGTAATAGGAGGCTATATAAGAAAAAGCCCCAAATATCGGGACTATCCCTATACAATTGGGACATCTGGTCACCCTAGACCAGGCCTGCACTTAACCTCTGGTGCTACCTGTGCTCAGCTCAGCTAGCCCCAGGGGTCCTCCTCCTGCCCCTGGCTGGAAGTGCAGCAGCCAGATATGGGGATCAGCATGTGCCATGTAGTCTAAGTGCACTTGCAGTGTAGTTTTAGCCATGTGGCTCCCAGGATATTAGAGAAAGGAGGTAGGTGAAGTTTTATAGGAACGACTTCTTTTGGGGAGAGACAAACTTTGGAACCACCAGCTCTTAAATCCACACCTTGGATTTATGGCTTATTACAACAGCCTATAACCCACTAACCCCCTTTTTGTCCTATAACTGCAGCAGTACTGCAGTGTTAGCCTACCATGAATGGGCCCTTACTTATGGTAAACAATCTGTTCCACCTTCCTCAGACCTGAAGAAGAGCTGTGTGTAGCTGGACAGCTTGCCTCTTTCACCAACAGAAGGTGATCCAGTAAAAGATATTACCTCACCCACCTTGTCTCTTTAAGTGCACACAACTCTTTGCACATGACTAACTTTGGAAATCACATCACTGAGTCCCTGGCTGATTCACAGATTTTAAGGGCACAGGGGGCACAATGATTATTTGGTGTGACCTGCTACATAAAACGGGCTGCAGCATACAGCACCTGGGATCTGCCCCTCCCACATCTAGCCCACTCTCTTCTAGCAGGAGAATTGTATTTCAAAAGGGCCAGGGTGAGTTGGGGATTTTTTTTTTCTTGGTAAAGATGCTTTTTTTGAACCAGAGTGCTCAGTGTGGCTTCTGAGCTCTCAATTCCTGTCTTCATCTTCTCCAATCAGTGTTCCCAGCCCCCTGTAGAATCCTTAATTGTGCCTTCATAGTTCTTAATTTAATTAATACACTAAAACTATGGTTGTGAATCAGTTAGGATTGCTACACACAACATATGTGGCACAAACCCACAAAAACAACCAAGTGAAAAGCCACTTTAAAGTACCTACTCTTTACTTAATTTTCTCACAACTATTGTACACCACTTACCATGAACACTGTAACCTTAACTCTGGTCCAGTCTATCCACACTTACCAAGCTCCCTCCCTTCCAATACTAGCAGTTGTGGCTATTTGCTGCAGAATATTATTGTGGTGGAGAATATAGTTTTTTAAAGGTGATGATGGAAGGATGTCATTCCTAGTGGGATGGTATTAAGGTTGCAGTGCACAGCCATTGAACACTAAAACCTATTCAGCAAAGTGGTAGAAATTCTCCAACTAGGCAATTGGAAAGAAAACAGACCTGAGTTGATCCTCCATCACTTTTATCTTGGAGCACTCAAAACTGTTTCAAAGTTCTGTCAGGCTGATGCAGTTGGAACTTACCCCACTGCGATCAAGTTTATGAAAGAGTTTGTTTATGTATTGTCTCTGGTGCATGAAGCATCTCCACCATTTTAAACTTGTTTTCCCAAAGCTACTGGGGGTTTCTGTCATATTGATCTTCATACCAATCCTTGTGAAGACAGCATTCCTGGTGGCCAGTCTTCCCTACATTCTGTTTTATAAAGATAAGATGGTCCTGTAGCCTCATTCCAAATTCCTCGTTCCAACTTGATCAGGCAATTCTTCTGTCCCCAAGCTTCATTCACATCCAGAGATGTCAGTCTGCAGTTTTAAGCCATGATAATTGTAGTCCCTTTATGGGGTCTCTGTAGTGTTGTGATTGCCAAACTTTGTCTTGAAACAGTCCCTAGTTGCTTGCCAGATGTCTCATCTGTATTGCATTCACTTCCTCTTCTAGCAGCTGTTAGGTCCCAAAGAGCACTTTGCCAGTAGTCTGCAACCACCCCACTCTTCCCAGGGCCCCCCGACCCTCCCCCCCGATGTTCTGCCTCTGTGATCCAGTCCTTGACAACTTCTAGCCAAGTGCAATGGACCCTCTCTTCTCATAGTTACCAGCATCCTTCCTGAGCAGGACAAGAGCAACAGCAGATTCATCCTTAGCCTATTTCCTCCTGCTGCCCTCTGAGAACCCATTGCAGCTCAGCTGATACATCACATAATTTGTATATTCACCACAAAAAGTCTGTGGGAATGGGGGCAAAACTAGGGGTCAGTCTGTCCCAGCTCAAAGGCTTGCCAAATGGACAGAGTATGTATATACAATTATTAGGACTTAAAAGGTGTTCCACCACCTGAAGATATCAGAGCACAGTCAACTAGCTCTAATGCAGCTTCCATAGCTTTCCTTCATTCTATCTGCCTGTGATCTAATCAGGAATAGAAGTATAACCCCTCTGCCAGGTACCAATGGCAACTGCAAGGGTTGGGTTCAATCTGTCTAGTGGTTCTTTTCTAAAAATCAATAAAACAACCACTCACCCCCCCCCACCCAGTGCCACACTTCTATGTCATGCTCTGGGAAATTAAAATGAACCTCCCCAGTCATGTTTTTAGATGGTTCTTCCCCACTCACAAGCACTCAATACTTTGGGAACATGGAACTGCAAGTATTTAGGGGAAAGGGAAAGACAATCAAGAGAAACATGAGAAATTTCTCTATATAGTTACATACAAGAAAATGAGCAACCCAAAGCAATGCATCGGGAGTTTGGTTCCAAATTGTCTGGCTTAATAACATCCAGACTCTTAGTTCACCACAAATGTCACCCACCTAAAACCCAACTTATAAGTCCTATTAAACTCAGTGGTAGAGAAGCATCAAGGTTGGCTCTGCTCCACTGGCCTACCCCAGTACAGAGAGAACTGCTGTGCCAGGTGCCAGGCTGATGTGCGGGCTACATGGTTCAGTGCTGTGATACAAACTCAGCTTACACTGGTCTGGTGCTGCAAAATTAGCTCAGTGCTGCTGCTCTCTTTTAGGGCAGTGCACAATTTAGCTATGAATTGCTGCTAGTTGGGTCAGGTCAGGTCTCACTGCAAAGTCCGTCTCTGCACTGCCACCACCATTGGTCCATTCTGGCATCATCCCACCAGTTGATGCAATACAAGGTGCAGAAACTTTAGGTGTGGAACCAGAACAAAATAGGACCTTTGGAGAAAGTCTCTGCTCCTTAGAAAGCACTCCTAGTCTATAGATCACATCCTTTGCCCCCTGCACCTCTGTGACCCTAAGAAACCCTCAATGCCAACTGATAAAGTGTTCACTGTTCTCTGACATGCCTGACAAACTCACTACAGCCAAAATATTGCTTTCATAGTATTTATCCAGCGAGAGGCAAGTGAGATGTATCTAATAAGAACTTATGTCACCCTGATCCTTATAATCCTTGTGAGATGTGTGTATGGATGATATTTAAGGAGTTGTGTAGATGTACTGAAAAGATGTGTTAAAATCTGTGTCCCAGGCAGAGTGGACAAACAAGTTTTGCCAGACAAAGGGATGTAGATTCACTTGTCTGCTTTGATTTATATGTAGACTAAGCACTGGAAGCCAGCACAAGGGCAGTCTCTTTTTTCATATGGAGTCAACTTGAGGATGTGAAGATAACTTGGAGCCCGGGCACCAGGAAGGGAATTACAGGGGATCATCCTCACTCCGGGGACAAAAACAATGAATTTTGGGAAATATAAGTAGAAAGACATTTTTGTGATCCATTCATCGAGGGAAGCCCTTGAAGAGCGGTGTTGTTCATGAATATTTGGATCCTAGTTGACAGAAAACCAACCAGCTTTGCAAGAGATTGGATCTTTTGTAGTACTTTATTTAAAGGAAAGGTCGCTATCGATAAGTTTTTTGCATCTTATGTTTTTGTTTTGTATGTAACCTATCGTTCCTATTATTCTTACTCACTATCTCTTAAATCTTAATATTTGATAATAAACATATGATTGCTTCACTATAGATCCATGGTGTGATGTTATAAAGGATCTGATCCTGAGTTGTACCAGTCAAGCTGTGTGTACACTGTTCCTATGAGGACAGCTTACCTGGGCTTGATACTACAGGGGGACATTTTTAGAGGGGCTCAGGGGGCTGGGTACCTATTGTTAACCTGCAAGGCAAACTGAGGGCTGTCAAAGCCCTGAGAAGATTGGGTAGCTAACACACTAGTGGTATCAGGGAGATGACACCCAGTTAAGCTCAGGCAAGTGTCTGTCTTGCTAAGGCAAGCGAGGGGACGGGGGAGGGGTAATTAGGTGATTCACAGTCCTGGGTACCCCAAGAATCCATCACACACAGCCTTCTCTGTTGAATTTGGATTTTGTTACCAAATCAAAGTCTACCCATACATTAGGGTGACCCTCTCGCACTAGGACATATCCTACACAATTGCTATGCCCTTCCATGGGATCAGTAACAGGAATCTATTATTTATACAATCAAAACATAAAAAAATTCCAGCTAAAGCAACAGAACTGAGTAGATGGGTAAGCAATATTATAGTTCATGTAAATGAAGCTGGCCAACACCTACAAGATCTTCACCAAGCATTCTCAAAACTACGATACCCACACAAGGAAATAAACAAATCAACAGAGCCAGACGTGTACCCAGAAGCCTCCTGCTACAAGACAGGCCCAAAAGAGAAACCAACAGAACTCCACTGGCCATCACCTACAGTCCTCAGCTTAAACCTCTCCAATGCATCATCAGTGATCTACAACCCATCCTGGACAATGATCCCTCACTTTCACAGACCTTGGGAGGCAGGCCAGTCCTCGCCCACAGACAACCTGCCAACCTTAAGCATATCCTCACCAGCAACCACGCTCCGCACCATAACAACTCTAACTCAGGAACCAACCCATGCAACAAACCTTGATGCCAACTCTGCCCACATATCTACACCAGCAACACCATCACAGGACCTAACCAGATCAACTACAACATCACCGGCTCATTCACCTGCACGTCCACCAATGTTATATATGCTATCATATGCCAGCAATGCCCCTCTGCTATGTACATTGGCCAAACTGGACAGTCACTACGCAAGAGGATATCCCATCTCCTAGAACTGGAAGGGACCTTGAAAGGTCATCAAGTCCAGCCCCCTGCCTTCACTAGCAGGACCAAGTACTGATTTTGCCCCAGATTCCCAAGTGGCCCCCTCAAGGATTGAACTCACAACCCTGGGTTTAGCAGGCCAATGCTCAAACCACTGAGCTATCCCTCCNATTGAACTCACAACCCTGGGTTTAGCAGGCCAATGCTCAAACCACTGTGCTATCCCTCCAGGATAAATGGACACAAGTCAGATATCAGGAATGGCAATATACAAAAACCTGTAGGAGAACACTTCAACCTCCCTAGCCACACAATAGCAGATGTAAAGGTAGCCATCTTACAGCAAAAAAACTTCAGGACCAGACTCCAAAGAGAAACTGCTGAGCTCCAGTCCATTTGCAAATTTGACACCATCAGATCACGATTAAACAAAGACTGTGAATGGCTATCCAACTACAGAAGCAGTTTCTCCTCCCTTGGTGTTCACCCCTCAACTGCTAGCAGAGCACCTCACCCTCCCTGATTGAACTAACCTCGTTATCTCCATAATGATTTATATCTGCCTCTGGAGATTTCCATTACTTGCATCTGAAGAAGTGAGGTTCTTACCCACGAAAGCTTATGCTCCCAATACTTCTGTTAGTCTTAAAGGTGCCACAGGACCCTCTGTTGCTTTAAATAAAAAGTGATTTTATTAAATACAGAAAGTAGGATTTAAGTGGTTCCAAGTAGTAACAGACAGAACAAAGTAAGTCACCAAGCAAAATAAAATAAAATGTGCAAATCTATGCCTAATCAAACTGAATACAGATAATCTCACCCTCAGAGATGCTTCAGTAAGTTTTTTTTCTCAGGCTGGACACCTTCCAGGCCTGGGCACAATTCTTTCCCCTGGTACAGCTCTTGTTCCAGCTCAGGTGATAGCTAGGGGATTCTTCATGATGGCTCCTCTCCCTCCTTTGTTCTGTTCCACCCCTTTATATATCTTTTGCATAAGGCGGGAACCCTTTGTCCCTCTGGGTTTCCACCCCCCCTCACTCTAAAAGAACCAGGTTAAAGATGGATTCCAGTTCAGGTGACATGATCACATGTCACTGCAAGACTTCATTACCCACTTGCCAGCACACACATATACAGGAAGACTCACAGGTAAACACAGCAATCTGCAGACAATGGGAGTCATCAAGATTCCAAACCATCATTAATGGCCCACACTTTACATAATTACAATAGGCCCTCAGAGTTATATTTTATATTTCTAGTTTTAGATACAAGAGTGGTACATTTATACAAATTGGATGATCACACTCAGTAGATTATAAGCTTTGTAATGATACCTTACAAGAGACCTTTTGCATGAAGCATATCCCAGTTACGTTATATTTATTTATTTATTACCAAATTTTTTAAAACTATCCCAGTTACATTATATTCACTTATTATCATGTTTTTATAAAACCATATAGACTGCACAACGTCACAAGAGAGACAAGCTTTCAAGATACACAGAGCTCTTCTTCATGTCTGGGAAATGTACTCAGTGTGTCACAGCTAAATATAAGGCCGAACAGATAGTTTAGCATAAGAAGTTAGCACACATGCTAAACTATCTGTTCAACCTTGTATTTAACTATGATGCTCCGAGAACTTCCAAAACATGAGGAAGAGCTCTGTGTAGCTCGAAAGCTTGTCTCTCTCACCAACAGAAGTTGGTCCAATAAAATATATTACCTCACCCGCCTTGTCTCTCTAAAATCCTGTGCCCGACACAGCTACAACAACACTGAATACAATAATGAGATAGCTGACAGAGAAGGAAACATGCCAGTCGAGAGCCAGCATTCTTGGAAAGTATAGTGATAGTCCTGATAGATGGGCTAGGCTGAGGTGAACAAAGGAAGTTAATGGAACTCGAAAAAGAAAAAAAATATTGCTGTTTTGCATCCAGGTTATACAGTGGACGAAATCTTTCAAACATATGATATTTTAATGGAAGTGTTTAACAAATAATTATGAAAATTTTCTGAATTTTTGATTATCTCCAGTGCTGAATATTGTCAGGGATGGAGCTGCCCAATGGCAAGATAACAGCAAACAGCTGTCAAGACCACATGTGTGGTTTAATATATGATGGAACAATCCAACACTGCAGGTGAGTGAGCCCCATAGGGAAAGCTGTTAAAGGAGTAACATAGTAAGGTATCCCACTCATGTTAAAATCAGTAGCCTCAAACCCCCAGGTAAAGCCAGAAGGAGAAAGCATCTGGAGAAGGTACACTGCAGATGTGGCTTCATCCTTCCTTATACTACAAAACAGAACACGCACTCTTACCTCAGAAGTGGAATTGTCTTTATGTCCCTGTTGTGAGGTTTTTTTTTTTTGTTTGGGTTTTTTTGAAACTAGAAGAAGCTGTCAGTACTTGCTGTGGAAACCGTTTTGGATCAGGAGAAGCAGGGGACTTTGCATGCTACTGCCTTTTTATCCTCACAGTGCACCATCTGTCACCAGGAATGTAGCAGGGAATTTACAATGATTACAAAAAGATATGGAATGGTTGTCCGAGCCAAATTTAGATGGAGCTAGGGAACTATAAAGCTAGTCTCCAGAAGATAGATTAATCTGGATTAGAACTCATTTCTGGTTAGAGTTTAAATCGGTTCATGTTAGCTAAGGCAAGTTTCTCTGACTTTTAAGAATTTTAAAATTTGTCTTGATGGGAGGAATGAAGGACTAAGGTCTGATCTGCACGCATTGTAACTATTTCAGTTAAGGGTGTAATTTGTTTAATCAAAATAGTTATACCAGTTCAACCCCTAGTGTGTACATAGCTACATTGGTATAAAGGAGCCTTACACCGGTATAGCTTTCCCCCCTTTCCATATAGGAACAAGCTGCAACCGGTATAAGCACTTTTATACTGGTAGAACTGCAGCCATACTAGGGTAGTTGTACCACTTTAAGTATACTAATTTAGGTAATGTGGTTGAACTTTTGTGTAGACAAGGACAATAATTTACACTTTAAAATCCTAAAACATTTCATATATACAATAACCAAAATACCAGGCCCTGAAAAAAATATGAGACCAAAACTAAATAAATGCAGAGGAAGGGATGGAATTTTGATTTCTTTGTAATTATTTGCTGGGGGGAGGAAATCAATAAATTAGTGGGTCTTACACTGCGAGTAGCACTATTGTCATTACAAATCAAATCAGTACTGGACAGCAGATAAGAGCTTGGGGGCAGAGTTGACAACATTTGCACAGCAGCTTGGAAGAGCAGAACAAGGACTATTGAACTTTTAAAATGCCAACAGAATTTTTGAAAAGGAACAGACATACGACAGCTTTCCTACGTTCTCCTATTATAGACCATTCCTTAAGGCAGAAATCCTGTCAGGGTTCAATTCCCCAACCATCCTTGCAGTCACATGCCTTCCCAGGGCAATTATAGCACTTGGTTTATATGCTAAGACTTTTCTGTGACTCTCCTCACCCTTGTATTTGAGCTCCTCACAAACATTAATGGATTTCTCTTTCAACACCCCTGTGAAACAGTAAAGTGGTATTATCAGCCCCATTTTACAGATGGGAAACTCCAGCACAGTAACTTGCCCAAGGTCATGCAGGAAGTCAGTGGTGGAACTGAGAATGGAACATAGATCTCTTGAGCTCAAGTTTAGTGCTTTAACTGCAATGATACCAATTCCTGCAGTTTGAGACCTATAACAACAGAAAAATAAGATGTAGAACAGCTAAAGTAGTATGCATCCAGAGTTTACTACATGCCCATACATTGCTCGCTAGTTAAATACCAGTTGGGTAGATTGCTCATTATTGCTTAAATGAACCCCTTTTTCCCCTTTCTAGATCTCCACTAAGCAAAAAGTTGGCCTCATAGGACATTCTATGATGTATGCCACACTATCAGAGAGAGAGATGATTGTGTGGAGAGTGGCAAGCCTTTGGTTTCAGCCTCCATTATGCCTCCCCAGAATTGTAAAACCACAAATGGGGCTGTTATGAGCTTTAGTGGGAAGGGAAATTACCCACACATTTCCCCTCAGTTTGGCATATAGCACTTGCATGCCATGTTTAACCTTTCACAATGAGTGCTTTACATATGAGAGGAGCTGGCTCAGAAATATTTGATCATGCATAATGTTACATTGATTTTAAAAGTTTCAGATTATCATTTCTACTTTTTCTGTGTGAGATGATGGAGGTTTCTTTCATCAGAGGGTGGGTATTATAAATACTGTGCATCATGGAAAAATCCTTTTAAGAATATTAATATTTAGCCATTGAAGTCTAAAATCAGTATAGTTACTGTGTAAATGGATTGGAAATGATCTTTAATAGATATTTCCTTCTTTTTGGTATCTCTTCCACTAGATACATATTTCCTCACTTAAATGGTATTTCAAATATGTCTTCTGAAGCAAATATTCTTCAGTTATGATATTGTCAATTCCCCATTTCTACATGCTGCACAGGTAATCTCTAGCTGCAGAAAGATCTTCCTTGCAGACTATTTTTATATGGCAAATAGTGCTTTCTTACAGAGCTGGCTTAGTGTATATTGTCCAGTTTTACTGATAAGATTTTTCAAATATACTTCATCCTAATGTGTCAGTTTGATTTTGGATTTGATTAAGATATTTTCACACTGGAGGACGGCCATGACTACTATGTAACACATTTCCAGCATGAGCTGAAACCTCTACATTCTGAATAGCCGAAAATTGCTCCCCAAAAGTAAATGAAGTTCACTGTTTATTTTCTGAAATATAGTCTTTGGGTATCATTTACTGGATTTCTCCCATTTCTATGCTATGTATTATACCAGAAAATATGAAATACTGTATTGTATTGTAGCATGCATCTGATGAAGTGGGCTTTAGCCCATGAAAGCTTATGCCCAAATAAATTTGTTAGTCTCTAATGTGCCACAAGTACTCCTCGTTTTTTTTATGAAATACTAGATGCCTTCACAATTGTACTTGGGTGGATACACTGGACAAACAAATATCTGTTTCATCTGCTGCATTAATACTATATTTTTTCTTCTTTTGCAGTTATTAAATACTGTTTCCTTGTAAATTTGAGACTGTTTTTTTCTGACTGGTGTTTATTCTGAGCAATAAAACCACAACTTTAATTGGTTTGTTTCCAGACATGAATATTTTGCTTATTGTATCAGAAAGAACTAGTTTCCTGAGCCAGTAGCATCAGCAGCTCCCATATCCAGACCTGAAGGGATAATAATCTTGGATTATATCAAACCATCATATTTGTTTTTAATATCTTTTTTCTTTTTCAAATCCAATACTAACATTATGTTCACATTTCTGTACACATATGGAACATTCATCATCCAATTGTAACATGTCAGATCAAGTAGGATTAAATAAAAAAACAAAAAATTAGAAAACAGACTTTTTAAAATAGGCTATTGATTTTTAAGCACAATTCCTCATTGATTTCAGTGGGGAGTTCTGCTTAAAAAATTGATGCCAAGAGGTGGCTCCTTCACTGCACTTTTTAAAAAAGTGTGCAAATACAATGAAATGAGTAGGAGCCCTTTATCAATGCTGTTGGTGTGTGAGGGAGTGCCCCATATTCTGATCTCAGTCACACCTGTACCTTTGGCCACATCACATCTTGCAGATCCGTATGCAAAACAGACCTTGTGTATAAAACACTTTCATTATGTAGAAGGTGGGGGGAGATCAGCAGCCAACATGGCAGCATTCCACACCTTCCCTGTGACCATGGAGGGATTTCCATGCATTCAGGGATCCATGAGTAAAGAGCAGGCGGGCTGGGGAAGGGGATTGAGTAGGCCAAGCTACAGCAAGAGGGGAAACGGACACACATATTGTCAGGATCGGCTCTAGGTACCAGCAAACCAAGTACGTGCTTGGGGCGGCACAATTCCAGGAGCGGCATTCCGGCATTTTTTTGCTTCGGCGGTTGCGCTCTCTGAGTTTTTTGTTTTTTGTTTTGCTTGGGGCTGCAAAAAACCTAGAGCCAGCCCTGCATATTGTGTGTCTCCCTCCTTCCCCCGCCAATTCAAGCACAAACACAATAGCTGCCTGCATGCTGGGGAACGCCTTATCTTCCTTCCTACAAACAAGCCCTGGCAGGCCGCCTCCATTGGAGATACTCTTCCAGGGAGGTTGGGAAGAGCTGCAGGAGGTCTAGAGATGCAGATAACTCCATATGCACAAAAGATCCCTGGAGCTCAAAGGAGCTGTGTGCTGGAGCTCTACTTGCTTTGGTGGGGGCACTAACTGTGCCTCTTAATGAATGGACCAAGAGGGATCTCTTTGAAGGGGATTTTGCTGAATCCTCTGTGCAGATGTTAGCATGTAGGAGCACACTTTACCCTTCCATTAATGTAAGGGAATTGTTTCACATTTACACTGGTATAAATGAGATCAGAATTGGGCCAGATCTGGTGCCTTAACTCTGTAGTCATGCTTTAAACTGAACTTTCCAATTTTGTATGTACCAGCTTTAAATGTGGATCTCATGGCCCTTTCCTGGGCCATCCATATCATGGCCTTTCATGCTAGCCTATGTGGGATAGCATAGAAACACTTGCCAATGGCATCAGTGGAGTCAGCCTGGATTTATACTGGTGTAACTGAGATCAGAATCTGGCCCAAGCTATTGTTGAGTCTGGATCTGAGCCCTATAACAGATAGAAAAGCACTAAATACTCTAAAGAGCGATTTTGTTGATGTAACCATATTTGCCTCAATCCTATTTCTAGCAGAGTTTGAAATAGACTCAGAAATAACCTCTTTCCTATTGGGATCAGAGGGGGAAAACATCCCCAAAACAAATGGATCTGCAAGCAAATTCTTGAAAGAATATTAAAACTAATTATCATACAATCTTTGACTACATTTATTTGATGAAACATCATTCATGTTGGTATGGGTTGGGCTAAATGTTCTTATGGATCAGGTGTGGCTGTCACCCTTCATTCAGAATAAATGGAAATAAGCCATTATACTTAGGTGTCTGAAACAATGGCAGTAGCACCCAAAGACACAGACACTTGGAAACACAGAGTGGAAGCTAAATCACGTAACTCAAGGGTTCTAAAATACAGGGGCTGGGTCTTGGATTGGTGGAACTGGAGAGATAGAGAGAGAGAGAGAGAGAGAGAGAGAGAGGACAAGCTGGAGGAAAGCAGACTGGGAGAGACAGACGTACATCTCAAGCACAGTGTGTGACTCTGGAAGAAGCTGGAGATAAAGCTTCTGGGTCAGGTGCTGTCAAAAGAGATTTGGGGCTATAAGCAAAGACGTTATTCCCTGGTTTTGATTCCTCCTGCATTTGGAGGAGGACTTTGTACATTCCTTGTAAATAATTGAACTGCGTCAACAAAAATAGCAGACTCCATCATCAATTTCTACTCCCAACTGGAACACCTGAGGGGCCCCAAATTATTTTGACTAGCCTCTCTGGTCAAAAAGGGGTAGCAGTATCTTAAAGGTATACAACAGTTAGGTTTATTTATCGATTTATAGATTCATAGATTTCAAGAACAGGAGGGACCATTGTGATCATCTAGTCTGACTTCCTGTACAGCACAGGCCATAGAACTTCCCCAAAATAATTCCTAGAGTTTACCTTTTAGAAAAATATCCAATCTTCATTTTGAAATTGTCAGTGATGGAGAATCCACCACAACCCTTGGAAAATTGTTCGAAAGTTTAATTACCCTCAGTGTTAAAAATGTATGCCTTATTTCCAGTCTCAGTTTGTCTAGACTCATTTTCCAGCTATTGGGTCCTGTTATATCTTTCCCTTCTAGACTAAAGAGCCCATTGTCAAATATAAGTTCCCCATGTAAGTATTTATACACTGTAATCAAGTCACCCCTTCGCCTTCTCTTTGTTAAGCTAAATAGATTGAGCTCCTTGAGTCTATCACTTTCAGGTATGTTTTCTAATCTTTTAATTGGTCTTGTGGTTCTTCTCTGAACTCTCTCCAATTTAACAACATCCTTCTTTAATTGTTGACACCAGAACTGTACAATGTATTCCAGCAGCAGTTGTGCCAGTGCCATATACAGAGGTAAAATAACTTCTCAACTCCTATTCGAGATTCCCTTGTGTATGCATCCAAGGATCGCATTAGACCAGGGGTTCTCAAACTGGGGGTCGTGACCCCTTAGGGGGTCATGAGGTTATTATGTGGGGGTTGCGAGCTGTCAGCCTCCACCCCCAAACCCTGCTTTACCTCCAGCATTTATAATAGTATTTAATATAAAAAATGTGGTTTTAATTTATAAGGGGGTGTTGTACTCAGAGGCTTGCTGTGAAAGGGGTCACCGATAAAAAGTTTGAGAACCACTGCATTAGACATTTTGGCTACAGCATAGCACTGGGAGTTCATGTTCAGCTGATTATCCATGACAACCCCCAAATCTTTTTCAGAACCACTACTTCCCAGGGAAGAGTTTCCTCATCCTGTAAGTATGGCATACATTCCTTGTTCCTAGATGCATTGTCATGGTTGGGTCATGGGTGGCTAGACCGAGCAGTCTATTTCAACAAATATATCCAGAGCTGGTCTAAGCTTTGACAAGCAATATTACCAACTATTATCGATTTTAAAAATCTAGGACCATAATTAGATGCTGGCATTCATACTATTTTCCCCCAACAAAAAGTGATGGACCTTTTATAAAATCTGGAATGGCTATATTTTTCTGCTCAATTGTAATCAACCGCCTTTAAAACATAAGGTTTTTTCCCGCACTTTGTACAGATAACTGAGAAATATTAAATGACACATTCTCTAAATGCCCCATTAATATGTAGAGATGAAGAAAACAAGAAATGAAGAACTTAAAAATATCTTTTGTGGTATGAAATCTGGTATGTGTTTTTAGTTTTTTGTTTTATGTGAGGATCCAAACAATGGTAATGGATGGCCACTAGGGGAAACATAGGTGCTGCCTCATGTAGAATTTGTGCAGTAGATTGACTGAAAATATTCAGAGATCCTAGGCTAACTTTTGGAGTCTTTGCCTCCTTATGCAACTTGTTAGGAACTTGGAGTAAAATTAAAAGTATTATAGAGGACTTAGTTGTGTGACTGGGTGAAATGTTTCCTACATCAGCTTGTAGGGTGACCAGATGGCCTGATTTTATAGGGACAGTCCCAATATTTGGGGCTTTTTCTTACAAAGGCTCCTATTACCCCCCACCCCCGTCCCGATTTTTCACACTTGCTATCTGGTCACCCTATCAGCTTGGCCTTAACAACTCACACAAAGAATAAAAAGGGTATCAGTCAAACTTCTGCAAATAGCCCTTCCAATTTTAAAGAGAGAAAAACAGAAATAACTTATAATATCCTGGTCTGAGTGTCATATAAGGGATTTATTGTTGGGTGATTACCAAAAATTGAAAAATCAAATTAAGGGTCACTTAAAAGATAGTTTTTAATCTAGCTTTAGCTTTCCCATTCATCATTATCTTAAATGTGCCATTCATTGCTTTTTAAATAACAAGTGAAATTGGAACCTTAAATACTCAGCCCTTCTTAATACATTTCATTACCTGCTAATTCTGTGCATGCAGCTAAAGATTAAGACTAGCAGGAATGGAAGAAGAAATTCTTCTGCATGATTACAATAGAAAGAAGCAATTAAAAATGCGGATTTAAACAAGTCTGTCTTTAGCGGTTGTAAGCTGTGCCCAGCAGAGAGATGCCAATAGTAAATGTTGCATGCAAATAAGCTAGCCACAGACCATCAGAAATGCAGAACTTATTCTTAATGGGTTGACATTTTTGGTAATTGTGATGTTGTGATGCCATTGACAAATCAGTATTATTGTTTCCTCAAAGATGGAGCAGGATAAGCATGGAAATCAGGCAGGCAATATTAGAAGCACAGAATATAGCTAATGTGGTAGTAGTAGTATGATATAAATAAAACTGTTATTAAAATAAAATGTGGCATAAGCAGAGGAACATTCCCACTGTTAGGTGCATTTGAAGATTGTTCTGATGCCACTTTTTTGCCCTATTTGTAAGGAAGAACTGACTTGTTATTCTGACAAAAACGTTGTCTGAAAACAATCTGCAAGTTAATTAAATTCCCAGTGTGGTGTGTATTATCTAGACATAAACAGTTGAGCTCTCTCTTCTATACATGGAGAACCAAATGGCCACATTTACAGATATATTTAGACACCTGAAGATACAGCTAGGCACTTGTTAAAATCCTACTAGGCCCTTCAGATTTAGGCATCTATCGTCCATCGAATATCAATGGGAGTTGGTGGCCTAACTTGCTTGGGAGCTTTTGTAAATCCCAATAGTCACCTATTTGAATCTTTAGGCACCTAAATACATTTGTAAATCTGGTTTTAATGGTATAGCCCATGATTATACCAACAGAATGTTTGGCTAAAGGAGGCATTGAAACAATGCTTTGCTTCTATTTGCAGGAAAAACAGAAATTAAACTGCAATCCAGAAGGAGAGGTTGTACAGTAAAGTTTAGACATTTATAATTCCGATCTCTCTCCCTGGATTCTGGATCAAACTATCTGCTAGTGTAAATGGGCACGACTCCATTGCCTTCAATAGAATTTAGCCCATTTACTTTGACTAAGAATTAAGCCCACTGGATCCACAGTCAAACATCTTTATAAAACAAATGGACCAAATTCATCTGCAGGGTAATTCCATGTCATGGAGTTACATAAGGGGAGAATCTGGCCCTATATTGTCTTAAAATGTTAAAAACTATTGAAGCAAATGATAAAATACGTTGGTTAGTAGTCTTCATGTAGAGATAATCAGACATGGAAAAATCAGTCTAGTAAGGCTGTATGGAAGGTGGAACTCTTTAAGAGATATATTCTCTTGTAAGTAACTGCCCTTGTATAACCCTAAAGCAATGGTTACCAGAGTCTATATGCAGCCCACTGAAGCATTCAATATAGCTTTCAGCCTCCCTCATCTTTAGCAAGAAGATGGAAGCCATGGAGTTTACACATACCAAAAAAGAGGCTATGATCCAAACTGAGAAAGACACTTGACTCAAAATAAAGCATGCCATGTTGGCACTTACAGTGTGAAATCTTGACTCCATTAAAGCTGTTGAGAGCTTTGACATTGATTTCCATGGGTCCAGGATTTAACCACAGCCTCTGTGAGCTGTCCCTTCAGTTTCATTGCTGTGTGGTTAACAATGGCAAGTATCTGTTATGTGGAACAAGCATAGCATTCATATTAGTGTTTCTGAAACTTTTGGTTTCTTAGATTTGTTATCTACAATTAGGGGCAGGCTAGGGACCACACACCTATCATGGTCTCATTGCAGATGTACCCACCCTGTGCAGGGCTTGAGCAATAGATCCCAACACTCAGGTCTACTGGATCCTCCAACATTTATACAAACGTGGACTAACAGATAATGGCATATGTTGGATGTGTAGTAACCAAGGTGGCAAGTTAACACAATGGTCTGTTCACCCCTGCCCCAAATACACAGAGATGTGCAAATAGCCACTTCTATCACCAGTGGGGGCAGCTTATTATTAAAAGGAATTCATGCTTTGGGGAGGGCAAGAATTATCTGCACCACCGCCCTCTCCAGCTTTTACACCAGGAAAGACAACTTTAAACCATACCTAGGAGCCCTGGTGACAGAGGCTGCCCAGAGGATGCATTGAATAATGATATTATCTGGTTGTGGCTAGCAGTGAAAATTTTCTGCCAGACGGGAAACCTAGAATTCCAAATGCTTGAAAGCATCTTGGTTATACCTATAGAATGATTTTTTTTCAATTACTCATTGGAGTTTGTTCGACAGCAGGACCTGCTTGGTGGGCGTGTCCAAGTGCCAGGTGGCCTGCATTGGCAGCAGGCTTAGAAATGACCACTTTAATTTCAAATGTTGTGCTTGGATCTGCGCCCATTCTTTTCAGTGGAGAAGGGTTGGGCCCTGTTCCAGTGCAGTTAGCTCACACATGAGATTAGTATGCTGAGGAAAATGCTTAGTTTTTTTAAACTATCCCATTTGTAAATGAAATTTTCTTCTCCATTTTGGTTGCATTTTAGAAAATTAATTATTTAAAATATCAGTGTGGAATCACTGTACCCATATTAATTCTATATTCATTCTCTGAGAAATAAGCCTGATAACTAATGGTGCATGAAACCTACTTATCATGATGAAGGAAAGCGAGAATGGTTACAGATCTGGAGAAAAGTTCCAATTTAGCATGCAAAAGGACAAGCAACCCATCTAATAATTTAGATAACTCTGTGAATTATTTAATTTGCTTTTGCTGAAAAACATTGTTTATACTTTCTACTTGCTTTCACGTTTTCAGTTTTTCATTGAATTATGGCTGCCTCACTAGCTTACGATCTGTGCCTCTAATAGGTCACTGAAGCAAAACAGGTTTCAGAGTAGCAGCTGTGTTAGTCTGTATCCGCAAAAAGAAGAACAGGAGTACTTGTGGCACCTTAGAGACTAACAAATTTATTAGAGCATAAGCTTTCGTGGACTACAGCCCACTTCTTCGGATGCATCCGAAGAAGTGGGCTGTAGTCCACGAAAGCTTATGCTCTAATAAATTTGTTAGTCTCTAAGGTGCCACAAGTACTCCTGTTCTTCTTTTTGCGGATACAGACTAACACAGCTGCTACTCTGAAACCTGNTAAGGGAACTGGACTTTTAAGTGACCAGTAAGTTAATAAAGAAGCTGTTTTATGCTGGCTTGGTGAATCTAAGTATTGGAATATCCACCAGCTTTATGGGCATTGTCTGCCCCACTCTTTGCAGTTCACCCTAATTGAGTGACTATAACTGGCTCCCCATTAGGACCTGGTCACGGTGTGAAATAAGGAATTGTAGAACTTCTGTTTTGCTTCAAGAAAAAAGAAGAACAGGAGTACTTGTGGCACCTTAGAGACTAACAAATTTATTAGAGCATAAGCTTTCGTGGACTACAGCCCACTTCTTCGGATGCATCCGAAGAAGTGGGCTGTAGTCCACGAAAGCTTATGCTCTAATAAATTTGTTAGTCTCTAAGGTGCCACAAGTACTCCTGTTCTTCTTTTTTCTTGAAGCAAAACAGAAGTTCTACAATTCCTTATTTCACACCGTGACCAGGTCCTAATGGGGAGCCAGTTATAGTCACTCAATTAGGGTGAACTGCAAAGAGTGGGGCAGACAATGCCCATAAAGCTGGTGGATATTCCAATACTTAGATTCACCAAGCCAGCATAAAACAGCTTCTTTATTAACTTACTGGTCACTTAAAAGTCCAGTTCCCTTAAAGTGATCCAGTCTCAGGCCTCCATCCAGGTACCCACATCAAATATGATGAAAATTTCTGTAAAAGAAAAGAAAAGGTTCTACCAATCCCAAAGTATCGGACACATTACCTCCCAGGTTAATGCATATTTCAGATCTCGCCCAAATACATGCTACAGTCAATTCTTATTAACTAAACTAAAATTTATTAAAAAACAAAAGAGAGAGAGTATGGTTAAAAGATCAATATACATACAGACAGAGTTCAATTCATTGAGGTTCAGATTCATAGCAGAGATGGTGAGCTTGGCAGTTGCAAAGAGTTCTTTCAGAAATAGTTCATAGATTATAGTTCAATGTCCAGATATCCTATTCAGGGCGTACCAGCATAACTGGGACCTCAGTCTTGTGACTCAAACTTCCCCTGATGAAGCCTAAGCAGATCTGAGATGACAGAATCAGGACCCAAGGATCTTTTATACAATTTCATGTATTTTGACAAGTTGGGAGTTCAAAAGGTAATTAGCATGACTTTGAAGGAGGTCCATCACCGGTACTTTAGCTATAGAATTAACATAAGGCAATTTGCTTGTTCCTCCACCATTCATAGTACATTTCAAAGAGAGATAAATACCAAGATATCCCGTGTTTACAATTCATTTAAATGCTAGGATGTTCTTTTGACCTCTGAATTATCAGAATATAGCATAGACAGGGACTGTTGATTACATTGTCCACTCTACTCATACATATGTAAATAAACAACAACACAAACATTATCTCCCCACATGTCTTATGAGGGTTATTTATTTTGCAGGATATTTAACCCTTTCTAGCCATGCGTCCCACCCTCAACGTGAAACTGGCGTCGAAGGGCAAAATTAGAGCTCCTGGATACACCTTTAGGACCTTCCAACATTGATATGAGCTCTGTTTATGTGGAATTCTTTGTAAGGCCAAATTATTGATGCAGGCTTTGGTCCCAGCCAGAAATTTAGTCCATACTTTGTGAAACACTTTAGTGATTCCAGGGTTTGGGCTATGTGTTGACTTAACATAGCCATTAACGTTCTTCAAAGAGCACTTATTCTGGCGTTCAGCCATGAAGGCTGTGAGGTGTTGTACCTCAGTTTCCCCTTTTGCACAGCAGTTAAAGCTTGTAGTGGTTTTTCTGCTATGGAAAGTTTTAGAAATGTGTCTATGCATTAGCTATGAAACGTTAACATTATTAGGTTTTTTAACACAAAGTGTGTTCTTGTTGAATAATCAGAAGGGTTTCTATTATGTACCACTTTTAACATGTTCAAGGGCTTTTCCAAAAGACCATGCATATTGTACATTTTTACAGTTTTTGGTATCAGCAACGTTAGTTACAATCATTAGCAATAGCATCAGTTTTATCACAAGTGTACACTTACAATCATTTTTGTCATGCCAAGTGTTTGGTTTAGATAAAACAGGGGTAAGCAACCTATGGTACGCATGCCAAAGGTAGCACCCGAGCTGATTTTCAGTGGCACTCACACTGCCCGGGTCCTGGCCACTGGTCCGGGGAGCTTTGCATTTTAATTTAATTTTAAATGAAGCTTCTTAAACATTTTAAAAACCTTATTTACTTTACATACAACAATAGTTTAGTTATATATTATAGACTTATAGAAAGAGACCGTCTAAAAACGTTAAAATGTATGACTGGCACGCAAAACCTTAAATTAGAGTGAATAAATGAAGACTCGGCACACAACTTCTGAAAGGTTGCCGACCCCTGAGATAAAACATTCTTTAGATCAGCTTGTTCAATACCCCTTTTGAACCTTTATAGCTTTTTCTTGACCTTAGGGTCTTCCTTAACATAGGATTTTAGTTTAACCACTTTCTTGGTGTTTTGGTATTTTAGGGTTAACCTGTAGCTTCCATTAGCATAATAAACTTATTCCCTTCCTTCCTGTTCTGGACAGTCAAAATCCGAGCTCTTTTGCTTAACAGAATCCATTGATTGGCTGGGTGTGGCCTTTCTGCTGACAGCTACAGGCAAGTCTGTTTCTCCCCAGTCAGGTAATTTGCATCAACACAGACACTAGCTTGTTTACTAGTTTTCAGATCCTCAAGCTTTACCAATTCCAAGGCTGGACTCTGTCTTAAAGAGATACCATCCGTTTTCACTAGCATGTTAGTCTCAAGGTTCTTTTGTCCTTCTACCAACCTCTGCTTCCACATGGAATCAGATGTCAAGTCCACTAAGAGACTACAAGTTATATCCAAAATATCTAGAGATGAGAGTTTGCCTGCTCTCCCCTGTATTCTTGTGGGTTGAGTTATAAGGTTGTTCTGTCTGAAAAACCAGTAACCTGATCTTTCCACAGTACCTGAGTCACAGACTGCTTACTTAAAGAATCAACATGGAGACATTAATGTTCCAACAACGTTGTCTCCCCAACAAGCTGGTTAAGCTTATAGGTCTGTTTAAACTCGCTAACAATTTTTTTTCATCTGAAATCTTTTCAAAGCTATCCACACTGGGTCTTTCTAAACCAAGGCCAGTGGATTCATACACATTTGAAAGACTTTGGCCATTAGGCACCAACACACTTTCCTCAGAAGAGAGACAGTTTACTATCAACAATGGAAGAGTCAATGGAAACAATTCCTTCTCACAGACTTTCAAGACTTCACCAAGAAATTCCTTTCCTTTGCAATATCCTGCACCGCAACAGATTCTTTCTGAGCTTTATTTATGTCCAGAACAGACTTTGGCACAACAGACAAATCACCAAACTTCTTCTGAGTTTCACTTACAGTTACATCCAGAATCACCCCTGGTCCAACAGGAGAATTTTTACACAACCGCCTTTCAGGTATATTGCTAGACTTCATAATCAAAAGATTTGTAACAAGGAAGAAAATGTTTCTGGTTCCCTCACTGTCAGCAGGTAACATAGTCAAATCACCTTCATGCTTTCCTTGTGCCCTGGCTACGTCAACCTGATCAGACAAGGTTGTCATATCTTTACCCAGCAACACACTAGCAACAGGCAAAATAGAAGCACCAGAATTGCTGGGTCTCTGGGAGCTATTTATGACATCAACTGGACGCAACCTAGTTGCAATGTCATCATTCCTAGCAGACACAAAATTAGGAACATTCCTTTCCTGGGCCTTAGTTTATCCAGAACCAACTCTGCTACAAATTCTTAAGTAGCATAAACTGAGAAGCGCTTTCTGTCTGCTCCGCAGACAAAAGACTGGAAGTACATTCTCCTTCATTAGGCACACTGCTATTTGCAGCAAACAATTGGAAACAGTTTTTCCTTCAACAGATAAACTGTTGCTTTCCACAAATAGTGCCTCACTACACTGAGCTGCTTTAAACAAATCATTTCTACTTTTTTCAGGCTTACGTTCACAAACTTTACTTGCCAACAATTAATCACCCATAAAAAATCTACCCTTTTCTTCCTCAATTAGGGCTTCAAACTGATCACCAACTTTAATTTGCTCTAGAGAAACATTTCCCTGAGCCCTATCTAATACCAGATTCACTTCTGAGATACCAGACAGACACTCAGAAATTTCTTACACATATTCACTGCTTCTTTGCACAGATAAACAGCTATCTTCCTCAGACAAATATTTGGAGAGACCCTCCACAGGCAAATCCTTGCCCCTAGTAGACACAGGTTCAGGATTATTTCTTTCCTGTGACTGATTTATGTCAACCTGACTGAACAAAGCTTTAATATCATCCCGAATCAAAAGATCCTTAGGCAATAGTTTCCTTACACCAGCTATAACTTCATGTTTAACACCGTTCCATTCAAGATTGATTCTGGCTAAAGGCACACTTACAGTAAACTCATAGAGGATTACAATATTCACACTCTTATCTGGTAAATAATCTTCCTCTTTGACAAGATCTGCTTTAACAAGAGTGATGTTAGAAGCTGTAATTTGCCCTAAACAGGTTTTACCATTGACTTTTTCATTCTCTGCACAAGTTATGGGGTTACCTTCATCCGAGCTTACAGTAAAAGCATTTACATAAAAGGTGGCAGTGTTGGGGTAAATTTGGTTACACACAGACAACTGCTTAGAGTCAAACAACATACCAACATTGTTACAAACTGAATAGATTTTATCCCCATCCTTGCTGTTCAATGAAGCTGGCTTTTCAGGATGATACATTTCCTGTTGTTCCTTTATTCTTTTGAGTTGGAGCTTAAGTCTATCCACTTTTGCCTTAGCTTCTAGTTCCTGCAATCAAATATATGCCATTCTTTGTTCATGTTCAAAACACAGGCATTCTCTTTCAGTGGCTTCTCTTTCCATATCAGCTATTTTTTGTTCATGTTCAGACTGCTGCAAGTTTCTTACTGCAAGCATTTTGCTTCCTTATCACTGGCAATTAACAGATTTTTCAGTTCCTGCTCTGGGGCCTTTTTCTTAAAAGACAACCCCTTCTGTGAACACAATTCTTCCAGGCTTTTTCTGTCAGGATCTTGATTATGGGTCACTCACTGTAACTGATTTTTAACCCTTAAACTCTCCAATATCAAAATTAATTTTTTGACAAGCATGTGGTTCTGATCCAAAACCCCAATTAACCTGTGGTAATGTGTATCCAAGCACGACTATGCCACTGTGACTGGGGTCCCAGTGGGGAGCCAACCATGGTCAGTCAATTAGGGTGAACTGCAAAGAATGGGTCAGACAATCCCCATAAAGCTGGTGGATATTCCAATACTTTGATTCACCAAGTCAGCATAAAACAGCTTCTTTATTACCTTACTGGTTACTCAGAAGTCCAAACAACACAGTTCCCTTAAAGTGATCCAGCCTCAGGCCTCCATCCAGGTACCCATGTCAAATATGATGAAAATTTCTGTAAATCTTATTTCAACAGATTAAAAAAAAAGGTTCTACCAATCCCGAAGGATATCCCGTGTTTACAATTCATTTAAATGCTAGGATGTTCTTTTGACATCTGAATTATCAGAATACAGCACAGACAGGGACTGTTGATTACATTGTCCACCCTATTCATACACAAAATACACAAACATTATCTCCCCACATGTCTTATGAGGGTTATTTATTTTGCAGGATGTTTAACCCTTTCTAGCCATGTCTCTCTCTCTCTCTCTCTCACACACACACACACATACACACACACACACACAGCGCACATAATCACTCATACCATGATTGATTCATTCTTTTCTTAAACCTCAGACACAGGCTTCACAATGTCAAAGGTGCCCAGACTTTGTCTAACTGAGGACTGTACTGACAACATCCCAGGAATCTCCGGGCTACATTTAGTTTGCATTAAAATGGAGCAAAATTGCAGGCACCCACCTCTTACTGAAGGTACAATTTGAGGAGATGACAAAATGTTAATGTGCAATGCTCCGTCTTGAGCTGACTTGCTTTTATTGAAGTGATGATAGAACATTGTATGTAGGGCTGTAGTCTTCAAATACTTTGCCTTGATATAAAAATCAGGGCAGCAGATAGCCACACTTGGCAGGCTCATAGAACTTAGCTGGTCACACTTCATATAGCTGGGACAGCTGAATGAGGATGAAGGAAGGAACTCTACGTCCTGATGCTTGGGCTGTCAGGGACCAAAATGACTGCCAGTGTAACTTCTGCTCTAAATTATGCCAGCTGCAGCAGCCCCAGAGGGGTCATTCCACTGGCTGAGGATCAGTACTATGTGCTCTAATTCCACATCTGACCAGCTTCCCTGTCACTCTATGGAGGCCAGCGAAGAGCTCAGGCTCTTAAAAGGTGGCATGCTCCCGCCAAGTACAAAGCAGTGTTCTAAATTGAAACTCACTCAATCTATTTCCAGAGGAAGAGGAAAACATCCTGGTTCATCTCTCAACTCCAGACTTCTTCCCTGGTTCCAGTCTGCCAGGGTCAATCCCCAAATCCCTCCAACACTATTCCTTTGCTATTGAAAATGAATTTATTCCTTTTGTCCAGCTATGCAATCTGCTAATCCCTGCCCTGAGGGCAGGCAACTGTAATGGTTCCCTTAGCCGGAAGGAAAGAGTTAAGCTCTTTTCTATCACCCTGTGGTGAAAAATCTATATGCGCTATTATATTACCCCATCAAAGTACCATCTGTGGTTATGAGTTTATGAGTACCTTCATGTGAAGGTGTTTTTAATACACCGAGCTTCACTTAAGACAAAAAAATGAGCTGTGTGAACAGTTGAACAAATCAAAGAAATAGAATTTTTTTCCAAACCAAAGTGCCTGTTTATGGCTCATGTAGTAGACCCCCACCCTCTGACCATTAAGCTGATCATGTATGAATGGTAGAAGTCTGAGGCAGGGAACTGCTTGAATTTGGTTTACTCTGATATTCCTTGTGCTGATGGCAGGTCCTGGGTGGTGCCTGAGCTCAAATGAAAGGTAGTTGTCTCAGGAATCTCACCATTTCTGTTTCTGGAGAAAGGCTCCTTACTGAAGGGTCTTAGCCCTGTGCCATTGCTAAGCTGTCCAGAAAGGTAGCTCATACATAGATTTTTTCATACATCCCCCACTTCCTCACAGCTTCTTTCTTGGCCCAAATAGTCCCTTTGTAATGCTGGACAAATATCTCAGCATTCAGATTGCGGTAATGTCTGTATTTGGGGATCACTGTATTTGGCTATTCAAAACCACAAATACAAATATCATCCATCCTGAAAGACTACTCCCTCTCTACAAGACCTCTCTTCCCTCATCAGTTCCTTGATTTTCCTCCTTCTTTTTAGTTGTCTCCTTGAGGAGGAGGAGGATGATAAATCCTCTAGTGTTTGATACTGTCAGCATCTAGCCAGCTCCCTTATTCCTCCAGGGTCTCCCATTTAGAGGCTCAGAGGCCTTCCCAGCCAAGCCAGCTGCTTCTTCCCCCAGCTCTTATGTGGGTTTTGGGTGCTATTACCACCTAAAGCTCTGGTGATGAGCAGGGCCGGCTCCAGGCACCAGGCAACCAAGCACATGCTTGGGGCGGCACCTGGTAAGGGGCGGCCAATCTTGGGGTGGCGGGGGGCAGCGTGGCACGGCGCGGCATTCCGCGGGGGGTGCTCCGGCGGCGCGGCGCTCAGCGGGGGGCGCTCCGGCGGCGCAGCGCTTGGCAGGGGGGGCGGGCTCCGGCAGCGCAGCGCTCGGCGGGGGGGCGGTGCGGGGCGCAGCGCTCCTGGGGGGGGGTTCCGGTGGTGCGGCGCTCGGCGGGGGGTGTGGAGGGGGGGCTCGGCGGGGCGGCACTTTTTTTTGCTGCTTGGGGCAGCAAAAAAGTTAGAGCCGGCCCTCGTGGTGAGGAGGGCCACAAGATGTATGCCTGGGTTATTGTCTTCCCCAGAGGATGGAGGAAAGGAGAATAATGCCTGACTAGTTGTGGCTCAAGCCAGGCAGCATAAAAATAGGAGCACTGACTAGTGATCCTGGCTCCCCTCAGGATGGACAATTTATTACCTGGTTAGGACAAATCTATGCTAAAAATATTCAGCAGTAGTTTATTAGCCAATTCTGTGCAGTGTTTTCGATTTTTGGCAAATCATTTGATTCTCCCACATTGTGTCCTAGTGTTTTTCTACTTCCGCTACAGTTTTTCTCATCTTCCTACAGTTCCCCTTTCCCCTCCTTCGTCTTTTTTCCATCTTAATCATTGCCCAGTTGGTTTAAACCTGGTCCCAATATGCAACTCTGCATCCTCTCCCTTTTCTTGTTATGAAAACCTATTGTCCATCTAGGATGGCATGGACTGTACCCTCAGCAAGTTTGCAGATGACACTAAACTGGGAGGAGTGGTAGATACGCTGGAGTGTAGAGATAGGATACAGAGGGACCTAGACAAATTAGAGGATTGGGCCAAAAGAAATCTGATGAGGTTCAACAAGGACAAGTGCAGAGTCCTGCACTAAGGACAGAAGAATCCCATGCACTGCTACAGACTAGGGACCGAATGACTAGGCAGCAGTTCTGCAGAAAAGGACCTAGGGTTACAGTGGATGGGAAGCTGGATATGAGTCGACAGTTTGCCCTTCTTGCCAAGAAGGCTAACAGCATTTTGGGCTGTATAAGTAGGGGCATTGCCAGCAGATCGAGGGACATGATCATTCCCCTCTATTCGACATTGGTGAGGCCTCATCTGGAGTACTGTGTTCAGTTTTGGGCCCCACACTACAAGAAGGATGTGGAAAAATTGGAAAGAGTCCAGCAGAGGGCAACAAAAATGATTAGGGGGCTGGAACACATGACTTATGAGGAGAGGCTGAGGGAACTGGGATTGTTTAGTCTGCAGAAGAGAAGAATGAGGGGGGATTTGATAGCTGCTTTCAACTACCTGAAAGGGGGTTCTAAAGATGATGGATCTAGACTGTTCTCAGTGGTAGCAGATGACAGAACAAGGAGTAATGGTCTCAAGTTGCAGTGCGGGAGGTTTAGGTTGGATATTAGGAAACACTATTTCACTAGAAGGGTGGTGAAGCACTGGAATGGGTTACCTAGGGAGGTGGTGGAATCTCTTTCCTTAGAGGTTTTTAAGGTCAGGCTTGACAAAGCCCTGGCTGGGATAATTTAGTTGGGGATTGGTCCTGCTTTAAGCAGGGGGTTGGACTAGATGACCTCCTGAGGTCCCTTCCAACCCTGATATTCTATGATTCTATAGAGCAAATCTCAGGTAAGAAAGACAAGCTACAATTTACCTCGCGAGTCCAGCAGAACTCACTTGGATAACACTGTGCTGAAAAATAAAATGATTTTAAATATAAAACTGAACTTTTAAGAAAAGATGTTAATTATTATATGCTTCTCTAAGGACCCCCTATAATTACATTTTCATATTCTCTGACTCAACTGATGGCAGAGAATGGATCAATTATGATCCTTTGGCTACATGCTGTTCTTTTTCTTTTCAATAAAAGGACAATAGATAATTATAGCTTAGAAAAGGACAGGAGAATGGTAATATGCATGTTGAAGAAAAAAATATTAGGGGATTATTTTAACCTTTAGGGAAAAAAATATTTAAAGATGAAGATTCATCTTGGTTTATGAAAAAGATTTGTTTTTCCTCTAGAAACCAGACCTCCAAAGGCTGTGAAGATTTTACACTGTGTGTTATTTATGTATTTTTACTGCAATATGGATTCATGCTTTTTGGGAAGGGAAATCTGTCCCAGATAAATAATACTACTGCCTGAATTGTTCTGCTGACAAAAACTCATGTTACTCATGGGACTTATTTTAAACACATTTTAAAAATTCCAGCTATCATAAAGCTCCAGTGATCTCCATAATCAGCTGGAATTCTGAGATGTGTCTTGGTGTTCTGTTTAAAACTCAATTTTTCAAGGGGCTTTGTGAAGAACACCTATATATAGGATATAGAGACCAGAGCCCCATTGATAAACCTGCAATTATTGAGCAGCAGCTTTGTACTTTAATGATGTGTATGAACATATTGTACCACAAGATGGCTCTCTAACAACAAATATACTGGTGCAGTTAGTTCTATAGCTGATAAAATAAGTCACTGAAAAATGTAGTTGGAAATAGTTCACACAGAGACCAGCACGTGGTGCTGTTGGAACTGAAGAGAATTTGACTCATCTCAGATATCTTCATAGTACCAGGTATATCACTGGATAATGCTACTACATTAAGAGTAGGGTGACCAGATGTCCCGATTTTAGAGGGACAGTCATGATTTTGGGGGCTTTTTCTTATATAGGCACCTATTACCTTCCCCATCCCCATCCCGATTTTTTACACTTGCTGTCTGGTCACCCTAGTTAAGGGAGAAACTAGAATGTAAAACAGTTCCTTATAAAGGTGCAACATTAACTAGTCACAGCTACCTGTACTTTACAGGACATGTTATATGAATTTTGTTTAAATTGCAGAGTGATACTATAAGTGACTCTTTCTGAAATTTATAGCCAAACCAGCGTTCTGGAGTAATCTGTATCCAGTAAATGTCAAGAAGCTATTGAGTAATTGCTCCTTGTTTATACATTTCTTGCTATCTACTACAAGTTTGAAAGGAACTTTGGCATGTTCCAAACCCACATTTGTGCACAGAAATCTGTTAATTATGTCCTTAACTTCCAGATTTTGTTTATATATTTCTTGTTCTATACTTTCAGGTTGGAAGAACTATAAGCACGTTCCAAACCCACACTCATGCATGGAAATCTATTAGTTTGTGCTTAACGTCCAGATTTACACGCACAAATGCAGGTTTCGCATGCGTGCATAAGTGTGGGGATAGAATTTGCATGTGCACAAAATAAGCCCAATAAAAATGTGGTCCACAGTACATGTTCAATAGGCCCTGCTTCTGCTTTCCCAATTAAATAAAGGTGGTCTCTCAAGAGGCGTGCATTAGACATTCTGGGGATTAATCACAAACTTTTTAACTTTCCAAAACATCTTTAGTCCTTCACCTAACAGATTATTAGCAAGTAGCATGACAACAGGGCTCAGCATTTCCGGGGAAATACCTGTATCAAAGTTTAAAAGCATACGTCAGTTTTCAGATTTTAGTTCCTCATCATTAGAACTGTGCAGTCATTTCTTGGGAGCCATTGATCTAATGTACACCACTCTTAATGGCTCATATTACTGGTAATGGACTACACAAGAGGATCATTGCCTTAGACTCAGATTTATAACTGGTCTTCTCACTTCTAGTGGAGAAGCTGCAAAACGTTTGGATTTGGATTTCTCCAAAATTTAGGGTGTTTGGATCAGGTGTTTTGGTTTGGGCGTATCTCTGATTACTGTAAATTATTTATGTTAAAGATATAGAATCATGAAACTGAGGTTACAGACATTTGCCATCAGGTAGGTAATGCCTGATATTTGTAACTACCTGTTGGCTGTTTGGTAGCCTGTAAGAAATCAGGTGATAGGTTCTGTCTACTTCCTTCTCAACAGGTCCCATGGCTGTCAGTGCAACCTCATACTGGGGTGACCCCTGCACCTAGAACCTTGTGCCTGCTGAAATAGTTTCACCACACATTCAGAAGATGAGTGGGATTCTTTAGCCTGTGCAAGTTCCTTTCCATTAGACCCCATTTTGAGTGTGAAGATAAGGAGATGGGACTGTTTCTCTTTTCACCCACACCCCATGATAAGCACTGTTGTCGCTGGCACCAGCTCCTCCTTATGGTCATTCCTTGGCAGCAGCAATCTCAGGAGAGGACACAACAATACCTGCATGCTAGAAGGTTTTGGGCTCAATACAGTGCTCCTTCCTAACCTAAGTAGCAATATGTGCAAAAGCTTTGTCTAATTTTACAAAAATTTTACTGCTAATACTTGGTCAGCTCCAATGGGGAGCTCTAGTGTATAAGGACTGCTGCTAGTGTGTCACTGAACTCTGCTCAGAGCAGGTCTGATTGACATAGTGCTTAAACACTGGTGGCCTGTCAACACTAAAGCTCTCAACAATGCAACTGCCAATGGAGCTGAACCAGTGTGTTGGTAAGAGTGGGAGGTTGTTGAAAAATTTCCCTAGGGTAAAAGCTAATAGACACACATTTCTATAGAAATACCACCCCATCTCCCTGCACAGCAAACTACAAACTGTGCATCTCAGGGTGCACAAGTTCTTGCTACTGGACTGTAAATACCACATTTAATTTTCAAGGAGAATAACAAAGGTTTCCATTATGTAAATAAAATAATATTTGCTACAATATTGGACAACATATATTTACACTTAAATCTGTATAGCCTGAATTGTCCAGTCAGCATATTAATCCACTAATTTCCCCTTAAGGGAGAGATGTTTCTGGACTGCCAAGTTTTCATTATATCTGGTATGTCAATGAGGCTGTTGGAAGAGGTTAGTGCATAGTACAGGTGTAATGATCGCATGCTAGGTTATGCTGCCCAAATCTTTGCAGGTCAAATTAGAGGACCGGTATCTTTTATAGATTGATTTGTGATTGAATGAATCACAAAATAATAATAAATAATAATACAAAGTGAACAGCAATATTACAATACAAATTGGAGGTGCTCAAAAATTAGTAATTTTAGTGAATTAAAATAAATAATAATAATAATAATATCACATGAATTAAAATAAACCAATAGGAGTGCCTTTCTAGGGATCCAGACATATCAACATATCATGAGATTTGTAATTTACATGGATTCATCATTGATATTCTTAACTTAATTTGATTATAAAGCACTAATGATTGGCCATTATTCTATATGGAAATGACACAAAAAAGATACAACATTTAATATCACAAGATGAGAGCGCAGGAAATAAAACAATATATGCATTTAGGGTGACCAGATGTCCTGATTTTATAGGGACAGTCCTGATATTTGGGGATTTGTCTTACATAGGTGCCAAAATCCCTCCCACCCCCTGTCCCAATTTTTCACACTTGCTGTCTGGTCACCCTATATGCATTCCATTGCTTACAGAGATGATATGTTTGATTTTAAAAAAATGTACTTTTTTGGTCTTTTCTATTGACTGAGGGCTTGTCTTCATGGTGGCATCCAGGAAATTTAATCCTAAATAGCTAAAGATGTGAATTTGAAGGGGATTAGTAAAACTGCATTAAAACCCTGCATGAATATCCTCATTCAGAAGTAAAGTGGCCTTAATTTGGTTTAGCTTAATTCACTTTAAATTAAACTAAACCAAATTAAGGCCACTTTAATTCTGAATAACAGCACTCACACCGAGATTTAATGTGGTTTGAAAAATCCACTTCAAATTTACAGCTTTAGTTAATTCAGATTAATTTTCCTAAATGTCCCCATATAGTCAAGCCCCTATTCAGTATACGAGTAGTGAATAATGTTCTCAAGGCATCAAAGCAACAGCCAATGTACTTCATGTCGGTGGAGCAATGTTATTAATCCATATACACCTCACCAAAAGGCTGTATACTTGGTTATGTATGTATGCATGGATTGTCAAAGCAAATATTTCTAGCTGTTTCTAGCATGATGTTGCACCACTGATCAACTAGGAGAGGTGGCATTTTTTTCCACGTGGTAGAGGTTATGTTTCTAGGCAGCTGATGTAGCACTGAAGACCCAGCTTTATCCATGAGGGTTTATATTTTTACAGCTGAGAAGTTTCATCAAGACATGTCAAATTGTAACTGAAGAATGTAACACACAGTTAATCTTGGTGATGATTTCAGTGGCACAGGGATAGTCCACAGGGACAATTCAGCTTCACAGAGACGATGCAGCTGGACAGGTCCAGGTTCTGATTATCAGGCACAGGGAACCAATCATACTGGACGTTGGGACTGCGGTAACCCCTTTCCAGAAGAGATTTGGCAAGCTCCATCTTGATGGTGTTCAGATCAAGGTGTAAAATACCAAGGTCAAAATGCCATTTTGATTCATCATCAGATGTCCTCAACTGCCCCTCTTTCCTGAGTGCTCAGGAAATAATGACAAGTTTCAGAGTAACAGCCGTGTTAGTCTGTATCCGCAAAAAGAAGAACAGGAGTACTTGTGGCACCTTAGAGACTAACAAATTTATTAGAGCATAAGCTTTTGTGGACTACAGCCCACTTCTTCGGATGCATATAGAATGGAACATATAATGAGGAGATATATATACACACATACAGAGAGCATGAACAGGTGGGAGTTGTCTTACCAACTCTGAGAGGCCAATTAATTAAGAGAAAAAAAACTTTTGAAGTGATAATCAAGCTAGCCGAGTACAGACAGTGTGATAAGAAGTGTGAGAGTACTTACAAGGGGAGATAGAGTCAACGTTTGTAATGGCTCAGCCATTCCCAGTCCTTATTCAAACCGGAGTTGATTGTGTCTAGTTTGCATATCAATTCTAGCTCTGCAGTCTCTCTTTGGAGTCTGTTTTTGAAGTTTTTCTGTTGTAATATAGCCACCCGCAGGTCTGTCACTGAATGACCAGACAGGTTAAAGTGTTCTCCCACTGGTTTTTGAGTATTTTGATTCCTGATGTCAGATTTGTGTCCATTAATTCTTTTGCGTAGAGACTGTCCGGTTTGGCCAATGTACATGGCAGAGGGGCATTGCTGGCACATGATGGCATATATCACATTGGTAGATGTGCAGGTGAACGAGCCCCTGATGGTATGGCTGATGTGATTAGGTCCTATGATGATGTCACTTGAATAGATATGTGGACAGAGTTGGCATCGGGGTTTGTTACAAGGATAGGTTCCTGGGTTAGTGGAAATAATGGTCCTGAGCGAGTGCACTGGGATGGGCTGTGGAAAGGCTCCCTGCACCATCTTTCTCCCTAATATACCCACATAGGAAAAGGCTGAAATTAGCTGAAATTTTAACTATATATATATATAGTTAAAAACCAAGCAAATGCAGGACAAAAAACTACATTAGTGCATCCTGCCAATTGCACATACAACATACATTTAGTAGCATTGACATTTTTACAGCAGCCCAAAGTAATATTTGCTGGGGGCATTAGAATTTTGAATTCACTGACTTTTGGGGGGTGTTCAAAATTCTCAGCCGTTACACCTCATTGACACACAGTAGTTTTTGTGCATCCAATAGAATTGCTCCTCTTGTTTCATATCCATAGACTGACTTTCATGTTTACATATTTTTTAGACCTACCTTCAATGCAATGTTATTAAACTACTGATATTGGTGTTCCAGGAGGAATGGTTTAGCTAGGTCACTGCTGTTCTGCTAAATTTTTCAGATGTTCTACTGAAATCAATGGAATACCACAATATATATAGTATATTCATCAGCTTTGCATTTGTTTTCCAGTGAAGATGCATTTTAGGCAGCAGTCTTAACACCTGAAAAAAATCTCTTCAAGCAACTGTAGTAGTATTCTATATTGTATGTTACCAAATATAGGCATAGAATGTCCAACAATGCCAGTCCCCCAGACATTTAGGCACATGAATAACTTCAGACAGGTAAGCAGTCCTCAATGGGATTACTCACATAGCTTAATTTACTCACGTGCCTTATTGTTTTCAGGCTTGGGGGACCTATACATGTTTCATACAGCGGCAAAGGCCAGGTTTCTGAGACCTCAGTGGAAAATTTTTGCCTTGAACACAATGGAGTCTACAGCACTGCTAGTACATTCATGGAATGCTGTGCACTGAACCCACTGAACAGTAGAATTATAATAGTAAAAATGTATTTGATTTGCTTAATGTTGAGATATCAACAATGCCATACAAATTGTTAGCTTAACAACAAAACAAAATGCTATTGTCACTATGGTATTAAGCATCAAAACGTTAGATTTTTAAAATATTTAGTTCATCAATAAACCATTGTAAAGGTTTTAAAACTCAAATAGGAATGTAGTGAGCAAGCTCTTTTCATCTGTGATGTCAATAAGCTGAGATGAGACAAGGAACTGAATTCATCAAGGTGACAAGCAGATATATATATATTTTAAGTGTAATGAATAAATGACATTCCTATTAATCATTTATCTCCTTTCAAACTTTAACAAACAGTTTTAGTGATAATTACTAAATTTTTCACATTTATAAAAACACACATATGTACAGTGGCTAATGAGTCCACAATTCAATGGTCACAAGTGCTAGTTTTCTAAATAAAAAAATAGTAGCAAATTGCCACTCTAACTACTGATTGCATTTTGAAAAGTAGGAATATAAGAATTCCATTTACTCACTATTTAAAATTACTTGTTATCTTTGATGTATCCAGCTCGTGTTGTCATCAGGTACCAGAGCCACATGTAAATTATAGTTAAGAATGTAAATAGGAAGAAAAATAAATTTGGGGTGGGGTTTTCAATGGGAGCAGAGTTAGGGCAGTGCTGATCACTTTTTAAAAATCCTGTCATTGGGAAAGAAGGTGCTATTAAGTATCCACATCCTCTCTCTTCTTGTCACAAGCAATTCACCGTGAATAGCTAGCTTTCCTGGCCCCATAGTCTCTTCTTTTTGTTGGACCCTGTCACAGGCTCTCCCACTTTTGTGCCTGCACCCTGTGTTTAGGCTGGTTTAATAAAGAGTGTTCACTCCCTCTTTTGTTGAATCACCCCAGTGTCTTTATTTACAGGGGTTGTGCAGTTCCCAGATGCCCCAACAGTTAGTGCCCCACAGACCCTCCCCAGTGTCTCCTGGCCCTTGAGGCTTCCTTATTGCAAGGAGACAGCGATACTGCCCGCCTGTCTCCTCCCAGGCTAGCCTCCCTACTGAGGTTTGCCCAGGGCTTTTATAGCCCGCTCCTGCCCCAGCCCAGCTGTCACTACTTAGCCCAGCATATTCGTCTGAGCCAGCCCTCGTTAGGGCTTGCAGCTGGGCTCCCTGCTGAGTACCTGCATCTCTACACCTGGCCTATTGGCCAGAGAGCAGGCTGTAGCCAGCATTTTGGCAGGGCTTTAAAGGGGGGTTTTACCCCTGCCCTGCCACAGACCCATAGACCAATCTCCTGCCATCTACCCATGTCCTGCAGCAGTACAGTTGGTTGAAGCCTCATCCTTTGTCCACCAGGAATTGGGTCAGGCAATGCATGTACACAACGCAGCATCTATGCACGCATGTGGATATGCATAGACAGTTGACTGGCAAGCACACATCAGCTGTGCATGTAGAAGTTCGGTGCATGAACTTTTGAAGATATGGCTGATTTGTCAAAATGCTGGTTTGATCCTCTTTTACCCCATTCATTTTTTCAAATTTACCCTACTCAATGCACTAGGAGGTAGGGTGACCGTCCCGATATTTAGGTGTTTGTTCCATGTCCTGACCGATCTTTGGTCGGGACGCAATTTGTCCCGATATTTCATTCTGCCGGCAGCACTCAGCTTTTTTTTTTTTTTCTTTTGCTCGGCTGGTGGACCCCGCTCCCTCCCATGTGTCCCCATATTTTCATCCTCTGATCTGGTAACCCTACTAGGATTATGATCTCTTATCCTAGTCCTTAATATTTGTTTAATCACAAAACAAACTGCACAAATGGCAATTGCTGAACAAAAGCAGCCCAGGATTGTAATAGCAGAGCTATTGAAAGCTGGGATACAGACAAATTGGTAGAACTGCATGGGGAAACTTTCATGGCACTATGAGCCAAATTCAAACCTAATAAAATGTAACTGGTTGCACCTCCACTGAGGTCAAGGGAGTTGCACCCAGTTATACCCAGGCTATATCTGCACTTGGCTTTCATATCTGAATTGTACCCAAATATCCTCAACTTTCCAGTTTGGTTCAGATTAGGTGTTTTATCTGTGGATAGACAGTCAACAACCATTATAACATGCCCTTTGGGAGAATGACAAGTCATACAATAACCCTGGAAGACAGTTATTTGCATAAATAATGTTCCAAATACTGTATTTCTACACAGACTTCTATTACATATTCCCTCTATTTTACTAATGGCATATTTTAAATCACCATGGTTATTTGGAATTGTTTGGCATTACAGTGAATACAAATACATACTTATAAATGAATAAAATGTTAAAGCCTCTTATGGGAGGCTCTGTCACTCATTCTCAGTGGGATTTTATCCCCTTCAGAAAGGCTTGGATTTTGCTACTAAAACAAATATAAATCAGCACCTCATTCTAAGCCATCCAAATTATGGATTTTTTATTTTATTTTATTTTATTTTTTCTTAAATAAAAATCAGATGGGATCCAGTTGGAAAACCTGTAGTAAATGCTTTAGTGGACACACTAATCATCTTTAATCATTTCAAGTATCAAGTCTAGCCATTCCAGCACAAGAAAGGAAAATCTACACATTGATAGTTTGTTGCCTTTATCTCTAAGAGCAACGAGCACCTTCCATCTTTTTGTACATTCTGGGCAAAATTCTTAGCACAGTGGGCAGCACTAATGAAAGCCATGTATTGAGGAACAGGGCCTTCAGGGGAAACAGTGTTCAAGCAGTGGAGAAAGAAAAGTGCAGTGATGCTACATAAGTATGCAGAAACATATCTATGCCATTCAAGAACTTTGCAAAGCAAACGACTAAGAGCCTGGTTAACAGGACAAAGAGATCGGGGAAGAGGCTCTCTGTGTCTTGCCCAACAGGGAACTTTTACAGAAGCTCACAGGGAACATCACATCCAGCCATCAGCCAGGTACATGGCATCACTGTCATCAGAGTTAATGTACATAAACCATTATGGTATTTACATTGAATCTCACAATTTCCTTGCAAAGACATTGAAGGTTAAAAATTTGTTGACATCTCTGGAATTCCAGCTGTGCTGCAGCCTATGGTCTGTACACAGATGTGAAGCAAAGAAGAAATATGTAGAAATACAACACAGTGTTGGACATGAACATTACCCTAATCTGTAATCGCAGACCCTGCAGTTCACATGAAATATCCCAGGTCTTGTCACAATAAAATTTAGAGAAAAATTAACCTGGAAAAAATTGTTGACAGATCTTTTCAAGGGAACTTTCTATCCCCTTTTCATCTTATTCCAATTATTATAGCAACAAGACTACGAAAATCTCCGTATTCCAAGTCCTTTCTCTTTCCTCCTGCTATTACATTTGTTCCTCCAACTGCATCAGTCTCTAGTCAGTATCCATGACTACCTCTTAGATCTGACTAGATTTCAGGGAATCAGCTCTCTGGCGTACAAGTATTCAGGTCAGGGGCCTGTCACCTATTTGAGGAGATTAAATGAGAATGGTGAGCAAGCTCATGTAGGAAGAGAGGCAAAGAAGTAAAAGGGGCAAAGAGTGTTACAGAGCAGTGGTTCTCTCTCCCTTTTCCACATTGTGACCCCATGTAACAACATATAAAATTTTTGTCCTCCTCCCCGCTCCCAGCTAGTCATATAGAAAGAGAGGGTCATCACAAAACCCTGAAATCTGCTTCAATCTCCAGGTTAAGAACACTCATTAAAGAGCTAAATCCTGTATCTTTCCTCCACCAAGACTTCCCCAGTCATTGGGTAAGCTCTTCCCATGTATTAAAGCAATCAAGTCGCCATATGGGGAAAATTATAGGTGATATCACAAATAAAGTTTGTAACAGGGTGGCTTGTCCCAAGGGCTGGAGAACCAGGGTTGAATCATCTGGTATAATACAAAAGACAGCAGAAAGCTGCTGGAGGTGGCTGATTGAGAGACTAGCTGAGCTGGACAACAAGCAGGAGAAAGCTCTCCAGGTAGGGAGGGACCCTGCCCAAGAAGTTGGGGAGAATCTGACAGACAGACCCTGAGAGAGGAGGGGGCTGTGCCTACCTGAAATTGGGATAAAGACTGTATATGAGTTTGTGTTTTGTTTTTTTCAAAGACTTTGTGTTATTTTGGACTAGTGGGTGAGAGACTGAAGTGGGGTTGGGAGCTGGGTCTGTGCATACCCAGAAGACTAAAGGATTCCAACTGGGACTTGTTTGAACCTCTTTTTGAGCTGGGTGAGTTCTTAAATGACCCTAAAGAGGGAGGATGGAGGCAGGATGATGCAGGTGACCTTTGACTCAAGAGGTCGTTGCCCCTGCTATAAAGTTCCTTGCTCCCTTCAACCCTTTGGCAAGATGCTAAACATAACAACCCAGCCTTGAGTTTGTCCATCTGCAAAGCTGGGATCAGCTAGTGCTCCTAACTGGAGATGTAAAAAGCTCGATTTCAGACCTGCCACTTGAGTAACTAGGTTTGAAAATTGTTAACCACATTTTGTGTTCTCTATGGGCTTCCAAAGGAAATATCCCCTTAACCACGCTCAATGATCATCCTCAGCAGGTTAAGGTTGCCCCAATGATCAGCACAGGTGAAATCAAACTGAACTACAATAGATAAAATTACAAACTTGTGAATACAGTGTGCAAAACAACTCAGCTGCTTAATGCCCTAAGAAATAAAAGACTAAGGATCACATAAGTTTGCAAAAGCTACAGTCATATGAACTGAAAAGCATGGCATATTTGGAATTCATTGATGATTTCAGCCACCATACAATTATTTTTTATGGTTGCTTCATTTATACAAAATGCAAAAATTGAGGAAACAGCTTGATTAAGATTGAACTTCACTCCTCCCAGTTACAAACCCAAACATCTCTGCACGTTCTGCATATTTAGACTGTTCTAATACATAACAGCTGTCAGTGGAAAGAAACAAGAAATCTTTTTTTCTCAAAAAATATTTGTATTAAAAATTGCTGTCTGCTGGAATTCCAGTCCAGACTGACGTTTGATCAAGTTAATCAATTCATAGATTCCAATGCCAGAAGGGCCCATTGTGGTCGTCTAGTCTGACCTCCTGTATAGCACAGGTCATAGAACTTCCCCAAAATATTTCCTAGAGCAGATCTTTTAGAAAAACACCCAATCTTGATTTTAAAATTGCCAGTGATGGAGAATCCATGACAACCTTTGGTACTTTGTTCCAATGCTTAATTACTCTTACTGTTAAAAATGTATACCTTATGTCCAGTCTAAATTTGTCTAGATTCAGCTTCCAGCCAGTGGATTGTATTATACCTGCCAGACTGAAGATCCCATTATTAAATATTTGTTCCCCATGATGATACCTGTTATCAGATGCTACCAGTGTGGTGCTCTGCTTTCTCCTATGTTGATATCACTCGGCTGCGTGCGTGTGCTCCCTCTGTGTGCTGTCCCAGTTCTGCAGATAGCTGACACAGCAAACCCGACGAGAACCCCCAATAACCACAGAGTCTAGTAAGATGCAAAGTCACGTCGACTAGGTTTATTGCGACCTCGGACACAATTGCAGTTCCCCATAGATTATTTAGTCTACCGGGCATACTACTAAGAGATGCCTCTTGGCAATGGACCCAGCTCAGTCAGTGGCAGGACTTTCCACTGCCCCCTCGGCCGGACAAAGACACTACCCCAGGGATACATCCTTATACACAGGTACATACAAGTTACACATCACTCCTGACGTATTGAGGTGCAACCCCTCTACGCAGCAGGGTACAACCCCTCTACATAGTAAGGTGCCACCTCTCACCTTGTACATGTTGGTTCGATCAACAACTCTATCCATCATTTTACCCTTTTGCCCCCGTCATTGGGATGGGTCGGCCTGTTCCATGTTATCTGTGGAATGTTCCAGTATAGTGTGTTCTGTACTTTAACTTTGCTAGGTGAATATACATTTATGCAATATCAGCCCTTTTCCTGCCAGCTTCTGTGAGCAGGGCCTGCCTCTGGCTCACAGCTTAACTTTGCTTTATGTTAGCAAAGTCTTGACCATTACTTTAGTTCAGGCCTTAGGCCTCATACCAGGCCTCTGATACCAAAGTTTATCTCTCAGGTCCTCCTCTTACTACAATACCTACATACTGTAATCAAGTCACCACTTAGCCTTCTCTGTGTTAAGCTAAATAGATTGAACTCCTTGAGTCTATCACTATAAGGCAGGTTTTCTAATCCTTTAATCATTCTTGTGGCTCTTCTCTGAATCCTCTCCAATTTATCAACATCCTTCTTGAATGGTGGGCAACAGAACTGGACACAGTATTCCAGCAGTGGTCACACCTGTGCCAAATATAGAGATAAAATAACCTCTCTACTCTTTCTGGAGATTCACCTGTTTACGCATCCCAGGATCACATGAGCTCTTTTGGCCACAGCCTCGCACTGGGAGCTTATGTTCAACTGAATCTCCAAATCTTTTTCAGAGTTAGTGCTGCCCAGGACCCTGTAAGTATGACCTACATTCTTTGTTTCTAGATGTACATTTAGCCATATTAAAACATATTGTTTGCTCGCGCCCAGTTGACCATGCAATCTAGATCGTTCTATATCAGTGACCCGTCCTCTTCGGTATTTATCACTCACCCAATTTTTCTTGTATATACAAACTTTATCAGTGATAATTTTATGTTTTCTTCCAGGTCATTGATAAAAATGTTAAATAACTTAGGATCTCACTGGAAATACATCCGCTCTGCAATGAGTGTCCATTTACAATATGTTATTGAAAGACATCACCATTCTGGAAATATTACATATTAACCCTCAGAATTAAAAAAAAAAAGGCCCAGTGGGGCACAGTGGACTGCACTCTGGGATTCTTGAAGGCACTAGCAAAGTTAGGAAGAACTAGGGAAGTACAAGAAGATTGGAGAAAAGTATATGTGATACCAGTATTTTAAAAAAAGTAGGAAGAATGATCCTGGTAGTTACAGTCCTAATCCCACAGGACATTGCCTGCCTTGAAGATTGAATTCCATTGAATAACATTATATTCCAGTAAAAAAGACAATATCTTCCGGCTGGACCAGTGGAATTTTGAGGCTGTAGGACTATACCCTCTGGTAAGACTCATTTCAATTCCTAGTTAAATAATGGAATTTTTATTTTGTCCCCCTAACAGGGACAAAAGCATCTATAAATGTCTGGAAGATAATAGAACTATGAGAAAAAAGCACAGAGTTATAAAGAACAGATTATGTGACACACACTAAATTGGTTGTTTTTATATAATTACTAAATTAGTGGATGAAAGGAACTTAGTTGATTAAATAGATCTTGCTTTCAGCAAAACATTTGACATGATGAGTCACGAAGTCTTATTTGAAAAATTAATACCAGTTTAGCTTGGAGATAACTGCCATGTTGACTGAAGACAGGACAAAGGACAATAAACAAGGGCTAATGATAATTGACAATAAATTAGTGTGGGGTTCTGCAAAGATTGGTGTTTGTTTTGGTCTTATTTAACATCTCAATGATCTGTTAATGAAATGTGAAGGTAATATTAAATTAGGAGGTGGTATAAGCATTTGTAGGAATAAAGAAATACTAGAAAGGGACTTATCAGGGTTAGAAATATGTGCAGGAGTTATCAGTAAAATCAACCTGAACAAATGCAAGTGAATACAGTTGAAAAGAAAATTCGAAATAAGTCTACAGCATTTAATGGGAGGGAGTCACTAATAATAACTTGAAAGCTGTGATGCCAAAAGAGACTTGAAGAGGTGGGAATTATGGATAGTAAATTAAATATGCAATGCATATGGTACAAAAAAAATATATGACTTTAGGTTGCACATTCAGAGGATCCACATTATAGAACAGGAAGGGGTAAGAACTTCTCTCTGCTGAGTTCTGATGAGACTTCACTCCAAATACAGCTTCTGACGTTCTCCCTTTGGTTTCAATAATAAATAATGCTTCCTAGAATATATAGTGCTTTTTCATCAGGAGATCTGAAAGTGCTTTACCAAACTGAGGAAGTGTTGTTATCCCCAATTTGGAAGTGGAAGAATGCAGAGAGGTTAGGCAATTTGCCCAAGGCCACACAGTAAGCCAGTTGCAGAGCTGGGGACAAGAGGTAGGTCTTCTGATTCCTCCTGTTGGCCTCTAGCCACTGAACTATGAAGCTACCCAAGCTTTTTCATGTCTATTTTATATCACAGTTTTCTCACACAGAATCTGATTTTTGTTAGCATTTAACCTGCAATTTTATGGATTACAGCCATTTGCAGATGTGGAGAGTGCCTTTTATTCTTGTGTAACTGTCATAGCAATTTGTGTTCTACGGACCTTGGACCTTTTGCTACTCATTTTTCAGATGTTTACCGATCTCTGTGCAAGTACAGCAGCAAACTATGAGTGATAAGTAAAACCTTGCCATACAAAGGGACTAATTTTCTTCTGTTACAGAGATTAATGGGATTCCGTTTTGGATACAAAAGAACTCTCTTGGCTGATGAATTTACTACGACACTGGGAGGAAAATGCTCCAGACTGTTGTTCACTTTCTCTCTCTAGAAGTGCTTTACTCAGCAGCTATTTGTAGGGTGCTGAATAAACCAAGGCTGTGCCGGTGTCTGATGAGAATCGGTGATCAGCTCTTACATTGGGAGGGGATGATGTCTGGGTGTGATTTAAGACCCTCCAAGGGAAAGTTGGGCTGTTAAAAACTTGTGAGCTAGTGTCAAAGTCAAGAAGACATGCAGCTTTTTGTGGGCAGCCATCTTGCTCAGGGCGCTGAGGGTTCTGTGTGTCAATTGCATAGTCAATATGATGCTAACTTGAGCTCTCTTAAGATTCCAGTGGCTCCTCTCTGATTAAAATCTACTTCCTCTAATTTACCACTTTGGTTTTCAAATAAATAAGTAATGTCACACCTGCATAGTAGAGATGCTAGAATTATGCAGCAGCAAATATTAAACTTTTAAACTCAACAGTTTTCTGGCTCAGAAGGGTTCAGCATTTGGTGCTACCATCCCGCAACACAGTGTTTGTACCCTATTACACTGATGTGTGAGAGACGTGGGTTCAATTTCTAGTCCCTGCCTCTTGCTCTCCAATACAGGATGGATACATTGCAAAGGTGATGCACGCAGATCATCAGCACAGGTGCCACAGAAGATACAGTACAAGAATGGACCTTAGGCAATTTGAAATAGCTGTTGAATGAAGTTATTATTAAGGTGAGCAAAATCAAAATCCAGGACACTTTTTTGGTGACTTTTTTTTTTTAGATTCACAAAACTGCTGCAATAGATTTAGTTTGGAAGAGTGAGTCCTACTCTTTGGAGTGTCATAACACAAAACGAGCTCCTCAGCTTGCATTCATGCCACAAAAAGTGAAAGCATTTTATGGAAGCCCTGGAGCACTCTGCAGGGGCAGTGGACAGGGATGCTTTGTTGGAAGACTGAAGAGTTCTTACAAATGAGAGACGACATTCAGTTAATAACATTCACTGTTCCAGCGGAGGAGTGGGGTGTGTGGCTTCATTTACAAATACCTGGGAGGAGAAGTCATGTTATGAAAAAGGCTGAAGCGGTTTGGCCTCTCTCTCATCCCTGGGCACCCAGAACTTCTTAAGTTGCGCAAACAGGAATGGGTGAGATGAGGATACCACTTTAAATGCTTTTCAGCTACAAAGACTGAACTTTTAAGCTTGACAGATCTCTAAGTCTCTTTAATACAGTAAACATGTTCGGGACTGATACTGCTGGTTCTGTTTCAGTATCAAGGCATTCTGCGTCAGCTCATAGGAAACTATATCAGAAACCTAAGCGTGATTCTCAGTCCTGGTACTGGGGCCCAGTCACTAGAGCTGGTCACAAAATATTTTTTTCCTGCGCAAAATTTCAGTGAAAATTAAAATGTTCTTTCAAACTTTTCAAGTTTTCATTGAAAAATTGCAAGCTGAACATTTTGTAGTTTTCAAGATTTTGATTTTTCAGTGAAAAATAAAAATATTACAACAAAAATTGACTTTTTTGGCAAAAATGTCCACCTTTGTCGAAAATCAATTTTTTCTTGAAAAAAACATTCTGAGGGAATTTTTTTGAGCAGGTCTATCAGTACCTTTCTTGACAGCAAATAATGGAAGAGAATTAAGCTATTCATACCTCACATTGCCAGCATAGACTCTGTACACTTATATGGAAGCTGCAGATAAGGAATTTAGCCCAAAGGAATGATGCTGCATGGTGCGGCTATGCGGAATTTTAGAAGGAAATTATATGTCCCTTGCAATGGTTAAGTGGGATATGTCCTGGCTCTCCACACAATATTTGCATGGCTCCTGGGCTGTGTGAGAGAAGCAGGTGGGACCGAATGTGAGGAGGAACCAGGAAGAGCTGCATTAATTGGCATGAACTCACACAAAGTGAAAGAAAATTTGCTGAGAGTTAGTGCTGCCTAAGGCAGCATTCTCTGTCCAGTCCATGCTTTGTGAAGAGTCACAGAACACAGTGGGGGCAGTGAGACAATGGCAAAGCTACTGGTTCTGATGTGCTTCCTTGGCTGCAGGGGGCTGCTACAGTCCTGCCATAAAGCTACCAAAGGCTGGTAAGGTTACCTGCAGCTGCTGTTTATATTTTGTATTGGTGCCAGCGCCTGCCCACTCCACACACCAACACCACCTCATACAGCCTAAGAGGAGAGCACATTGAACTCCATGGCTCCACCGAAGCTGCAGAGTTTGGGTGTGATGGATTTGGAGTTGCCTGTAATAATTTATGAATGTGGTGTCTTGATTGGGTTATTGTGTTGGTTACTGTATATGTATATTGGTTAATTTGCTATCAGATTTGTCAGGAAATGTACCCAGGAAAGGGTTTGGTTCCTGATATGCAGGAAAACACTAGAACAGTGATGGAGTCACTTGCTGTGATATGCTAGCTCGGCCCACTCTGGGCTTGCTAAACACATTTCTCCTGGAATGTCCAAGAGCCATGAAGGAGAGGGAGATTAAAGGATTCACTTGGGTTTAAAGACACAGACACATTCTCTCAAGAACTCAGAGGGCTATGGAGGGAGAAACTGTCCCCCAGACCTCAAAAGTTTGGTGGGTGTCAAGGAAGCTTAGCCTGTCTAGGGTCTCCGCTAAGAGAAGAGAAGCCTTTAGGTAAGATAAAAACTTCCTGTAGGCCTTTTGTTGTTTTTTAAAAAACCTTCTTTCTTGTTATGCTTTGTTCTACTGTTGGGATTAAACAATGCTTTGTTTTAAGAAGGGTCACTGTATTCACCACTGGTCACTGCTCCTGAAGGAAAGAACTGCAGGTAGCCAAAATCAGTCAGACCTGCTGAGTAGTCACAGTTGATACCTCGGGTACAGTAGCCCAGCAGCTGGGCATAGAGCAGAAGAATTGTGGAACTAGTCTCCATCCCAAGGAGAACTCCATCCCAAGGGCTCGAGGCCTAAGACCTGGGGGGTTCATTCAGACGAAGACCACTGAAGGGGTCCGTGGTTCAGCTAGAATCTGAAATGTCAATGAGAGAAGACAAAGAGTGTCTCCTCTGGACCATGCTGAATCAGTTCTGTCCAACAAAATGGCAGCTGCCTTTGCAGACAGTGGACATCTGTCTTTGCAGACAGAAATGAAAAGATGCAGTATAGAAATCAAAATCATAACAGTTACAAAGTTGTCTGCACCACAAACTTATTTTCATCCTTTACATATTGTATTTATATGACACAAAACTGGATGGCAAAAGGCAAATCAGGATTTACAAGTGTCCTCATTGCTTGGAAATTCACTCTGTGTCCTGGGGCCAAATGCTGCACTGGCTGCCCCTTGAAATTCCATAAGTGTCACTTACCCCCTACAAGCCTGTCTGTATCTCTTTCTCCCAAGGCCAGCATTTGGTAAACACACTTAAAAGATTGCGCATACAGAGCAGCTGAGGTCACATGCAACAACTATGCCAGATTACCTGGGGTTCTTTCTTGTACTGTAAGTTACAAAAAGTTATGCGTAAGTAAAGAGTCGGGGATAGAAGGATATTTCACTTCTCCTAATCAAGGCCATGGCTTCCTTGTAACCTCCGTGCAGAAAGTCATATCCGGGTCACTGCATCAGGTCATTGTCCAAGGAAATCCAAAACCCAGAAATCACTGGGAATGCATGTAAGTGGAGAAAGGCTTAACTGGTTTTCTGGCAGTTGAATCAAACAGAAAAGAATTTTAATAGACATACACCATTATCAAGAAAAATCTGTTCACATGCCCACACCTGTGAATTAAACATATGGTAACATATCGAATAGTATGGTGTGATTTGTGATGAATGAAACTTGCTAAGTTACTAATACCCTTTAAAAAACAGCTCTCAAAGATCATTCCTGTTCAAAAACTTACTGGACAAAGGTTAGGAAACCTGGTAAAAGTTAAAGTTATCCAGGCAGAACTATTATCAATTAATTCCCATTAATCAATAAGAGCACTTTTAATTTAATATTTTAAAAAAATCAATGTCCCTAATTGTTAAAGTTATCCTTATCATGACAAAAATACTTTAAATTTACTCATCGCTAAGTCTGTGTGTTTCATTTGACAATAAACTCTCAATTGTGCTTGGTAGGCACTGGTCCATGTTGGAGGTGGGGCAGTGCCTTCTTGTTTGTGCAAAGAATGAAGATCCTGTTTAAATGCTGCCAGCATCTTGTTTATTAGATTGTTGGAAGTACTGAAAGTTTTCTAAAGACTGGGTATCCTAAAAGCAAAAGCAAACCTTCAGTGTTTACCCGGGAGCATTAGAATATGCCATTTATCTGGCCTACTGTTGCATGTATGAATATTTTAAGTTAATTTGTCTGTTGAATAATTTGGTGCCACATTGTGTCAACATTTATAAATTGTAATGGGAAGATGCTGCTCTTGCCTGTCTGCCTCTCAGCAGTAACCAGCATCGTCTTAATACATTTTACAATGCTGAGCATGAAAATTGCATTGTGCTATTGTTCTGGCTGCTTGGTTATAAAAAGCACTTAATGGTTCTATGTGAAAGGTTTGACCAAATTATATCCTACTAGTCCAGATGAAGTGTAACAAATTAATTTACAATTCTACTAGCAGTACCAGTTATGAGCCAGTGTGTAATTCTTCGCAAGCAATTCAGTTACGCAGAAATCCCATGTAATCAATATGAATGTTGAAAGATAGCATTGGCAAGAAAGATTTCAAGGTAGACTCATAGACTCATAGACTCATAGACTTTAAGGTCAGAAGGGACCATTATGATCATCTGGTCTGACCCCCTGCATGCTGCAGGCCATAAAACCGTCCCTACCCCTTCCCTGGACTCTGCTGTTGAAGTCCCCAATCCTGTTTTAGGTGACTTCAATTGGCAGAAACCCTCCTGCTAGAGATCCCTGCCCCATGCTGCGGAGGAAGGCGAAAAACCTCCAGAGGCTCAGCCAATCTGCCCTGGAGGAAAATTCCTTCCCGACCCCAAATATGGCGATCAGTAAGACCCCGAGCATATAGGCAAGAGTCTCCAGCCTGACCCCTGTCGGCCATTATACAATTTACCTACCATTTCTTGGTTTTCCTTGACTACTATGTTTTACCATTAAACCATTCCCTCCATAAATTTATCTAACTTAATCTTAAAACCAGACAGGTCCGTCGCCCCCACCGTTTCCCTCGGAAGGCCGTTCCAATATTTCACCCCTCTGACGGTCAGAAACCTGCGTCTAATTTCAAGCCTGAACCTCCCCACGGCCAGTTTATATCCATTCGTTCTCGTATCCACATTAGTACTAAGCTGGAATAATTCTTCTCCCTCCCTCGTATTAATCCCTCTAATATAGTTAAAGATAGCAATCATATCCCCCCTCAGCCTTCGCTTTGTCAGACTAAACAACCCAAGCTCCTCTAGTCTCTTTTCATACGACAGGTTTTCCATTCCTCTGATCATCCTAGTGGCCCTTCTCTGCACCCGTTCCAGTTTAAGTTCATCTTTTTTAAACATGGGAGACCAGAACTGCACACAGTACTCCAAATGAGGTCTCACCAGCGCCTTGTACAACGGTAGCAGGACCTCCTTATCCCTACTAGATATACCTCGCCTAATGCATCCCAAGACAGCATTGGCTTTTTTCACCGCCACGTCGCATTGTCGACTCATAGTCATCCTGCGGTCTACCAGGACCCCTAGGTCCTTCTCCTCTTCCGTTACTTCTAACCAATGCGTCCCCATCTTGTAACTAAAATTTTTATTAGTCATCCCCAAATGCATCACCTTACACTTTTTACTATTAAATTTCATCCTATTCCTGATACTCCAATTCACAAGCTCATTCAAGTCTCCCTGCAGGATATCCCTATCCTCCTCCGAATTTACAACGCCTCCCACCTTCGTATCATCCGCAAACTTTATCAGCCCACTCCTGCAATCGGTCCCGAGGTCAGTTATAAATAAATTAAATAAAATGGGTCCCAAAACCGAACCTTGAGGCACTCCACTAGTAACCTCCCTCCAACCCGACAGTTCACCCTTTAATACGACCCGCTGCATTCTCCCCATTAACCAATTCCTTATCCACCTCTGGATCTTCATATCGATCCCCATGTTTTTCAGTTTAACCAATAATTCCTCATGGGGTACAGTATCAAACGCTTTACTGAAATCCAGGTATATTAGGTCCACCGCATTTCCCTTATCTAATAAATCCGTTACTTTCTCAAAGAAGGAGATCAGATTCGTTTGGCACGATCTGCCCTTCGTAAAACCATGTTGTAATTTATCGCAATTGCCACTAACCTCCAGGTCCTCAACTAGTTTCTCTTTTAGAATTTTCTCTAACACCTTGCACACTACAGATGTTAAACTAACAGGCCTGTAGTTACCCGGATCACTTTTTTTCCCTTTCTTGAAAATAGGAACCACATTAGCTATTCTCCAGTCTAACGGGACCACCCCCGAGTTTACAGATACATTAAATATTATCGCTAACGGGCCTGTTATTTCCCGCGCCAATTCCTTCAATATTCTCGGATGAAAATCGTCCGGTCCTCCCGACTTAGCCCCATTAAGGCATTCAAGTTTTGTTTCTACCTCGGATACGGTAATCCCCCATCCTGAATGCCCCTCTGTAGTGATGCTAGCATCCCTAATACCTTCATTGGCCTCATTAAACACCGATGCAAAATATTCATTGAGATATTGCGCCATGCCTAGATTGTCTTTAATCTCCTCTCCGGCAATAGTCTTCAGCGGTCCCACTTCTTCTTTCTTTGCTTTCTTCCTATTTATGTGGCTGTAAAACCTCTTACTATTGCTTTTAATTCCCCTTGCTAGGTCCAACTCTACACGGCCTTTGGCCTTTCTCACTCTATCTCTACATTCTCTGACTTCGCTAAGGTAAGTTTCTTTACTAATCCCTCCCCTCTTCCACTCTTTGTACGCTTTCTGTTTCTTCCTAATCGCCCCTTTGAGTCGGTCGCTCATCCAGCTCGGTCTAAATCTCCTGCTTTGTAATCTTTTTCCCTTTTTTGGAATGCAGGCCTCCGACAGCTCATGCATCTTTAACTTGAAGTAATCCCAGGCTTCTTCTGCCTTTAGATCCATTAATACGTTTGCCCAATCCACTTCCCTTACCAGTCCCCTTAATTTGTTAAAATTGGCCTTTTTAAAATTATAAACCCTAGTCTTTGACTTAATTCTGTTACTCCTCCCATGTATTTTAAACCGAATTAGTTCATGATCACTGGAGCCCAAATTGTCCCCCACTACCACTTCCTCAACGAGGTCCTCACTACTTACCAGAATCAAATCTAAAATGGCCTCCCCCCTCGTCGGTTCAGCTACCACTTGATGAAGGAATTGATCAGCAAGCACATCTAGGAACATCTGAGCCCTATTATTACTACTAGCGTTTGTGCCCCAATCTATATCAGGGAAGTTAAAGTCCCCCATAATTACACAGTTTCTATTAGTAATTACTTCTCTAAACACATTAAATAGTTCCTTATCCATATCCTGGGTCGATCCCGGCGGTCTATAGCACACTCCAAGCACTATCCCCGGAGAGGCTCTAGTAGTCCTATTACCCAGTGTGAGTATTGCCCAGACGGACTCTGTGTTACCTAATCCATCAACTATTATTTCTTTACAGCTTATTTCACTATTGACATACAATGCCACCCCCCCACCTTTACCTTTATTCCGGTCTTTCCTAAACAGCGCATACCCCTCCATACCTGCGTTCCAGTCGTGACTGCCATTCCACCACGTTTCTGTTATTCCTACGATATCTGGTTTCAGCTCTTGGACCAAGAGCTCCAATTCCTCCATTTTATTACCTAGGCTTCTGGCATTGGTGTATAAACACCCTAATGTATGTCGTTTAGCCTGTCTCCCATTAGTAGCACTATAAGTTGCGGGCCTCCTTGCGTCCATCCCCCCTGTCCTTCCTATGTCCAATCTCATCTCCCCGGCTATGTCTCCTCTCATTTTACTCACCTTTTCCATACTGGAATCTGGCGTGGAGATTAACTGTGCATCTCCCAACCTTCTCCCCAAACTTCCTAGTTTAAAGCTCTTTTGATAAGATGAGCCAGCCTCCCTCCCAGAAGTCTATTTCCTTCCCTACTCAGGTGGAGCCCATCCCGCGAGAACAGGTGTCTGTCCCCGAAAGCCTCCCAGTGGCCATACATCCCAAAGCCCTCCTTATAGCACCACTCCCTTAGCCAACTATTTATTCTCACAATCCTATCAGCCCTTTGCTGCCCTTCCCTCGGAACGGGCAGAATCCCACTAAAGATAATCTGAGCCTCTATCTCCTTGAGCGTCTTCCCCAGCCTGGCATAATCTCCCTTGATTCTCTCTAACGAGAACCTAGCCGTGTCATTCGTTCCTACATGAAGGATTATCAAGGGGTTCTTACCTGCTCCTTTTAGGATCCTTTTCAACCGCAGGTCCACATCGCGTATCTTTGCCCCCGGTAGACAGCACACCCTTCTGTTCTCCGGGTCCGCCCTGGTCACAGGCCTGTCCAATCTCCTCAGTAAAGAGTCTCCAATTACATACACCTGCCTTCGCCTGGCAACAGTGCGATCTAGTAATCTAGTCTCTAGTCCCTCTAGTCCTGACCTGTGCCTGTTCCTATCTTCCCTTATGCCCCCCCTCATGCCTTCCTGATTCCTCCCGTGGCCCAGAATTGGTGCTGTCTCCATCAACTCCTCCCCTCTCTCTCTCGGACTAGCCGCTCTTCTCTTCTTCCTCACTCTCCCACCTTCAGCCGCCACCTGCTGCCCCTCCACCTCGCTATCCAAACACTCGAACCTATTCCTGAGTTCTATTCCCCCCTCGCTGGCCCTTCTTTTCCTTGGCCTGCTTCTCACAGTCACATGCTTCCACCTCCCATGTTCTCCCCCTTCCATTCCCCTCTCACCGTCCTCTGCCTCTACCTGCGCTGCAGGACACTCTCCTTCAGCCCCTCCTTGCCTGTCCTCCATCAGCTGCTCAAACCCCCGCCTAAACTCCACCAGGGTATCTACCTGCATCTGCAGCCCCTTAATCTTTTCCTCCAGTAACACTATCAGGCGACACTTCATACACACATACCTGTGTTCCGGCTCCCCTGCTAGGACCATATACATACCACAGCTTCCACATGCAGCCATCTGCATTCTGTCTGCTCCTGCTGCTTGGCTCATGCCTGCTGCACTCCCTGCCCACAGCACCTGTGGGAGCAGAGCACACACCGAACCCCGCCCTCCTGCCTCCCCCTTTACCTCCCCCTGCAAACTCCCCTGTTAGCCGCCCTGTTGGCTGCCGCTGCTCGCAGCTGTCCCGCTGCCTGGCTGGGCGGCCGCTTTTAGGTGTATGCTAGATATAACAATGCAGAGGATGAATGCCTTTGATGCCATGCTCACTTATCCCAGATGATGATCTGGCCCAGGATATTGCTGACAAAAGGAAAGAAGTTTAAGAATAAGAACAAAGCCATCGTTATAAACTAAAATCTTAGCCTGAATGCAAACATTCGGCAAGACTGTTATTAAAGAACAAACAAAAGATGGCCAAGAAGTGATCGTTGTGATATAGAAAGAGACTCAGAGTAACAACTTTGCAAAAACTCATCTTGGTAATGGTAAGGAAGGAAAGGTACAAATGAAAGTGAAATATGAGCTGGACAGTAGGCTTTGAGTACTGACAGTAAGACTGTACTGTTTAGTGTATCAAAATTTTGTTTTTCAAATCAATAAAGATTGCTTCTACATAGTGACCTTTTTCAAGAATTGAGTGGGTATTATCTGTAGAAATAAAGCAGAGATCAACACTGGTTGCATAAAGGTGTCAGAAACCAGATTTTTATGGATTCATTTGTTTATTTTTATTGAAAGGATTACAGATTTGTCCAGTTACTATCATCTCAGTGATTTCAAACACAGCTGGAGGGATAGAGCTGGGGACGATAATTGCTGGGGTCTGAAGAATCTCCAATTTTGTGGAATGGAATAGCTTTTGTTAGTTCCCATTCAGTGGAAACAAGACTGTATGGAAAAATATAACATAATGTGTAAAAAGAGATACTAGCAAAGAGCAGATGTTTTTAGCAATGCTAACATTTGATGTTATTTAGGGAGCTAATTGTTTTCAGCACAGGAGTATCACTGACTTGGAAAAGAAAATGAAGGTTGTTCTTTTGCATTTTATAGGGAAACAGAGAAGGACTTTAAATTTACTGACAAGTTTGAATCCAAAAAGATGGAAATCTCCATTTTAGTGGAAAGAAAAGAAAATTCAGCCCTGAAGCTCATAGGTAACAGACTGTGTAAAGTATGACAGAACTGTTTACTGTTATGTGATTACTTTGAACTTGCGAAATAAAGACATCAGCCTCAGAATTCCTGTGATTAAATTATTTAATGTCTTATAACTATAATACCAATTATTGATTAGAACAGGATTGAAGACTGGGTCTCATCAGACATTAAGGCTAACATGTCACTATTAACACAGGGCGAATGAGTCATTTTAACTCAGTAGTTTATAAGAGGAATACATGATGGTTAATGATCTTTGTAATTATCTATGGAAGAGTTGCAATTGTCCATTTATTTTATATATTCTTAGTTCTAATGGTTTTACTTAATCTAATAAAACCCAAAACATCTATGGAAGTGGCTGCATTCAAATCTATCCCTCTTGTAACTCCACTGAAGTTAACAAAGATACAACAGGGATACATTTAGTCTTATGTTGTTTGTGCTACTAAGAAAGTTACTGTATAAAACCAGCAAAGGTCATTCTCCTAAAGTCTTGCTTGCAGGAGTTTCACAGGAGTCCACACAGAATTGCAAAGTATAAAGAACACTAAGGAAGAGTAGCAGATAATGAAGCCTTCAAGGACCTACATCAAATTTCATTTCCATTCTCATGTGGCAAGGCAAGGCAGTATCTATAATTCACTCCCAAAACTTCTCAGCCCCAGTGGGCTGTATATTTTATATTGATTGCCACACACTATAAATCAGGATTGCTCAGGGACAACACAAAGGACTAGTCCAATCTGAGTAGAGCCTACCATAAAATTTGACCACAGACACTGCAGAGCCTCGAAAAAGTTACAAACACAGCAACTTGGGAACAGATATATTTTGAGACTACGATTTCTTACACCAAATGGAACAAACGAGCACTGAGTCCCCAGTCCTGCATGGTGTGCAAACTCTCACTGTTGTTAATGGTCTCCTTGGAGCATATTCTGTGGTATATGAGTGCCTGGCAGTAGATTACAGTTGTCTTGGTGTGTTTGGGCTGGTTCCTCGATCTGTGAAGGTAGGTGTGGGGATCTGTGGGTTTCTGGTAAATAATTGTTTGTAGGGTTCCCTTTCTGAAGCTGATGCTGGTGCGGGAGTGTTCTAGAGAGAGTGTGATGGAAGGATGGTGGTTGTTGACTTTGTGGTGGAAATCTATGAGGGAGTTTAGGTTATCTGTCCAGAGGATGAAAATATCATTGTCAGGGTCCCCCCTGCCCCACTCTGAACGCTGATGTGGGAACCCGCATGAAAACCCCCCTAAGCTTATATTCTACCAGCTTAGGTTAAGACTTCCCCAAGGCACAAATTCCTTTCCTTGTCCTTGGATGGTATTGCTGCCACCACAAGTGATTTACACAAAAATTCAGGGAAGGGTCACTTGGAATCCCTATCCCCCCCAAGCTTCTTCACCCCCTTTCCTGGGGAGGCTTGAGAATAATATACCAACCAATTGCCTTAGCAATGTGAGCACTTTGTCTTCAGGCCACTGAAATCAATCAGGTTCTTAAAAGAACTTTATTTAAAAGAAAAAAATAAAAGAATCACACCTGCAAAATCAGGATGGAAGGTAACTTTACAGGGTATTAAAAAGATTTAAAACACAGCAGGATTTCCCTCTGGACTCAGCTTCACAGTTACAAAAACAGGAATGAAACTACCTCCGTAGCATAGAGAAATTCACAAGCCAAAACAAAAGATAACCTAACGCATTTCCTTGCCCTACTTACAATTTCGGTGGTTTTATAGGGATTATACCAGGTATATTTTCAGGAGGTGTTGTACCTGCTTGGCTTCTCCCTCTGTCTGGAGAGGGAACAACAAAAGGGAACAACAACAAATCCCCCCCCCCCCCACAGATTTGAATGTATCTTCTTTCCTCATTGGTCCTTCTGGTCAGGTCCAACCCCTTACAGGTAAAGCAGTCCAGTACAGCTGCCAAGGATGGACTTTATGCTACTGCATACATAAAGTTTGCTATCCTTCCCCTTATATTTATGACAATCATGTATTTATGTATATCATTGGTTTCATTTATCCAGAAATTATTCCTCAGCTTGGACCGTGAAGAGGTTGGCATATTGGGGAACCATCCTAGTATTCATGGCTGTTCCCATGGTTCGGACAGAGTGTTTATTTTTTAATGTAAAATTGTTATCCAGGGATCACCACACTTACCTTCACAGATCCAGTAACCAGTCCAAACACACCAATAAATCTATTGTCTACAGTCAGGCACTCAGATACCACAGAATGTGCTCCTAGGAGAAAGTCCAGGATATACACCTTAACACATTTAAAACTGGCTTCACCAAACAAGGACGCTCCACCTGGGAAGTAGCTCGCATCATGGAGTGGGCCATCTAAATACCCAGAGAGAACCTGCTTCAATATGGAAAATACTCCCCTCTGAACACACCCTTAGGTGTCACCTACCACGCCACACTGGAACCCAAATGGGGTATCATCAAAGAACTACAACCCATACTCAGTGTGGATCCCATCCTGAAAGAAATCTTTCCCGAACCCCTTCTGGCCTTCAAGTATCCCCCTACAGCCTTTCCAAGCTCGTCATCAGAAAAAAGATCCCCACAGACCTACCAATTCAAAACAGAACAACAACAGATGTAAAACCTGCAGACACATCTCCTCTGCTGCCGTGATTAATACTCCTCAGAACACACCTTTCAAGATCCATGGGTCCTACACATGCCTATCACAACATGTGGTGTACCTCATCCAGTGCACTAACTGCCCCAGTAACAACTATGTGGGTGAAATCAGACAATCACTATGACCTTGAATGAATTCACCCAGAGACATGAGACATGACAAAATACCTTATCACCTGTGGATGAATGCGTTTCACAGAATGATCACTCCCTCTGATGTCTCAGTCCTCATCCTCACAGGAAACCTGAACAACACCTTCAAAAAATGAGCCTGGGATCTTAAATTCACAACTTTGCTAGACACTAAAAATAACCAAAAAACCCTCTCTTTCCCCAACGGAAGTTGGTTCAATAAAATATATCATCTCACCCGTCTTGTATCTCTAATATCCTGGGACCAACACAGCAAACAATTTTAAATTGTAGTAATTTTTATTTTTATATAACACCTAAAATGTTCTGGATACTTTATATGACAGATTCCTGCCTCAAATGCTTTCTGCTAGCTGAATCTCAAGCTCCCTTTCATTATATTTTCAGTTGTGTGATTAAAAGTAACAAATGGCTTGTAATGAGGAGTATAATACAATGACAGTGCTGAATTCAGTTCCAGACTCTTCTGATTCTTGTTGACTTGGGGCCAAAGTGTCTCAGCCCCAGGTCCCCATCAGTTATACATGTGCTTAGCTTTATGTAGGTGAGCAATAAAACTGACCTCAATGGGACTACTCACATGTGTAAAATTGAATATATGCATAATAAGTTGCAGGATTGGAGGCTTTGATTGTAAGCTCTTTTGGCCCGGAAATGGCTGTTACTATGTGCCTGTACAGTGCCCAGCACAACAGGGCTTTGATCTCAGCTGTGTCCTCTCTGCACTATTTAACATGCATAATAAATAATAATTAGCAGAACTAGTATGATTTTATAGATACAATTGGAAGTCATCAGTCTGCTGTTAGACAGTAACAATTTCAGGAGTCAAAATGCTATTGCTTTAAAAGGCTGTGGGTAACCCTGAAATATTAATTTCCACTTACAGTCTGCATAGACAGGACAGAGAACAGGGGTCTCTGTTAGTGACTGACATCCAACCTTTTAAATGCTTTAACAAGTCACAGACAGCTAAAAATCATGCGTCTGTGCTTAACCCCCACTCTTCCCACCACCACAAAGCTGATCCACTGACTTCTCATAAACAAATGACCAAACTGGAGACATTTTTTTCCCCCACATAAAAGTCTGCTTGCAATTGTCAGGTTCTGAAACAGCAGGGCTGAGTATGGTGGTTTTTTTTGTGTGGTTTATGACTCTAATAACTATTTATGACAAGTCAGATATCAAGATGCTGCAGAAGAGGGCTGGGGTTGGAGGTGTGAATATTAGGCCTCAGTGCAAGTCTTGAAGAACTAATGATCAACAAATGCAAATGAACTGTGCATTCTTTTTCAGGTGCTGTCCATTTGCTCTGCTGGCTTTTATATTCTCTTCACTACTACTTTGTACAAAAGTTACATGGTTGACCACTGCTTGACTAGTATCAAATCAACAATACTAGTCTGTGCACATGCAACCTAGACTTTACTCTTCTTTAGAAAGTCTGATCTAGTCTGTGTGTCAGTGAAAGTCAGACCTACAGTAAATGGGCCTGAAGCTGCTCTCAAATTAGTGAGAATCAGGAGTAAGCTCCATTCAATAGAATTCCACAAGTGTAAAACTAGAGTAAATGGGAGTAGAACCAGGCCCAATATGTTTTATTTACTTAAAAACAGGTTTGTTGCTAGCTTAATCGTTTAAGTAGTTCTCAGAAATCCCACCTGGGGAATTTACTCCTCAAAAGCTCCAATCAGATTCCTTTCTATTAGAGTACTGCAAGCTTTTAAAAAAATGTGTAAAGCGTTTTTATGTTCAACAAGGCTCCTGTCTGATATAATAGTCTTAAAAACAGCTATAAAAGTAAAACTGTGTTTAAGGCAGAAGAAAATCCAGTGACATGGCCATCCTCTCCCAGTGATCTACCTAGATAGCTTTCTATTTTCTACAGCCAAAAAATGCTACCACTTGGAGATGTTACTCATGAGAGGCAAAGTAGCTAAATCACATTTGACTCACTGAACTAATATAGCTGTTAAACCACAAGTAAACTTACAAATAAGAGCTGAAATCTCTCTCTCTATTATTTAGTCATCCTCAGAGGAGAACAATAACCAACCCCGACTCAGTTGAACCTTGTTCTTAAATTTCAATGATTCCTGTTAGTATGAATATTTTGGGATGAATAAGTCTCAGTGTTAGGGTTTTGGTTTGATATTTGATGTTACATAATTCCAAAAATAAGCTTTTGAGTTTGAAGCTGAATGGGTACCAGATTCTACTTTTCCTTATTAAACTTGTCACAATTAAAAGAATAAAATGGATTTAATTCTTATTTCACTTTACTAAAGCACTTAACTGAAAATAAAATGGGCATATACAGTAATATGTGTATTTTAGAGAGAAATAACCACACATCACAATGAAATAAAAAGCAGTGTTGTTAAATATACTGACTAAAACACACCCAACGGAGGCAGAAATTCAAAACAAAAATGGGGGATTTGGCCAGCTTCATGTGCACATTATGTATGAACTGTGATGTCCTGATTATTGTGGTATATGTTTTTGTGAGCTATATTATGGGTGTCCTTATATTTGAATTTAAATTCTATTAGGGATATTTACCTTATGTTCTTTAATTTTGTGCAGTTCCTACATTTTGGATAGGTGCTACATCAAACAAAAATGCTATGGATTTGCCCATTTTTGCTGAAAAGGAGTCCAGGTAGCTGTAAAAATGGCCAGAAATAGCTACCTGCATCTGATATCCCCATCTCCACACCTCATCATCACCAGTTTCAGAAAGCTTAGCAAAATCATCCACCTCTCACATCATAGGAAGCCCATAAATCTGACAATATGGATAAAAAAAAACTACTAAACCTCTCCACCTGTTTATATATCTTTTACATCCTAGGAGTTGGAGAAATCAGCTCCCCAAACTAGCACTAATATGTACACAAATCCTGTAATTGTATTGGAGTTAGAATTTTCTTACTTACATTTCTCATGAACTTCCAAATATACACAAGCTATAGTATGTAGCTTAAAATATAGTACATCGCGTGCTCCATTTTGTCATACAGCTCTTCAATAGCCTCAGAGCTATCAGAGTAGAGATATCTCCCTGGTAAGGCCTTGGGTGTCATCCTTCACGATGCTGGTGAGTTTTTCTAACACTGTTTCTCTGGTACCGCCATATATTTTGTCAAAATTTTCTTTAGGGAGGTTGTGTTGGCTGCTATCAGATTTTTATGAGAGATTTCATTTTAGATTTTATGATTTTCAGCTGGGGAGAAGGGCCATCCAATAAATTTTGTTTCAGAGACACAGGGGCCCTGAGGATGGCTAGCTCATTAGCAGTGACCACTATCCTAAGGACTAAAATGTTACACCTTGAAGGCAGCCAGCCAGTTTCTATCATGATTCCTACATAGTTGTTGCTTAGCCTAGGTTTTTGGAAGACTTCAGTATAAATCAGTAAATTACCCTGGAATGTCTGATTTATCCTGATGAGGAAGGGAAAGACTCACGATTCACCTGTGGCGCAGTAAACTGTGGAACCTTTTCCATCTTGAATTAGCCCTCTTGCTGGCTCTCTGCTGCACTTAATGTGTGGTTGTCATCCATGTATGCACAGCAGCTCCCTTCAGCCCATCCCTCCGAAAACACTGGTGAGTAGCTGGGACAAAGAGGAACCAGCCATAGAGGGGCAGATCAGGCAGTGACCCAATTGACAGGGAAGCTCTATTTACTTATTTAACCATAATCATAATATGAGAGCACTTCACCAACATGAATTAATTTATTCTCACAACACTCATTGTTGCCAGGTAGTGATGTATTATCACCTCCATTTTATAGATGGGGAAACTGAGGTACAGAGCAACTCAGGGACACATAAGAAGCTTGTGGCAGGCCTCGAAACTGAACCACAAGACTCTCCTTCCTCTTATAAAGTAAGCCAGTTTCCAGATCTTTAATGTGTGTACTTGCCTTGTAAAAATATTTTTATTTTAATTTATTTTGTATGGGGCATTACAGTCACTGGCTTGACTGCTGTTGCTGCTTCTTGATGTGCCAAATTACCTTTAGAGATGGCTCAGCACTTTTGAGAACAGAGCCTTTTATGGGGTTCAACTGAAGGCAATTACATGCCATGAAATACTATAAATTAAACGAGATTTTATCATGTAAGTAATTATTTATTGAGCTGAGAATCCATAGAAGGTAAACAAATGTTTATAATATCATACAGTAAGCATTTCCAGGGCTTAATAAAAATGATTGTCACTCACTGTGCTTCACAAAAGATTTCTTTTAATGAATAAATAATTTGATGAAATCAAAAAATATTTACAATATAGACAAATGAAAAAAGCTTTGGATATATTAATCTGAGCATCCTGTATTTTGCATGTTCTAACTGTATTTCTATCAAGACTGCCTCTGAAATGATACAAACTGGACAGAAACTGCAACTCAACAAAGTTAATGGGGTTTGTTACATGTGTATCCATTAGTTCAAATAAGCTACATATGCTTCATTTAATATGCATGTGTTAGAATACAAATATAACTAAAATCATATATTATCAGAATGTTAGACAGCATTCTCCACAAAACAGAAATGTACACTAGGCTGTGACAATAACAGAGGATCACAGGCAACAAAATATAACAGAAAAATACAAATTCCTTCATAAGAATATAATTGTGCTCTTTAATTTACCAGATGACTATGCTGCTCTACCAAGTTGATGGTTTTGCATAAATGCAGCATCCAACAACCACCATGTGTTTGTGTATGTGTTTGTATGTGTATCAAGCAGCGGCATTACAGTGGAAATTGGGCAGTGCAAGCAGTTTTTATAAACACTTTCTCCAGCTCTTAAAAAGAGCCAATTATACAAAGCAATAGAAGCATAACACTGAGAAGTCTTCATCTCATATACATAAATATCATGAAACAACTTGCTTTGTTTGTGGTGGTGAGAGGAGCTTTATCACTGTTGTTTGTGCGATCAGCCAGAATTCAAGTATTCCAAAGCCACTTCATAGCAGAATTTGTATTGATCCTGAAAAATCAACAGAAACAACCCCCCACAAAGTCATTCACAGAAGAAATTTAATTAAGGGCTTCAGTATTTCTGTTCTATTAAAATTATTTACTATCAGACATGGTCAGCGTGAATGAGTTTGCAAAAGCAATTTATATTTAGATAAGAAAAGCTTCACACTATTAATTCAATAGTACATACAGTAACTGACATTGCTGATCATACTATAACAATTTAGTTACGCAAACGTGCCTACAATGGGAACTTTGGAAACCAGTAAACAAACTGACTTGTAAACCTTTAGTAACCTGTCCAAAAACTCATACGCAATAGATATTGGAATTCCTTTGTGGTAAAATTTATGTTAAAATAGGCCTGGTTTCTACTGTTTTCCAGTTCATAAGTTTTATTTTATTTTTGTCTATGAACTCACTCAGTTTTTTTTTATTACTCCTCCTCTACACCTAATTCAGAATCCCCACAAACCCACACTCCAGTTATTTTTCCTCTCACACTGAAGCACATACCTGAGGTATTGAGTTTTACTGCCACATAAGGGGTATTTTCAGCTATCAAACTGTCTTTGCACATAGGCCTGTGCTTATAGTGAAGTGGGGCCATCTGGAACTAGGGGAGCAACCCAGCACAATCCCTGAAGAAGCACCCTGGTGCAGGAGTGGAGAGTTATATGGGCCTGTGGTGCCCATGCTCCAGGAATATTCAGGGCTTGGGGGCCCAGCTCCACCAATGTTCGGGGTCGAGTGTCTGCCCCAGCCCCGCCTGCTGCCCCCGCATGGCTTGCCTGGAGCATCTCCTGGCCTCGCCTGCCGCCCCCAGGCAATTTAAAAGGGCTGGGGGCCCCCGGCTGCTGCCGCCACCACCAGCAGTGCAGCAGGGTTAAGGTGGCTTCCTGCCTGGCCTCACTCCGCGCCGCTCCTGGAAGTGACTGGAATGGCCCTATGGCCCCGGGAAGGGGGGAGTGTGTCCGTTCCAAGCTCCGCAGGTCCCATTGGCCGGGAACTGTGGCCAATAGCTGCATGGGTGGTGTCTGTGAGCAGTGGCACATAGAGACCCTCTGAGCCCCCCCCGCCGCCCCACCAGGAGCTGCTGCCAGAGGGGTGTGCGGGTCGTTTTCTGGAGCCGCTTGAGGTAAGGGCTGCACCCCTCACCCTCTCCCACACCCCAACCGCTTGCCCCAGCCCAGAGCCTGCACCGTGCACCCAAACTCCCTCCCAGAGCCTTAGGCAGGTGTGTGTGTGGGGGGGGGACTTGGACCGTTCTGGGCACCACCAAAAATTATACAAACCTGCCACCCCTGCCCTGGTGAGCAAATGGTGTGTGCATGTCACAGAGGTGGAGGAAGAGACAGGACTACTTTGCACTTCCCCTTTTCACCTCCAGGGACAGAGAGGGACTGCAAGGGTCTGGCTCTTATACTTCCCTGCTGGCCACTCATCCACATATGGGCGAGGCACATTCTAGTCTTCTGAGCTGTTGTACAAGGCGTGGTAGGTAACTCTGAGGGTTCTGTGTTTTGTGTCCATTTCTTTTTATGTTTCTACTAACTTTATTTTGTAAAATTATAAACATTTAAATGTAACAAAAAGCTGATGAGAACATGGCTGTTATTCCACTAAATCTAGGTGTGAGCTGTTCTGATTTCCAAAAATTAAGTTTCAATGTACCGCCAACTAGATATCATTTTCTGTCAATGGAGTAAGCACTGCCTCTATCATATGCACTTTCATTAAGTAATAAAACCTGATAGCTCATGTGCTGTTGCGTAGTAATAATGACATAGCTAGCTGGTTGACAGCACTCAGCCTTTACCTTTATGCTGAACACCATAGGTAGGTAGGATATCATTATACTTCAGCAATCGTCTTCTTTTGCCTGAAGCAAACATTTGAGGGGATTCTGTCTATTGTCCACTCAAGTCACACATGCAACTCTGAGTTACATGTTTATTGAGAAAAGCATGTACCTGAATGATTTCAATAGCTACTTTTGCATCAGAACAGAAGAAGAAAAGAAGCCAACAGCAATTGTTTAAAACAAAGAGATGTATTTTCCTGATGCCTTCATTTTGCAGCTGCCACTTTAAAAGTTAAGGAACAAAGTTGTTTGGACTTAAACCACCACGGTTGTGAGTGAGTGTACTGAAGGTTTTAAGATCCTGCAGGGTCACATAAACTGTGGTGTATTTGGATCTCTTTTGAACAAGGAAAAAAAAAACAGAAATATGGGGTAAATTATATCTTTACTATTTTACTGCATATGTGTAGGTGACTAAATCACAGTCATGTTATCATTATGGAACACACACTGGGACGATGATCAACCAGCCAACCGCTCTCATTTTTTCCAAGCTCATTTTATAGTGATTTACTGATTCAGCAGAATAACTGGCATTTCCAGTAAATGCAAGCCCTAGATAACTGCCTTATAGAATAGACACTATTATTCCCCCATGCCCACTGCTGTGTCCTTTGCACATTTTACTATTTGTTTGATGATAAATATTAAAAACCTTTTTATGTTACCTCGCTTCAGAAAGGCATATTTATATGGAGCACATATTGGTAGACCCAGTAATGCTTATTATGAAACTCTTTGACATGCTTCAGTAAAGATACCCTAGAGCTAAATGTTACATGTATATTATAACTATAGAATTTCATGAATTTTCTGTTTGTTAGATGAATGTGTGACTCAGATTTTTGTGCTCCCAGGAAATTGGAAAGGTTCAATGAAATTAGGAGATGAATCTATAAATACGCACCACAAAGAGTATCCTTAATCCAGTGAGAAAACGTATAACAATATTTACACAGCAATCCTGGAACTCCTCTCATGAAACACTGTAGCACTAACAATCCTGTGCGTTTATAGATTTGATATCCTGTGAAGAATGGCAAGCACTTTACAAAGGTGGGTAAGCCTTAATATCCTTATTTTACAGATGGGGAAACTGAGAAAAAACTTTTTCACTCCTTAAAGGTCACAAAGCAAATGGTCAGTGGCCACATCAGGAAGAGAACCCAGATCTCCTGACACTAAGTCACTGCTTTCCACCACTACACAATGCTGTCCTCACGCACATTTTCAAACCAACTCATTTGAATTGTTGCCATTTATTAAACTATATCCTCCTGTAGAGCACTGGACTGGGACTCAGGAGACTGGGGATCTATTCCACGGCCTTCTGGGTCACCTTGAGCAAGGCACTTCACCACTCTGTGTCTCAGTTTCCTCATGTGTAAAATGGAGATAATGAAGCTGACCTTTCTAAAGCGCTCTGAGATGGACTGATGAAAATCACTGTAGAAGAGGTAGGCATTATTGTTGTTATATATATTTGTTTAAAAAAAAGCTGGCATTTGATAAAAAATATTTGCTATTCAGTAAAAATAAAATAAAAAAAGTGTGGAGACCAATGTGGGGGTACATTCTCTGGCTGAGAAATCTGCTCCTGAAGGCCCATCTCAAACTGCGATTTATAGCTAGCATTTTCTACAACTGTATATTTCTACCCCATTTTATTTTTATTCCTGTGAAATAAATGAATCAGAAATCACTGAGATCTATGAATTTATCTGTAGGTGATGAATTGGGGGGGACGGGACACGTGGGGTCACATGCCCCCACAGAGTTCTGCCAGGGTGGGAGGTGGGCTGAACACAGCTGTGGGGGACGTGCTGGGGAAAGGCACCGACACCATGTGCTCCCACTGAGCTCCGCTAGGTGGCACCTAGAGCAGGGAAGTGACATTAGGCTGGCAGTAGGCTCAACAGTGGAGCCTGCCTGGGGTGTGTGCAAGGCTACAAAAGGGAGCTTGGGGCAATGAGGGGGGAGGCAGCAGGGGCAGTGAGGGGATGGGTGCTTGGGGAGCCCATGGTAGGCAGTGGGGGCCAGGAGTGATGGGGGATGGGTGAGGGGCTCGGAGAAGCAGCAGGGGGAGGGGGGATTGGTGGGGGACTGGGGAAGAGGCAGCGGGGCAAGGGGGATGGGGAGGTGGGTGGGAGCTCAGTAATGGTCCAAACCAAAGCCACTTCACAAGAGTGTTGGGATTTGGAGCTCTGAACTGGCCCAATTATAAAAATAAACCTGAGCTGTGAAGTTGAAATCTGGACCTAGATCTGATCTTCCTCGTGTTTCTGAGTGGTTTGGATTTTGTGTCCTAGTTTTGGGTCCATCTCTAGTTAAAAGTGAACTGTAAAGAGAAAATGGAATTGCAAGGCAAGCTCAGAAACATAACTTGAACGTCCCTGCTAACTGGGCTGCGCATAGGAGATTGATCACAGAAATCTGTTTTAATTTACTTTCCAAAAATTCTTTCAAACCACTGTCTGCCTGCCATGAAATCTGTTTTTCCAGGTTTGCTAATGATGCCCCATATTCACCATTCTATGGTACTATAGATACCAGAAGAGTCAGATGCCAGAAGAGACATCATAGCCACTAGGAGGGTTAGCATGAGATTTCTGATACTTGTGATGCCCAAGAGAGCCAATGTCTCCTTGTAAACCCAGAAGAGAGAGCAGATTCAAATGGAGAAGGAAAATAATTCTATAAGGTTAAAATAGAACTGATTCCTGACATAATTATTGGGTGCTGATTGGTTTGCAAATATCTCTGTTCTTCAAACTGATATAACACACCAGTGCAATCCAGAGCTTCTTCATGTGTAGCTCTCTTTTAGCACAATCTCCATTGGCTATTACATAGTATCATAAAATATGAACATCAAAAGTAGCTCTAGAAATCAAAACTCTTTTGTCTCTTGAGTACCTGCCCTGAACCCTGTTGCATACCACCAGAACCTTGAAATTTTGCCCCTTCCCCCCCACGATCACAGTTACCAGTCACCCCCGACTTAAACTCACAGAGACCTGAGAACAGCAGTCATGCCAGGCACAAATCCACATCTACACGGACTGTGTGGAAAAGTAGGACATTTCTCTTTAAATCGAGCAAATAAAAATTTAGGAGTGTCCTGAGAGTTCTAAACTGAGGGACAGGTGCCAAATGAATGGCCCGCTCCCAACATCACGAAAGCTGGAAGGTCCCTCACCTCCAGATGACTGACAGTCTTACATTGTTATGGGGGGAGGGTTAGCTCAGTGGTTTGAGCATTGGCCTGCTAAACCCAGGGTTGTGAGTTCAATCCTTGAGGGAACCACTTAGGGATCTGGGGCAAAATCAGTACTTGGTCCTGCTAGTGAAGGCAGGGGGGACTGGACTCGATGATCTTTCAGGGTCCCTTCCAGTTCTATGAGATAGGTATATCTCCATATTGCTAGCTTGCTTCCTCATAGTGGCAGCCTCAAACTCCCTGCTCATCTCATGCTGCTGGCAAAGTGCTGGTTCACCTCAGGACCCAGCTAGATGTCTCTCTCTTACCGGTGCCTGGCCTGAGGGAGGGATAGGAATTCACAGCAGTGGAGGTGGGGCACCTTGGTAGGTCTGAGGAGAAGGGGTTTCTTCAAAAGAGAGGTGGGGCATACTGGGACTTGCTGCAGCCAAAAATACGGACCTGGTCCTAGCTCACAGAAGGCAGAAACCCTCCCTCTTCCTAGCACATCACTCCTAAGTAGTTTGGCGAACCCACTAGCATTCACTATTCCTCAAGGTGTTCAAACCTGAAGCCAGACTGGGAGTGGAGATCTCTCCTAAGAGTACAAGGGTGAGGGTGTCACAGTTTTGTGGGATCTCCCTGCCTCCTCCTTGGGATTTTAGAAAAGATGCCCAAACACAGTTCAGTCCCAATTAACCAATCCCCTATTGTCCAGAGTTTACACAGTTAACTCATACTGGGTTATGATTCCTGAAGTTACACAAATACTACATCTGTCATCAAAGCCAATCTGCTTTTAAAAAGCCAGACTCTAAAAGCAGTGCTTTTAAGGTACCCCACCATAAAGTACAGTGGCACTGTCCCCCTTAATTCAATATCCTGTTTCTACATAGGTTTTGAAGGTCCTGAGACTGTCACATTGAATTGGGGGGAACTGTACATCCTTCTCCCAGTACAGAACTACAAAGCAGAACATAACAGCCTGCTGATTTAAGCTGTCCTACAGCACTTGTGTCATAGCCGCTAGTGTTTCTGCAATTCTCCATCTAAAAGATTCAATAAAACGCTCTATAAGAAAATAATTGCATATGGCCCCTTGTTTCTGAACTCCTTTAATCTCTCTATGAGGTAGAGCAACCATAATTAAATGCAATATTCTGGATGTCAAGCTGAAATTCATGGCTTTGATAAATATTAGGCGATTAAGCTATTTATAAAATATATAATTTGAAAATCTGGCATTTCATTTTACATTATTATTATTTCTGCTGTGCGATGACTGCTCTCCACATGGATCACATTGCCAGAAAGGCAAATTAATAAAGATGTTCTGTTGAAAGTTTTAAACTATTTCAAAAATTCACATGAACAGAGACAAAGTCTCCTAGGGAAAAAAGCAGTGTAAAAATACTCTTACAAGTGAAATGATTTCATTATTTCCTTTGAAAACAACTTGCATGCTTTCTCAACAACTCCCACTGAAAATCTTGGAAATCTCCCCAAGTTTTATGATAAAAGGAAACATTTTCTATTTAGTGGTGCAGTTAAAAAAGCTCATACCAGAAGGTCCACCATGTTAGGCTTATTATTTCTCAGTGTCTTCACAGCATGGAATACATCAACTGCCCTCTGGTGCCGAAGCATTTCACAAACAATGCTGATTGCACAAAATGTCCCACTGCGGCCACCTCCGTTTCTACAATAAAAGTGATAAAATGGCTCCATTACTCATGACTGTATGTTACTAGTTCTCATACTGTGTCTAAATGTTCTACAAGACGTGCGATGCAAATACTGGTGAACCAATGGCTATTAATGCCTCTGAACTCTAAGAAGGATGCAATTTCTAATTAAAGTGAATAGGCTGAATTATCCAACACGTATGCTACAGAATCCATCAGCTTGGAAGCCTGAGGGTAACAGAGGGTTTCAAAGTCTTTTCTATTAATTCATAAATCTGAAGAACAAAGTAAATATTTGGAAAATAGAATAGAGACAGAGGGGCCTGATTCTCATTCACACTAAGGGTAGGTCTACGCTACCCGGTAGTTTGGCGGCAAGCAAATCGAACTTCTGGGTTTGACTTATCGCGTCTTGTCTGGACAAGATAAGTCAAACCCGGAAGTGCTCGCCGTCGACTGCGGTACTCCAGCTCAGCGAGAAGAGTACCGCGAAGTCGACGGGGGAGCCTGCCTGCCGCGTCTGGACCGAGGTAAGTTCGAACTAAGGTACTTCGAACTTCAGCTACGTTATTCACATAGCTGAAGTTGCGTACTTTAGTTTGATTTGGGGGGTTAGTGTAGACCAGGCCTAAGACTCCATTCCCTTGCTCTGGCAGTGCAAAGTGCAGTAAATTACACTTCTGTTCAATTTGAACCCCTTTACATTTACACAGCAACCTTAGTGTAACGAGAGTCAGACTCAGAAATGCTAAAACATTAAACAGATTTTGGAGTCTGATTTTGAGCTGGTTACAAGTTTTTCTATTCTAGGTTATGGTGTCTTATTTCTGGACTCAAAGGTTCCCAGGTAACAGTAAAAGCCCTGCCCAAGTTGTCTTATAATTTGTATTGATAGCTGTACTCTTAACATAGCCATTAGGTGGTGCTGCAATATCCCACTACATTTTACCTGTACCTTGTGGCATTAGGTACAGGCATTACATTCACTGCATGGAAATGAGTGCTTTTACAACTGTATGTTCCCCCCATCATCCATAGTTTCAGAAGATGAGAACTCACACTGACTTGCTAACTAGAAGCCAGGCATAAATGTTCATAGGCATGATCAAATATAGTATTTAATAGTGTTTTATCTTCAACTATTTTTAATCTTCAAGAGAATCTCTTTCTGGAAACCCTATTATTTCTACACTATTCTAATCAGAGTACTTCCCTGGAAATAATAAACCTTAATAATTACCAGAGTGCAGACTAGTTACCTAGCGGGTCTTTCAAACTAGCATTCACAAATGGTTGATTTTCAAAGGAAGCTACGAAATCGCACATCTGTCACATCCAGGCAGTATGAAAAGAATGCTCTCTGCTGCCAAAACATTGGCTGATATTGTGGGACTCTGAGAATTTTCATTAAACTAAAGTCATTTAAAAGGATTATGTCAGAGCTTTTTTCTTTTCTCTGCTGCCTGGAAATGACGCGTGCGTGATGTGGTACGACTATTTAATATCATCAGCAACTATAGCGATAACAGTAATTTGCACTTCAAAAGGGCCTTTCAGCTGAGGATCTCAAAACATTAATTAGTTAAACCACACAATACTCCTTTGATGTCAGTATCATTATCCCCATTCTACAGATGGGGAAACTAAAGCACAAAAAGATTGAATGACTTGTGCAGGTCAGTGTTTAAGTGGGCAATAGTAGTAAACTTGCAGTTTTCATCTGTAGTTACTAATTTGTATTACATATAAACAGAACGGTCAGAAAGTTATTTTCTAATTTAGGTCCCAATTCATGAAAGCACTTAAGAGTGTGTGTAATTCCATCACTAATCAGGGCAGCACTTAAACCAATGCTTAATTGAACAGGAATGCTTTCCTGAATTGCAGCCTCAATTAATGAGAACTCAATCCTCTGAGGGAGCTGAGGGAAAACAGCACATGGCAGGTTTTAAGTCCTAAGAGAGGAATAGTGGGCAGATTAAGAACTTGTACCTCCACATGGGGCAGTGTAAACTTGAGGCCCTCGTGCATGTATACAAGGCCCTCAGGCAAGAGGCTTTCAGATTTCTCCCAAAGAACATGAATGGAAACCCCACTTTCCCACAAATGATAAACCTTCATGAGCTTCCACTGTTTTTCAATGAGGTGCTGGTGTAATTCAGTTCCAGATTATAGGATAAATTACAAGGATGCCTCTTATCTTCATGTAAATCCTTTAAAACTTGAAGTACAATAAATATTCATACTACCCCCTTGCTTTCCTACCTTCAAATACTTACAAACAATGTACGACTGTACGTCCTTCTCCTCCATTGTATTCTTCCTGCCATTTCTCCACCTGACGTATTTGTTTCAAGAAAGAACGTTTGGACACTGGAGTATCTCTGTACATGGGCCATCCCAGGAACTGAAACTGTTGCACCATTCGATACCCATCTTGGGGCTGCAAAGATCCGAACAACAAGCAAGAAAAAAGCGAAGGCATTATTTACATTATATTCAAATGGCATACAATTTAAACATTCTCATCAAAGTTACTAAAGGACATCATTGCTTACAAATTACTAAAGTAATTTCAACTGCCCTTGAGAGTTATGGCTTTTAATCTCCAACAGAGTTATTAAGCATAAGATGTTTTAAATAGCAGGATATACAAAGAGACTAGAGCAGAACAATGGTACAGCTGCAAGAGTCAAGTAAATGATGATTTAATATTATAGTAGTCACTCGATAGCAAAGTGAGAGTCACAATACAATTTCAATTATAACCTCTGGTTTTTCACATGCTCATAACTTTCAGCTTTTTGGAAGAAACTTCCCATGTTTCTCTCATTTTAAAAAGAAAGTTTGAGCAAAATCTTTCAAGCCATTTTGAGGAAAGCAGGAGTGAAAAAAATAAACTTCTGCTTAAAAAAAATCAAAGTGCACTTTATTAACTGGGCTATGCATAAACTCCCGAGATAAATAGTTCTGAAGAGTGGCTTTGCTATATCAATTACTGCATGGAATAAAAACCCAGAAGTGTTTACATGACAATGTTGTTGTTATTGCTGTTACACAGTAGTAATAGAGAGGGTGTCAGATTAACAAGAGAAGGGTCTACAGCAGAGCTGAGGCAGAGTAAATTTTGATTGTCATAGAATCATAGAAGTGTAGTACTGGAAGGGACATCAATGGGTCATCAAGTCCAGTCCCCTGTACTCAAGGCTTATATGGGATGTGCCTGCTTTCTGTCAAAATTTGGAACTTATTGCACCCCCGGCCGGTCCCTTCCCTCTGACTGCCGCTCCCCTAAAAATAGGATTAATATTGATCAGTGACTATTAAAATCAAACATCCTATTAACATTTCATGGGTTCTTGGATTTTACTCATCAAAAATCACTGGGGAGTTCAAGGCCCTAGAAATCTGAAAGACTGGGGAGTGCAGGCTTATTCACTGGCTCCTTGGACTGGGAAGTAGGGCTCCAGGTACCTCTTTGGCTCTTTCCTCTCTTGTTGGGGGAGCAGGTCACAGGACTTGTCTTTGCTTGTTCTGGGGAGGACTGGTCCTCAGTGCAATCCATGACCTCACAGACTGACTAGGGAGTGCTGCCCATTCTTTCCAATGTCTCCTCAGTTTTGGGAGGAGGGGCCAGTCCATTTCACTGGGCCCTCTCTGCCTGGATGGGATGGAATGCCTGATCTGCTTCATGGTCTCTCTCAACCTGGCTTAAGTGGATGTCTGCTGTCTTCAGGAGGTATGGTTGCAATACATAATCACACCACATTAGTATCTTTATAAAGTGCTCACTTCTTTGAAATGCACATATATTAAAAGGTGCACTTAAAGGAGTGTGCACTTCATAGAGATCTTGGTACAGTATTTACAAGAAACAAGCCTATCTCTCAAAGAAGTGGGTATTGGTGCATTTAGTTTTTTTCTTTATTTAAAGAGCCAGGACATTCGGTGCAGACTATGATAAGGCTGCACTCTTCAAGTACAAGTGTAAAAAAATGCAGACGTTAAAGGCCTCCATTTTCAAAAATGACCTGGTGAGTTTTGGAGGCCCAACTTGAGACATGTTAAAAGAACCTGTTTTTCAGGGTTAGGTGCTCAGTGCTTTCTGGCAATTACATCCCTTTAAGATGTTTCAAGTTGGGAACTTCAAAGTTAAGGTACCCCAAATCACAGCTCATTTTTAGGTCATGATTCGTGCATCAAAGTAAAGTTGCTCTTAAAGCCCTTGGTTTTTATTTTTTGTTACATTTATTCAATACATTAGCACAATGTATTTTAAAACAAACAGAATTATATGCACAACAAAATATGCAATGTGGGCTAACTGCTGTAACAATATTAATTTCTGCAAATCCTGCTTAACAGTACAATCTTAATGCTGTATTCTTCCCATGTGAATGTAATAGACATAAAAAAGGCATATGGTAGAAAAATGTCTTTATTCTGATTACATGTACATGGCCTTATTCTGATTCTATGTATGAACCATATATATAAAAGCTTGTTCTCAAACAGACTTTGGAGTGTGAGGTGCTTTTGCATGTTTAACCTTTACTTTTATAACCTCAGTAAGATTTGCTCATTACCTTCAATTTTACTGAGTTATACACATTCTATTTTATTAATATATAGTCCTGATTAAAACTAACTGGATATTTGAAGGAAAGATTTCTTAGTTAACATTTCCCCCCGTCAATCCAAATTATTAAGTTTAAAAAAAAGAGAGAAACTGAATAAGGTTCTTACTCTTGCTGCATTATAAATTCGGAATATCCGGCTGATTATGTCTTCTTCTAAATCAGCTGATACAAATTCCACCTGAATGGGACCATGTCGATGCACCCCATTTTCTGGCCAGTACTGGGGACACAACTACAGGAGATCAAAATCACAGACAAGCACAGTTATTTATAAGAACACTGATATCTTGTAACATCCCTGGAGAATGCATTTTTCTTGTCTTTGACTATGGATTGTTTCATTTATATTTTTGTCTTTTTAAAGTGTTACAAAAATTCTCAAACACATTATTATAAAATTGTAGTTTCCCACTCTCTGAGCCAGTTTTTTCAGTATTCCAACTTTACTTTTGCAGAACAAATTTAACCAAATAAATTCTTAAGTAACTGAACCTCATATTGGCTCATTGCTGTATTCTTAACTCTTTGGTGTTTGGAGTTGCACATTTTTGACAGTCAACATCAATTCAACATTCAGATATGATGGGATGTGGGGACGCTGTTGAACGACATCACATTTAGGGTGTGCTGTAAGTACAGGACCAAAGGTCTGATATCTTAAAGTGTTCTAAGTGTGTTGATATCAGTTCATAACCACAGCGGAATGTGTTATTGCTGTTATAAAGGTATAGCTATTCTCAAAACTCCAGAGCCTAAATTCTGTTCTCAGTTTAGCTCCAGACCAGTGAACTGGCTAAAATCAGCATTGCTTGAAATTTTCAGTGACCAGTCAGTCTTACGTTTGTGAATGTCACTTTGCAGTAGAAAATGTGAACTCACTTATGTCCAGAAATACGTTAGTGGTGGATATCTAGAGATCACGGAAGATTATTAATATGTAACTTGAACAATTTAAGTGTCCAATAAAAAATTTATGGCTTAATCCTGAAATGAATCACCTGACACTTGGTCTTCTACCCCTAATACTTTAAAGATTAATTCAACACTTTGATGGGGATTCTCAGTATTGCCCTCTATATTCTATGTTCACTTTCTGGGATATTTAGATTTGCAGTGTTGTTGTGGCTGTGTTGGTCCCAGGACATTAGAGAGACAAGGTGGATGAGGTGATATCTTTTATTGGACCAACTTCTGTTGGGGAAAGAGACAAGTTTTCAAGCTTACCGAAGAAGAGCTCTGTATAAGCTCAAAAGATTTTCTTTCACCAACAGAAATTGGTCGAATAAAAGATATTACCTCACCTACCAGGGATATCTATAGAAGTTCATGGCCAGGCATGCAGCAAACTTAAGTATGTGAATGAGCAAACTTATGCTTGCTTGCAGGAGCATTGATCTTATATTTTAAAACTTAATTTTATTCAAAAAAGTAGCAGTGGTCTTCATTCTGCTGGAATGTTGCTGGTGATCCGCAGCTGAGCTGACAAATCAGACATGCTACAGCTGTTGTTTTGCACTTCTTGTAACACTCATCCCTCAACAGAGCCACTCACAAATTACTGCATTTTAGGAAAACGTGGCCATTTAAAACAGAGTAAAAATAGGACAAAGTCTGATTTGCATATCAGTTCAATTTAACAAATTAAAAACAAAAAAAAATCCAATTAGGAAAATGTATTTTCTTTTTTAAAACACTCTACATTCACAGCTCACACTGATGAGCAAATTACTTTTAGACTCTGCTCTGAATCTTAATCATGTTTTCATTATGAAATACACTTATTTGTATTGAGTAACAAACTACAATGAATACAGATAGCTAATGTAGATTTCCAACATGCTGTACAACTCACTGTAGGTCCTTCCATTATGTAGTAATACCATTCCAATGGGTTTTTGAAAAATACTTAAAAATCATATAAAGGCTAAGATGTTTGGCACAGCAGTTGTAGGAATCCATGATTTTCAAGTATGTAGGACATTTGGGTTGAGGTTTTTTTTATGAATGTGAGTGGTTGGAAGTATGTGATGGTATCAACTTTTTTAGGGTAGATGCTTAGGGTTTGATTTCTTAGGAAGGCAAGGAATTCCCCCTAAACTGTAGTATATATACAGCAGCTGCAGCAGATCCACATGGCTACGATGTAGCAGCCATGGCCATTCATAAAATGGACTATCTTGAATGGTTCCTTGCAAATCTTCCTTTGACAAGAGTCAGTACGGGAAGATTGAGGCTTCTTAATCTGTCTAAATTTCATCTTCCAACTTCATTTGTGATCGGCCTCATGTCTACTAGCTTCGACCTCAGCTCTACAAACCTTCTATAAAAGCATACCTTCTTCTGCATGCTGGACATGAACCTCCCACCACTGCAATCGTCTTGTTCTCCACTGGGACAAGACTGCAACTTCCTGGGATCATCTAAATATCTCTTCATTTGTGACAAAACCATCTCAACATATATTAAGAATGTGCCATAACTTTTGCCATTAAAAACTATTTATTTTCCTCTCCTATGATTTATTTTTAATGGCCATGATTCTGCTCCACATAGCAGGGTTGTCGTCACTATCGCGTTGAACACTCGTGTCTTAGATGTCACAGAGACATCCTGCCACACAGAGGCCTGTGAAGATTCTGAAATGCCACTGATGCAAGATCAATTTGACATGTGAATTCTTTGGTTATAGAACCTCCTGCTATCAACCAACTACCCAGATAGATCAAACTATTCACCCATTCAATGTCACTGCCGTCTACATGCAGCATCAGCAGGCCATTCACTTCCATTTTACACGAAGCATGCATAGCTTTGGTTTTATCACCATTGATCTTAAGTCCCATAGATTTTGCAATTTTTTGTAGCTCTTCCAGCATTAGCTATAGTTGGTCAGTAGTCATTTCAAGTAAGGAAATATCATCTGCATACTCAAGAGCCTAAATTTTGCAACTCCTACTTGGACTTCAATCAGTTTTGGATTGGAAGAGGGGCTGTAGCATTCCTTTTTTCCAAAAGGGAGAGTGATTAGTTTGCTCAGATTATAGGGGAATAATGCTCCTGTCAGTGTCAGGGAAGGTGTTTATGACCACACTACTGAACAGACTGAAATTGTGCCTTAAACCAAAAATGACAGATAACTAGTGTGGTTTCCGTACTGGTCAATTTACAATCTCTGCTATATATGCTCTGTGAAATGTTACTGAAAAACGACTAGGGCAACAAAAGACAGTTAACATCATGTTTGTAGACCTTGTAGCTGGTTTTGACTCAGTGCACCAATCACCCCTGTGAATAATGATACACCAGTATGGGGTGCCTGAGGACTTAATGTTCCTAGTGGACAAACTACTATGGTATGTTTAGCTATGTGAGGGTCAATAGCTGTACTACAGACTAGTTTCCAGCAGAATCAGGAGTGCACCAGGATTGATTCCTCTTACCTATGTCATTTAATGTTCTAACAGAGTATCTGATGTAGTGTATTACGGTAATATGCAAATACATTATATATAAATAAATATATAAATAATGATTATGATAATAATTAGTAATAAAGCTGAATGACAACGCGTGGTTTTCAATAAACTGGGCCCTCTTTTCCCTTCTTTTTGCTTTTTGAGTTTTGAGATTTATTCCTAATGAAAAGCTTGTCACTTACATTGGAGAAAAAAGTTTAATGAATTGCAAAGACAGGTGTATTACCTGACACATTATATATCCCAATAGCTTTTAATAGTGAGTAAAGCCAATAAATGCCTAAAATAGCCAAACACTATTATACATTCAAAACACAGCCTACAAATTCAAAAACGTGGTGTAGCAGTTACTAAAAGTCTGACTCCTCAGAGTGTTTCCTCATTCACGCTGAAAATAACCTCAGACTCATGAATAAAAGTTTTGTCTTTAATTTCTAGACAGGTAAGAGTGGTTAGGGATTCAGAAGTTTAGTATTTAAGACAGTGTTTGGAATTTATAGGCACTTTTTTGAAAGCCCAGGTTGAAAACTTTTTTGTTTTTTAAAACAAAAACTTCATGTTAAACATGAAATAAAAGTGAGCATTTTTCTGTGTATGACTTAAACTTATTAAAAAAAAGATTCTTGAACACATCAGGAATAAACATCACATGCAGCATATTACAACGTATTAATGTTGGCCTTACTTTAACCAAATATCAAAAGCATTTTAGAACATTTATATAGTAGGGTCTTGTTCACTGCATTGCTCCCATTTAATGCTGGTGTTAAAAAGTAAAGTCAATGCTTAAGAAAGTTGCAATATCAGAAGCCCAGAAAAGCTCAAGTTCTCCACTTTTTAAAAGAACAGATATATCTTTCTAACAAACAATGAGCAACTATATTGTAAGTTAACTAAAAATGCCCCATACATTTGCCTCATCCCTGTTCTGGAGAGAGCCCCTCTACGGAGAGAAGATAGTCCAGTCTCCATTCCTGTTTAGTTCTTGTCCTCTCCACTGAGGCTGCCACTTACAGATACAATTTGTGCCAAATGTGATGCTGATTTTTGTGATGGGAATGACTGACCACAGACTCATTTCAGGCAAGCAACATGGGAAAGCTGTGAATTTCTGTTCACTTTTGGCCACTATGAACTTGTTTTAAATTTTGAGCCTATTACCAATTCCCAAGGAGTTAGGAGTGTGTGTGTTTGTGTTTACATTATGGTGGCCTCATTCATTCCTCCCTCCTGCCCCTTTGCTTATCCCCGAGCTATGAATCAATTTTCTAGTGTTTGTGAATGATGTTTTATAGACCTAATTATGTCCTAATGATGTTTTGAATCACACATGTATTACCTAAACACAAGCATTACTCTGTAAAGTAATTGGAGCTGTTTCTAGGACTTACTTGTGCTGGATCCACATCATTCAGCATAACGATTGATGTGCAATGGTAGTCTAGGACCAGCCTCCAGAAATCTTTGACAGTATTTGGTAAAGGATGCTGGGTAACTATAAAAGCTGAGGGTTGCTTATAGCTCTGCAAAACAATAGCAACAGATGATAAAATGAAAGTGATAAGAGAAGAAATCCATCCAGCAAAATGTCAGTAATGGCCCCAAACCCTAGGAAAATAAGTATTATTGTTATTTTGAAGATTACTCACACAGTGTTTTCAGATCTTCCCTGAGATGTTTGCTTGCAATCTAATAAACTGAAATTTTACATGTGGAGACAAAATGGCTTTATCAGATCATTTTTAAAAAAATTTTATGCCATGGGCATACAGAAGGGGAAAAAAAAAAAAGAGATTCTTGCTTCCAATGTAGCACCCATAAAATCTGAAGCAGTAGATTTGTTTTGAGTTGTTGACAGACAGATTAATCTACACTGACTGTACATGATTGTTAATGTGAGTGATTCCTGTGTAAGGTGATACCTAGTTATTGTTTCAATAAATATTGCTCAAATTCTAGTCTAACTGGCAGCAAAGCAAATATCTTTAAGGGGCAAATGCACAGGTCATTCTCTCTTTAAACACTGGCCCATGTCACTGACTGGAGGCACTGGGTGAACTTTAGAAATAGAAATTAATGGAGATATCCCATCTCCTAGAACTGGAAGGGACCTTGAAAGGTCATCGAGTCCAGCCCCCTGCCTTCACTAGAAGGACCAAGTACTGATTTTGCCCCAGATCCCCAAGTGGCCCCCCTCAAGGACTGAACTCACAACCCTGGGTTTAACAGTCCAATGCTCAAACCACTGAACTATCTCTCCCCCCTTTCATCCACAACCTATGATTTAGAACCAGACCTTTCTTTGCTGCTGAAGGCCATAATGGAAGTACTTAGTCTGTTATTGGTCGAGGCTTGTCAATGTCTCCATTAAGAAGGGCATGGTGTTATCTGCTTTGAAGGAAGCTTGTATTCATCCTGTGCTCAAGAAACTATGGCTCAACACTGGCAATCTGGCTAGCTGTTTGAATCTTCCCTTTTTGGTAGGGTAACTGAGAAGGTTAATGGGGCAAGAGGACTCTCACAGAATCTAGCTTTTCATTCTGGTTACAGACTTGGATATGGTGCCAGATGTGCCCTCCTTCTTTCCTTTGGTCAGTAATCCCTTCTTAGCAATTGATAATCACTAGATACCCATGCTGTAACTATTAGATCAATCAGCTGCCTTCAATGATCATGAGAGGATGCTGACTTGCCTGAAGTCGTGCTGAACTGCAGAGGGCTGCTCTTGAATGGCTCCATTCCTTCCTGGCTGAAAGGTCCCAGAGGGCTGTATTGAGCAACTGCTCACCAAAAACTCACCCTTGTGTAGTGTGATGCAGGATTCAAAATTTCACCCCTCTTATTCAAAGCATATACGGTGCCATTTAATGAGGAGCCATGGGTTATGGTCCTTTAAGTGCATTGATGACACCCAGTTTTGCATTTCCATCTCAACTGACACAACGGGAGGAGACCGCAACTGAGCACCTGGCCCACTGGCTGGTAGAGACTGGGGTATGAGAAAGAGCAAACCACCTGCTTCTGGCCTCTAATGTAGGGATTATTCTGGGGAGCACACAGTGCACCAACGATTCTGGGGAAATGGATCAGCCCCGAGGTGGCCAGACCAGTCAGCACAATTTATAAGAGTCCCAAGGCTTCTCTAAGACGTTTGCAGGGAGTGGGAGTTGCTGAACCAAGCATCGGCTGTCTCCAAGATTAGGAGGATGGAAAAGTGGCAGAAAGCCACCTAACTCCCCTGCCCTGGAGCACCAAGCATAGCTCAGGTACATCTGAGGATCCAGCCCAACAATTTGATATCAAAAGTAAACAGCTCATAATAAGTTAAGTAGCTGCAAAAGCGAATACTAAGGAATCCTCTTTTTTGATCAGTACTTATTTACAAAACAAAATAATATTGACCTCTCTATGATGGGACATGGTATAATGGCAAGCCAGGAGATATTATAATCTGAGATTTGCCACTGGCTTCCTGTGTGACCCAGGACACTGTGTGAACCTAGACAGGCCATTTAAGCTTTTGTTGCATGTTTCCCTATTCATATAAACAAAGATAACAATACCTAGTTTTGAGCCTTATCTAACGTTAGTAAAATACTTTGAGATCTTGGATGGAAATTCCTATATGAGTGCAAACTATTATTATTACTGAAGCTTTACTTTTCAGAAAGAATATTTCAAATGTGTTCATTCTTTCCTAAACACTATTTTCTTGTTGTATGTGTGTGTGTCACAATTTTAATTACGCTAGTTCTAAAATGTCAGAGATATACTATAAATCTCTAGAGAGTGTAAAACACATTTAAGTGTCTTTTTACTGATATCCCATTAGCACTATTAAAATTACCATAACTGCATTTAAAAATATTCATTTTTTCATCATCTGAACAGGAAATGTTCATTCAGATATAAATAGAACGACTGGAGTAATGTCTTGTGTGCTATCTGTGCTGACAGGCAATTATTTTTTCTGTTAATTACTGCGTAAATTAGAAGGAAAGGGAACTAAAATACTGCTGCAAACCCTATTATCCCATTTAGCTGCCTTGGTGACTTAATAGGTAACTCTTTTTCTCTTAGGCCAGATGGTTAAAAATTCAAGAGCTAGCGAGAAATGCAGACATTTTTAATTTGTCAGTACTCCCTGGCTGGCTTTCTCTGTGTGGTTTTGGAACCTTGGCTGTGACATAACGTATGAGGGATCCTAAATGTACTCAGAGGTTTAAAGATTTTGTGTCATTTTCTGAAAGGGAAGTGGAAGGATTTGAGTGCTCTGGTGCTGACTGCGCTTCCCAGGATTTTCCAGTTTGGAGTTTATTCCTGCTTTATTATTAATGATATAATGGGACTTACATCCATCAGTGCGGCATTAATGTAGTTACTGCTCTCCCCATCTATTGTTATGAGGAAAGGCAGGCATCTATCTGGAGGCAGAACATCCATACAGCGGTTCTTTTCATGATTACGGGGCAAAAGTGCTATACTGCAATCTTCTACACGCAGTGTTGGAGTCACCATGTTTAGAGTCTATGAAAAAGAATAAACAATACTAGCTCATCAATGAACGCATCCTAAAATACTTAAATAATAGAATTTCAAATCAACTTGGGATACAGTTTCAAAGGGAATTTACAAATGTAAAAAAAAATAAGAAAAACAAATGAACAGCTGGGTTCAGAAGCAAAAACCTTTGATTGCTGAACATGAGCACGTATGAAGGAAGAACCTGAAAGATGGTTGTTGGGTTACCTGTATTCTGGAGAAAGGATCATGGAGGGAAACCACATAAGATTCCAACCTTTGTTTATGAGGAAAGAGAGAACTTTACAACTGCCTTATTGGATATCTTTATTATTTTACATATTTCAACAGAAATTTGTGACATATTATGGCACTGTTTTGTAGTTCTTCCCTCATAGGCCTGATCCAAAACCCACTGAAATCAAAGGAGGACTTCAACAGGCATGGGACAAGGAGCCATATTGCATGTATCCACGTTGTGCTGTCCATGACTTACCCTAAATTCTTCTTTGATTTGACTTGAGTTAGTCTGAGGATCCAGTTTATTCATTTCATAGTACACAGACCTAACTTGAGAAGCTGGAATAGAAGTATCTCCACAAAGACAGGCTTCCAGTATTGCATCGTGGATAAATACGTACTGCTCCTGGTAAAGCAATCAACACAATTACTGACTTAGAGGGAGCACACCTCAAGTATTAGTGCTCAAGTAAACAGTAAATAATCTATAAAGCTCCCATTAACATCAATGTACACTGAGTAGAGTCCGTAGGGAGCAAAAGTAGTTCATGACATATACTATTATATACATAAAAAGCTATGTAAGGGTTGGGCCCAATCAGTTATGATAAATAAGCCAGCCAACCTGTACACACACAAAAAACGGTTTTTATAGTGGCCTCATCTTGCATTTTTCTTTTTGCACAGCTCCACAGGCACTTCTGCGCATAAATGGGACCCAAAGTGGCGGATCTTAGCTCTGACTAAACAATATCCCCCAAACTATTTTTTAAAAGCATTTATCACCCCAAAAATCAGAATCCAATAAGGTACACCCATATGTTTGTTTGTTTAAATACTGAATGGCTTTGTTGTTCCTCACTGCACCATATGAGGTATTTTCCATGTGTTGTGGCAGGTAGCATATGTTATAAAGAGCAGTACTTTCACTGAAAATGATACAATAACAGTCAAAGAAAGATGCCAATACCTCAGTTTGCACCATGTTAACTCTTCGAGATCGAAGTTCCCTGACACAGTTGTATATATCTACGACACCTTCTCTTTCTGCCATATCTAGCATGATGTCAATGACAATGAAGCATCCGGTTCTACCAGCACCAGCGCTAAAATAGAAGAGCACAGTCCATTCTGTATGAATTCTTAGAAAATATAAGGTTTTGAGTCTGATTCTGCAAGTGCTTCAGGTGTGGATACCTACTGATGTCAACAAGAGTTCTGTGTATGGGGGTTTGCAAGACTCCGGCTTGATTTTGCCATTTTTTCTTATGTTTTTACTTAGTACTTTATTATGAGTAGCTCCTATGGCTTCAATTACTTATGGAGTGATTACACAACGTAGCGGGGGAGGAATGAGGCCCAGAGTCTTAGTGGGAAAACGGAAAGCAGACATTTCCATTCTGCTTACCTGCAGTGTACAACCAGTGGGCCGGCATTAGGTGGGCTCTTGGACTTCACCTGCCGTACAAATCCCAGCAGTCCTGTTGCATGGTATGGTACGCCATGGTCTGGCCAGCCTGTGAAGTGAAACTGCCTGATTTCTCGGATTTCATGAGCACCTCTCTGTCCCGAATCAAATAAAGAAATAAGAAAAAAAAATGTAGAAATGAAAATGGGGAAGAAATTAGGAGAGAGACTTTGTTTGAACATGAGTTTAACAACTTGGGCCTTGCTTAAAAAATACTACTGGAGTGCTTTAAAAGACAAGATGAGGTGTAGATTTTCAATTGGATTCAAAACCTTAGCATCAAATAGGCCGGTTTAATACTAACCTGCTCAGGTGCTTTTGAAAATTCCACTAAATGCCCACCTGCATCTTCAGGAGCGGAGCCAGGGTTTTTGCCGCCCTAGGCGGCAGCACTCCTCCTCAGAGCATTTGGCGGCGGGGGTCTTTCCGCTCTGCGTCTTCGGGGCGCTTCAGCGGCGGGTCCCGGAGCGAGTGAAGACCCGCTGCCGAAGCGCACCAAAGACGCAGAGCGGAAGGACCCCCGCCGCCGAATTGCCGCCGAGGACGGCAAAATGCCGCCCCCCAAATCCTGCAGCCCTAGGCTACCGCCTAGGGTCGCCTAGTGGAAGTGCCGGCCCTGTGCATCTTTAGGCACCTAAACAGTTTTAACAATTTAGTCCTAAGGGAGTAAATCAACAACAAAGCCAGGAACAGCAATCATGTGTCAAACTCTCATTGACTTCAGTGATGTCAGGATTTCACCCTAGAATTTCTGATGTTCATTTCTCTCATTCCTTGTTCCCAGGGAAGCAACCCAGTAGTAGCAGCACCTGTGTGTGCTCCTCCAACCACAAAGGTTGCAGTTTGGGTGGCCCTTATGTGCGCAGCACTGGAGATGGGGAGAAGGCTCTTTACTTCCCCTCCACTGCTCAGCCACTTAAGGGCTAACCACCACTTAGGCCTTAGTAATTTAACACCTAGGCTACGTCTTCACTGGGGGGGGGGGTCGATTTAAGATACACAAATTCAGCTACGCGAATAGCATAGCTGAATTCGACATATCCGAGCCAACTTACCCCGCTGTGAGGACGGCGGCAAATTGACCTCCGCGGCTCCCTCGTTGATGGCACTTACTCCTACCTGCGCTGGTGGAGTACAAGCATCGATTCGGGGATCAATTGTCGCATCCCGATGAGATGCGATAATTCAATCCCCGAGAGATCGATTTCTACCCGCCGATTCAGGGGGGTAGTGAAGACATAGCCCCATAGTACATGGATATAGTGACATACCTACAGAGGGCCTATTGGAATTGTATTTGCAGAGAAACCAAATGCTACTGTCATTTGCAATTTCAACCTGTAGGGCATCTAGTTAAGTAGATGGATTTTATTAAATCTACTTTTTCCTCTGTATAATTGCAGCCCTGTGTATTTGCCAGTATAATGTAGTCTTTTACGAACCTATACACCAGAGGCCACCATATACAATTAAAAAGCAAACAATATTATGACAGGCGGTGTCCAGCTAGGACAGATATAAAGGTTAGCTGTGGAATAAATATTGATGATTTTAATATCTGGTATTCTGTGTTTCTTCTTCTTAAGGCTATATTTCTCTGTCTTGAACTACTTTGCATATAAAAGGCCTAACTCTATTTGCATGGTAATGAAGTAGTATAAAGTTGTTTAGCTTTATTAATAGTATGCAAGAACCAGGGCAGGGATTTCCAACACTTAGGAAATCTGTATCTCAAAGGGGCTGTTGAAAACAAGCAATATGTCAGAAGGCCCATTCCTATTCCCACTTATGTTAATAGCAAAACCTCAATTGTCTTCAATGGGAGTGGGAGCAGGATCAAGATCAGGGAAACAGAGACTTGGAAATTAAGGAAAATGGATCATTTTGAGAGATTACCTAATGTTCATGTATGTTTGCAACAGGAACAAGCAATGGTTAGGAAAATATATCCAAATTTGAATGTGTTCTGTTTTAGGCTATGTCTTCACTGGGAAAAAGATGTGTTTTTAAACCCTAATGTAGACAAGGCAATTTATACTTTCACACACATTAACAGGGAGGCTGATGCCCTACCATCTAATATGTTAAAATACAAATTGCCCTGTCTACGCAAGGATTTTAACATTTATAGTCAACATACCACCTAAATTGCACCACCAAAATTTAAGTGTACATCAATTACACATGCAAAACCTCCATTTGCACATGCAGAATAGCACACTTACTTGTCTGGCAAGTGCAAATGACAATGTACCTTCAAAACCTGAGCTGTATACACCCAATGGATTCACACTTAAATATTTCAAGTGTAATTTTTGTCTACCATTTGAGCTAGTGCTCCACTATTTTAGAAAGGATTTTGCATATAGCATATTGCTATAATGAGTTATTTTTATTGTATCTACAAAGACCCATTCTCATCTCTCTGTAACCTCCCTACTGGGTTTTATACCCAAAACAGAATCACAACTTTGTGAATCATGAAAGCGTATGCTCAGCTTGGAAAGACAATATTTTTCACCTTTTCTTTGAAATCAAAGGGATGAAAAGTCTGTCACATTATAAACTATCCCTAGACTGTTAATAATTTAGGCTTTGCTCCTGAAACACTTTACTCAGCTGCTTACTGTTACACACGAGTAGTCCCACTGACTAGCAGTTCCTGAAAAATTACTCATGTGCACAAAGTTAAGCACATATGAAAGTGTTTGCAGGATCAGGGCCTAAGTTTCTTTAAGTTCTAAATTACACAGGAGCAGGATTACAACCACTACACCCTGAAATTAATTGAACTGTCATTTCTTTTTTAAAAATGCAACAATCAACTCCCTCCCCAACAAATAAACTCCTTAGTTTTCTTTTAGGACCATACAGAAAAAATGACCTAACAAGAAATAAATAAATAAATAAATAAATGACCTAAAAATAACTAAGTGGGTCAGAAACATTTTATACAATCTAAATTCAGGAAAGAGGATATGGTGGAGGATATGGGTAGCCCTGACTGTTCAGCACAATAAGGAAAACTAAAAAAATAAATAATAGAGGGGGGGGGAAACAAACATATTCCTTTCTGAACCACACAGAAGCCGCATTATCAGCTTATTGAAAAGCTGCCTATTGTTAAAAAACTAATGTCTAAATGAGGTATTTTCAAATGGAGAAATTTTTTTGAAATAAAATAGGATTGTTTATCCCTATCTGTTTCAATTCACTTATTCATGAGCTTTTGGTCATGAGTAACTGTAAAATCCTCCATGTCTTTTTTTACACAGTCCTGACTAAGAAGCAAAAAGCTAACTTCAAAGCATGAGCTTAGAACTTGATGAATAGAAATCACCCAAACCACATCTTCTTCAAAGTCTAACCACCCGCTTCTCATCTGTTTATTAAAAAATATCTAAATAGTAGGAGACATCAAGTTTGAATGAGCCGAGGAAAAAGTATTACTAATATTAGATTCTGTTTGCTGGACTGTTGTATATTTAATGATTAGGCTGAAGAATGTAATAGGAAAAATTCATTGCTCGTCTTCCTGAATCTGCCTTTGTCATGCATTGTGAGATCATGGACAAGATGCACTAACACAAACTGAGATTAGATGATTCAGTAACTTGATGGGAACACCTTTAAAACCTTGGTTTAAAGAAAATTGATGCCACGGCAAATAGGAATACATAACTGAAAATGACGTATTTGATATTCAAGACACACTAGTGAGTGAACAAAAATCATGGAACATTCAGAATGCGTGCTAAATCTCAGCATTGAACCATGCTGCTTTTGTCACTGCTTCCGGCACACCCGGTAGTAGTTTTATACGTTGTCTCTCTAGGCTGTAAACCGTCTGAAACAACAGCCTGATTTTAATACAGTACTTGTTAATTAAGTGACAACCAAATGAATAGTATTATTCAAATCAACTAAATGACAATACAGTATGCCATTTGTAACTGTGCTTGTAAAGGACCTCCCCCACATAAAGTCTTGTTAAAAAAATTACTTCATTCTAAAATAATTCTTCTGAAGACCAGGAAATATATTGGACCAGTGGACTACAGTGGTTATAATCATGCTAGACATCTGAATAATAGTAGTATATGAAAAGACTTATTTTTGACACAGACTGGCTTGATTGTGGTGAACAGAAGACAGGAAAACAACATCAATGTCCTGTTTAATTGATGGGTGGGTCAGAGCCCTCTCCTCCTTTAGTGCCCCAAGGGAATGGAATTTCTGTTTCCATTTCAAGTCTGGGCCAGGGCAAGGCAAAAAGGATCTGCATTTAAAGAAAGGGGAAAATCTAATCTTCCATAAGGGAGCACTGGAAGACTACCCAAAAGTAATTTGCTATGAAAAATGGGCTGCCTGTTAGCCAGTGAAATCTAGGATCTTTCCAAAGTGACAAAATTACATGTATTTAACTTGTATGGGAAAACAACATCATATTTAGAAAATACAGTTTTCCAAACTTACCTTTTCTACTGCAAATGTTCGAATCACATATTCAGCCAGGAGTTCTGTTTCTATTAGGGTAACTTTAATGTCTTTATATATCTCTGTGTCATCTGGCCAGTATTTGCAGCATTTGACCTTTTAAAAATACAAAAGAATTTAAGGTTCATATTTTTCAGCATCTGAATCTGTTCTGTACCTTTTGCAGTGATTTACGATATCAAATTCAACACACATAAAACAGTGAGGCTGCTTACACAAGGAAATGGTCCGTGTATTTAAAGCAGTAGTGTAGCTGAGGGTAAATGTGGGTAAATGGGGTTTGCCAACTTCTCATTTGGGGAATATAGTTTAGCTTGGTTAATTATCCTCCTACTTCTTTTTAACCACTTCACCACTGATTTAAAGGACATACTTTTTTTAAAAGACAGTTTTGGGGTTCTAGGTGGGAATAATAATATTCAGTAAAATAAGGCAAATTTCTATGTAGCATGAAGGATGTTTTCACTGTGCATAGCTCAGTTACAATAACCATTCATTTCTTGTTCTTTCCAAGTCAGCGAGTATCCAGAGGGAAAAGCTACAAATAGAAGCTTGAATAAACTCAAGCTCCTCTGGATTTTTTCTTCCACCTGCAGTTGTTACTTGTTTCAAAAATATCTTGCATTCTTTTAAAATGACAATGCATGCTGCAGACATAAGGGTTTGTCTAATGTTGGAAAGCAAAAGCATCTATTTTCCCAACTTAGAATTAACTTCTCAAAAGAACCGGTCAGAGGTGGTCATATAGCTAACGCACAGGACTGGGAGTCAAGAGATTCTATTCCTGGCTTTAACACTGACTCTCCGTGTGACTCCAAACAATCACTGACTTCAGTGGGCTTCAGGGAATTCATCCCAGTGAAAGGAAAGAGGAGAGATGGCTTGCATGGACTCTATTCAAGGGTTTCTGGGGTTTGGTGCACCCCAGTTCAGCCTAGCACAATCAGCACAAAGTATATAAAATTAAAATGTGAAGCATTTTTGTGCTACTCACTTTTCTGAGGGTGGGTGGGCTGAGAAGAGTTTTGTATTGTGATGAAATGGTTACTCATCCTTACTCAACCCTGTAGTTCTTTGAGTTTATGTGCTCTGCTCTAGGTGTGTTTGTGCCTCCAGTGCCTTTGATCAGAGGTTTCTCACCGCAGTGTCTGCTCAGCCCGCACATGCGTGCTAGTCAGCCTCATGCCCCATGCCATTGTTATATAGCAGTGTGCGGGCAAACTGCCCTCAGTTCCTTCTCTACTGCAAAGCCCTACAGCAGAGAACTCCGAAGCAGAGGAGAAGGAGGGTGGGTAGTGGAGCACCCATAGGGCACGCATCTCGAAGAACTACAATTACCGCACAGGGTGAGCAACCATTGTTTCTTCTTCGAGTAGTGTCCCTACAGGTGCTCCACTGTAGGTGATTACAGAGCAGTTCCCCTTTAAGGAGGAGGGAGCTTTGGAGTCAAGTCCAATATGGAAGACAGAAGAGCTGGGCCAAACACAGCATCGAAAGCAGTATCACGAGTTACTGCGTAATGTTCAGCTTACGTATGTATAGAAGCTCAATTAGCAGCTTTACATTTTTTCAATAATGGGCACGTTTTCAAGAAATGCCATAGAGGTGGAAATGGACCTTGTATAGTGAGTTCGTATGTCTCAAAATGTTTGCATATTATGAGATTCGTAGCAAGAATTAATGCAGTCGGATACCCACGTGGAAAGTCTTTGATTAGAAGTTGCAGACCCTTTTGAACTATCCGTAGTTTATAGTGCTGTTCTCGCTACCAACTGGCCCTCTTGGATAATGGTTTGCAATTGCTCTTTTTGCGTATCTGGCAAGTGGTCAATAAAGGCACTGAGTTTGCCATAGTTCATGTAGTCATATTTAGCCATTTGGGCTTGGTAGTTTGACACTCTGAATTGTAAAGTCACAGAGAAGTATGCGTTTCACCCAAACAGGTCTAGCCTCTTACAGTCTCTATCATAGGGGGTTGATTTGGTGTGATGTTGCTTTCCTTGTGCGTTAACAGTATCCACTACCATAGAGTTGGGCTGAGGGTGCGTGAAAAGAAAGTCTGCCTGCTTGGCAAGCATGTAAAACTTTTTGCCAGCCCTTTTATATATTGGTGGAATAGAGGCTGGTGTCTGGTTGATGACCTTGGCAGGGTCTAAAAGCGCCTCATTGTTTGGGAGGGCAATTCTCAAAGAGGAAGATGTGTGTAGTATGTCCAGCAATTTATGGTTAGAGTCTTTCACCTCTTCTAGAGGAATTTGCAGAGCATCAGAACAATTATTAACTAATACTATCAAATATAAAGTAAATAAGTAAACTGCACCAAACAGGAGCTGCCCCAGGTAAGTGCTCTGCACCTCCTGCCTGTCCCAGCCCTGAGCCTCCTCCGGCACCCCCACCCTGAGTGCCCTCCCGCACCCTAACTCCCTCCCAGACCCTGCACCCCCATACTGAGCCACAGGGGTAAGCCAGGGGCACCACCCCACCACAGTACAGTATTGTACAGTATATAATGCCTTTTGTCTGCCCCCCAAAAATTTCCTTGGAGCCTAACCCCTGCATTTACATTAAATCTTATAGGAAAATTGGATTCGTTTAACATAGTTTCACTTAAAGTTGCATTTTGCAGGAACATAACTACAACGTTAAGTGAGGAGTTACTGTACTGAAAAATTGTCCCCTTTCTCCAATTTTTTTTCAATGAGATGGTTGGTGAGGAACATTACACATTAATTAGTTAAATATTTAAATTCTATTCTTCTCTATTCGGGTTCTTATATCACAACCATCACTTTTGTATATGGACATGTTCCAGTAGTGTATTAAATGATAGGACCAGCATCTATTATGTATCTGTTACATATGATGTTTCTCCCTTCCTTTCACCAAGGGGAAATTAAATGTTAATCTTCTAATATATGCAAGAACATAGTTTTGCATAAATATACAATTCTTGATTGGCTGCATACAAAAGTTACTGCAAATTTTACACTGGAAATGAATAGAACAGTAATAAAAATAGGCACTATATTTAGTCTCATTCTTCATTGGAGAAATGTATCTAAATATCTGTTGCCAGCGATGAACACACACCATTTAAAACATTAAAAATAGCTGCATGCAGTTCATAGTGCTGGTACTTCTATTCTACTGTCTATAATACTTTTTTAGAAGATTTTCCAAAAGCCCTGAAGTTAGGAAAAGGGAAGCCATCAGAAACATATTGGGGGTTCATTGTTTATCTACCTGTCTGTTCTATTTGATAATCCAGGCCACTGGTTTTGTTCAAATCACTGACTCAAGCTGAGTGAACCTTTACATTTGTTGTTAGGGAACTATTTGAAATAGCATTTTTCCCCACATGGTGAAGATGTTCTCCTGGGTCCTGTGAAGAGTAAGCACCTCTTCACATTGTCACCAGACTGGTATAGCCTACTGACAGCCCTGTTTCTGACCTTAATTTCCTCTTCCTGCCTGGAGCTTTTTCATGGGTGAAATATGATACACAGACAAATGTCCAAGGCACGTATGAAAGAGGAATCAGCTGCAGCAGTGGTCCTAGTCCCAACACAACTACTGAGCATCATGTTTCTAACTTTAGCTCAGCTCCTTTCAGATGGGTCCCTGCCATCTCAAAACAGCTAAGGTTAGTAAGATAAACTATTTAAAACATAGATTCACCTAAACTACTTGGGTCTGAAGGAAAACACGCATGTTTCTAACTTGGTGCAGTCTAGAGAGACAAAGTTATTGGACCAGCTTCTGTTGGTGAATATAGACAAGCTTTTAAGCTACACAGAGCTCTTCTTCAGGTCACAGGTGCAGTCTCGACAGCCCGGATTATGATTAAGGAACAGGGACATTTAAAAGGACCACTTCTGTGATGCACACTTCCCCTTTCTTTTGTCTTAATGGCTGGATTTTGTTTTCTTTTGAATTCTCATTTAAGATGACCCAATGGAACAGTTGTGGTAGGGTTGGGGGATCCTGCACAGAGGTTATGAACTTCAGTGCCCCATGCAGCTCTGCCACAGAGAATAAGATTAGTTATCTTGATTTACAGCAGTAAAAAGTATAAAAAGTTTTCACAGATGACTTTAGATGGCTATTTCATTTTACATCCATGAGATTCCATTTAAAATTTTATGTCTATTTTATTATCTTTACTTAGTTCAGGATTAATTTTAAATTAGAATGTATAAACCTGTTCCACATTAACAATAAGCCATGCAGTGCCTGGGCAATAGCTAGCTATATGACATCTTGTTAAAGATATTTTAGAATCAAAGCAAATTAGGAAATCTGAATGATCAGTGTTATTTAAACTGCTGAATACTAACTATAAGGTTTATTTCCCTGCCAGTTCACATATCAGTTCTGTAATGTTCCTATTCCAAAGATGAGCGAATTCTGGTTCTTGCTTTTCATGGCCATAGTTTTAGAGCATGTTACTTGCCTAAGGCCATATACAGTGTTTCAAAGCAATCAAGCTGAATCACTATTCCATTTCACTGTTTATAAGCCTCCCATATTGTTTGCCATATTTACTAGTGAGCACAACTTGCCACCCTTATCTTTATCATTTAGGCTCTAACTTTACCCCATTTTGCTGTCTTTGAGATGTAAGTAGATGATGATCTGCTTACAGATCCCGAAAGCTATTAGTAAAATAAATACATATGTAACAGATGGACAAGTGCACCTGGGGTTTTATGCCCATAGAACTGTCATGACCTCCCTCCAATCACACTTTTACCTTCTAAGGGGAGTACACCTGTATTTTTTGGCAATGTGATTAGAAACAAATGTGGGATAATCTCAAAGCTCTCTCTCAATCTTTGTTCTATTTATATGAGCACTGAAAATTGTATTCTCTATCCCGTGGCTGACATTTATCAGTATTTTACTGGTGCGAAAACCTATTGTAATTGGTGTTTTTATTTTGCTGTGAGAAAACCAATTATAATACATTTAGTATTTATTTTAACTATATATACATATATAGAGAAGGTTTTGGTATATGATAGATAGATCTGTATCATATACCCAAACCTTCTGTTCAACTTGTGCTTTAAAATATGTTCCAAATATTTATACAAAAACCAAAGAAATGTATTCAGATGCAGTAACTAAGCAGGCTCTGTTAAAATTTTTGACCTACACATTTTGGTATTTTTACTAGCAGTATTTTTATAGTTATGTAAAATCTTTTCTATCCTCATTGTAAAGGTCTTGACTTCAAACAAATAAAGGTCTTGATGCAGCAAACATTTATGGACCTGATTCCCATTTACACTATCTTCTTGAATGCACTTTACATTAATGTGAAGGGCCTTAGTGTAGATCAGAATCGGGTCCTTCTGTGCTTGCTTAACATTCGGCACATTGAGTAAACATACATAAAGTTTAGCACGTGCTTAAATGGTTGCAGGATTGGAGCCAAAATGATTTATTAAAAAATAAAAACAGAATGTTATCTAGTTAACTAAAATCTATATGATGGCCTAGGGCCTCTGCTGTGGTGTGGCTGCTTTGTGCTGCACTGCTGGCATAATCTAGCCATAAAACAGGGTGAGCAGGCCCAGGGAAGATCATTCTATTTTTAATCCAACTTAGAGCTGACAAAAGGGTTCATATGCCACATGCCTTCTCCCCTTTGCTGGTACAGCATGAAGAAATTGGTGTGGCTGGATGCCTCTATGTCACTGCTTATCTTGGGGTGATTTTGACCCTTGTGGCCATAAAAGGTTTATGCAAATAAGACTAGTCCTAGAGAAACTGGTCGAGCACAAAGCAGCATCATAAGGAAGGATGGTCCAATTGACCATTACATTTATGGATTGTGGTCCATTGGAAAGAGGAAGGAGGGTCTAGAGGTTAGACCAGGGGTAGGCAACCTATGACATGTGTGGCAAAGGGTGGCACGCAAGCTGATTTTCACTGGCACTCACACTGCCCAGGTCCTGGCCACCGGTCCAGGGGGTTCTGAATTTTAATTTAATTTTAAATGAACCTTCTTAAACATTTTAAAAACCTTATTTACTTTACATACAACAACAGTTTAGTTATATATTATAGACTTATAGAAAGAGACCTTCTAAAACCATTAAAATGTATTACTGGCACGCGAAACCTTAAATCAGAGTGAATAAATGAAGACTCGGCACAGCACTTCTGAACGGTTGCCGACCCCTGGGTTAGACCATTAGCCTGGGACTTCAATTCCCTGCTCCACCACAGACTGTGTGGTGTATCCTGTGTGACCTGGGGTGAGTCACTTAGTCTCTCTGGCCCAGATACTCAAAGGTATTTAGGCAATTAAATCCCACTGAAATCAACAGGAATTACATACCTAAATACCTTTGAGGATCTGGGCCTCAGTTTTCCATCTGAAAAATGGGGACAATAGTACTTCCCTATCTCACAAGGGTGTTATAAAGCTAAATACATTAAAGCTTGTAACACATGCAGATATTTTACAGTGATGAGGGTCGTATAAGTACACCTCTACCTCGATATAACGCTGTCCTCGGGAGCCAAAAAATCTTACCGCGTTATAGGTGAAACTGCATTATATCGAACTTGCTTTGATCCACCGGAGTGCGCAGCCCTGCCCCCCCGGAGCACGGCTTTACCGCGTTATATCTGAATTTGTGTTATATTGGGTCACGTTATATCAAGGTAGAGGTGTACCTAAGCCAAACAGATGCTCAAGGCAGTGAAAAGATGAGCTTTCAAGCCATCTTCACATCCTTTAACTTTTGCTCTGTGCAGTAGGCTGTATCCAAACATCTGCCCCAACACATTTATCCATATATTTGTGTTTCCTTAAACCACTTGTGTTTACTTCTCAAATTGATCTGTCTAAATTGGATTAGTGAGAATTAAGATATTAATCTCAATTGAGGAATATTTTCTACAGCATCCGTTCTACTGCAAACAAGGGAATGCAACAAAACACTGAAAACTGAATTCATCTTTGCTTGAAGTTACACCGGGCAATGTTGTGCACATGTATGCTGCTGCTCTGTTCAATGAGGCACATGTTGTTGATTTGTGGACATCTTTATTAAAGGATTACAAAAGAGTCCTTCTAGTTTCCTGGAGAGTAACAGCCAATTCTTTCCCCTGAGGACTCCTCCCCTGCTAAGCATGATGGAATAAGGCCAACTTGTTATTTCAGGCTATAAGTTTAGAAAGCAGAAATGTGTTTAGCCTGCTAGACATATGATGTTATTCCCTGATTTGCCAGATTAACAATGGTTTTAAACTACGAGATTTTATAATTTTTTTGTTTGGCATTCTGTTAAAAAACATATCTGCCATCATGTTCTGTTAAAAACAACTACCACCACCATTGAGTATGTATAGAAGTTACCAGGAAAAAATATATTTATGAATAAAATAAACACTAAATAGGGAATTACAATATTTTGAGTCTTAGAACACAGATTAGAGAGGGCCTGGAGACAGGGACTGGATTTAATGCATCTGTTGTTTTTCCCCCATCTTTATATTTTGGTTTCCATCTTCAGAGATAAAAGAAATCTTAGGGCAGGTCTTCACTACGGGGGGGGGGGGGGGGTCGATTTAAGATACGCAAATTCAGCTACGCGAATAGCGTAGCTGAATTCGACGTATCGGAGCCGACTAACCCCGCTGTGAGGACGGCAGCAAAATCGACCTCCGTGGCTCCCCGTCAACGGTGCTTACTCCTACCTCTGCTGGTGGAGTAAGCGCATCGATTCGGGGATCGATTGTCGCGTCCCGACGAGACGCGATAATTCGATCCCCGAGAAATCGATTTCTACCTGCCGATTCAGGAGGGTAGTGTAGACCTAGCCTTAGTCACCGATGGTCATTAAAAAATCCATGACACTTCTCATAAGAACAAGTGTATTAACCCCAATGTCCAGAACTAATTCCAACCTGTGTAATTATAAGTCTTATTAAATTTCCCTGCAGTTTCAATTAGATAAAATATTCTACACTTTAACCTAAATATTAATGTAGAATTTTGTGTGCTGTTAAACAGTTACTGTGTTTCACCCCAGCAGTGGCTGCATTTCAGTAGTGGGTTAAATGAATCCCACATATAGTTTGCATATAATATGTGGTAAGTATTAAAAGTGCTTTGGGAACCTTTTGCATGTGAAATGCAATATTAATGCAATATTATGGAGGCTTTATGGTTAGAGTTCTATTCAAATGTGGACTATAAATTCCTGTTTTACTCTAAAAGTGGGTGGCTAATTGCTGTGAAATTTCACACATGGTTAGTTTTATGCCCATTGAATCTTACATGTAGTTTGTGTCTGGTTTCTCATCATACATTTATAATACAATGTCTTTGGAATTAGGATCTGGCTAATATTTGTCCTTGGCAGTCCTACTTTTCACTGTTGACTGATATCTTTTATGAACCAATGTCTGTCTAAACAAAAAATGGTAAATATGTGGATCCTGAGTAGATCTGGTGTAATGAATTAAAAAAAAAAACAGATTATGGACTTGGGAACATTTTTAACCACTATTCACATTATAATTAAAAATGTTTTTGCTGTGCACCCAAGCTTGATTGATGAGTGCCAAGTGCATGGATACTTGATTGATGGGGGCTGGGTATACATAAAATCTTCTCTAATAGGAACCACCCTTTCCTGTCAGATTTTACCCTACAATAGTTTCTTGGGCAGCCACTGGTTAAGAAGGGCTCACGTGCAGCTGCTAGCATGTAAAATCTTCTACCTTCATACAGGTCTGCCTAGCCTCACCCATCTACCCACTCTTACTTACACTTTGAAACACCCTAGGATATTAATACCCCAAACACATTTCTGTGAAATAGTTAAGATTGGTACACACATAACATACCCAAGACAAATCCATAACAGCAAGGAAATGAAAAGTTAAAACACCTAACTGCACATACTCCCTACTCCTCCCTCCATACCCTATTACCACAACTACCACACAACACAGACCATGTAGTGCAACCTTAACTCTGCGCTCACAAGGATGCCAGCCTTTCATCATCACTTTTAATTGCCATTCTGCAAACACTAAACTGCTGTGTCCCAGTACAACCAACTACTACACCAAACAACCATGGCTACTATTGTTGGGGGAAAATAATCCAATAAAGGAGTGTGTGCATATGTGTGGAAGAGGGGCAGAATTAAAGTTGCAATGCATAGTCTGTTGTATACAGTAGCTGTGGTAAAGATAAGGTGTGCATGAAGGAGTAGAGGGTAAGGAGTAGAGGGTTACTGGCTTAACTATTCATTTCCTTGCTCTGTGTGTTTGTCTCAGGTATGTTACATTATTGTAACCCTGCCTGCTTCCAAATTAATTTTTGTGTACTGTATATTAATATTGTCAGAACTTGCTGTTTTTAGTTCTTGATAATAACTGTGACACTATAATTAACTATTATGCTTCTAATATGATGCTTTTGCTTTGGTTTTATTTTGCATAATTATTTCTGCTGCCACCTGTTGGTAAATATTTTATACTAAAATAATGATAGAAAAACATGAGGACTAGCAGTGAATTTATCTATCAGCTGCTTCTGTTGGGTTTCATCATTGCTTTCATCATTTATTTATTTCCAAACTCCTCCATCAAGCAAAAGGGTGTGGAAAGTGACTCCTGAAAGAATCTAATGTAAATTGATGTGACAAGCCAAATTGGATGCCCACCAAAAAATCAGTAACAGTTCAATGAGTGAAAAGGAGGATATTACAAGAAACTGATACAGGTACATGAGCAGAACTCACCAGCTTTCCAAACCTTCACCATAAAGCTTTTGGGAAGGAAGTGATGTTTCAAGGTGTGAGATTCTATACAGGTCTTCAACAAGAATCAGAAGGGGACTTGGCCAATATGATTCTCACGTAAGGGCCTAATCCAACTCCCACTGAAGTTAGTGAAAAGGCTCCCATTGACTTTAATGGGAGGATCAAGCTTTACATGCAGTCTCTGAGAACTGACAATGATGATTTGTTGTCTATGTTTGCCAATCATCACATTTTTTGTTGGATAAACATACCAGTTTCTAGAAGAAAAATCCCCATGTTAAGTTAACTCCAACTCAGTAAAATAACTTAAACAATTTAGTAGTTACACAGTTTAAACACAGAAAATTAGAGGTCTCTCAGATTAGCCTACTAATTTGGAATAGCTTTGTCTCACTTGAGGTCTTGGCTTTATTTTTTACCATCTAGTCGGTGGCTTGTAAAATTTTGATTCTGGCCCTAAAACTGTCTGCATCTTATTCCTTAAGCGGAGTGTCATTTCTTTTATGCAAAACTTCATTTTAAATGGAAAATCTGGCCAATACCAACCTAATGAGGAAACAGACTTTTTATACATGCTATTAAAGAACCTGTAGTTTTTTTGGTCGAGGCTCTCACATCTGCTTCAACCTCTCTTTGCCTCAAAGCACTTCATCACCTGTTATCAGAGAACTGTTCATGGCAACTCAACAACGATTTTCCTAAATGATTGTGAGACCTCATTTAGATTTTTAATAAACAGTCACATTCTAATGACGTCTTCATAAAACTGACTAAATATGTTTAGAAATCATTAGCTTAAATTACCAGTGCAAAAGTCTCCTTTGGGAGCCCTGCAGATTTTGTGATAAGACTTCTGGCAGATGGATTGATATAACAACACAAGTGAGTTTTGAGTCTCCACACAAACAATGCAAATGTGAGTGACTGGGTAACAGGCTACTAGATAAAGAGCTAAATGTCCCTCAAGTAGGTTCATTAAAGAGGGAAAACAATCAAAACACATTTCTGTGCCATTTAAATACCAGGTGCACAGCAGTCTGCAGGTGCCAGAAAAACTGACAAGGGTCCCTTGCTGGAACACACAAGAGCTTAAAGGGATGCACGGTTCTGACAAGTGTGTCTCAGATAATGACAGGTATTGGCAGATGTACCCAGACCCTGCTGGAGGGGAATGCAGGGAATGAGTCATCTGCAGCAGGTGCTTGCATTAAAGAAAGCCTCATGGTGGCTCCTCCACCAGCAATTAAAACAGCCCTGATGCATAATGCTCCAGGGCAAAAAGCAAGTGCCTAGTACTGATTTAATGACTATCCAGCCAGTCTTGGTAAACAAATACACATACACCCTCTTAGTGATTAATTCATGAAGGACACACATTATGTGAGGAACATGTTAAATAGGTGTTCTTCTTTCCTTAAAAATAAGGTACTTTCCTTTGCTTTTCAACTTAAATAGGACAAGTGGTCTGTAAACAAATCTGTAAATCTAATACTACCAACCACAACAAAAAAGTAAAACTTCAAAGTCAGGAAAGGTTACTGGGTTTGCCCTCCAGGAATCTGACCTATTGTCAAAACAGAAAATGATGACAACAATTCAAGGACAGAGCCCCATTAAAATCATTAGTAATCAAGGTAGCACAGCCCTTTGTGCTAGGTGTTGAAAGACAGATGGCATGTTTGTAATTTATCTCCTTGGTGATGACAGCCCCATTTTTGGAATGGGACATGTGCTCACTTATAGGGCAAAGCCCAGGGGCGATTAACTACTGCTCCCTTATCGAGTGGATATATATCTCGGCAAGCTGCAACTTTGTGTCCCAGCTGGACTGTTGTACCGTGGGCCCTGTGGGATTCACATGACGTAGGATGCATGGTGGCACTGCAGCCTGCCTGCCTGCCTTTGGGATTTCTGCTTTTACCTGTGCAGAAACACAATGGGGCCCCTGACAGAAGAAGTTGCTGAGGAGATGTGTTGAGTTAGCAAGGACCGTTGTTGAGGGCTGAAGGATTATGACCAAGATCTTCACTCTCTCCTCTGGGTGAAACCTGATAGTTCACTTAAGTTTATGCTTCAGAAAGTTGATTCTAAGATAACAATATACTGTTTCATCTGATAAGCTGTTTTTGCCTCTAACGGCTTGTCTACATGGGGTCATCCAGGAAAGTTAATACAAATTAACTAAAGGTGTGAATTTGAAGTGGATTAGTTAAACTGCATTAATCCCCTCTGTGAATGCCCTTGTTCAGAAATTAAGGGGCCTTAATTCAGTTTAGTTTAATTGACTTCCAAAGTGAATTAAACTAAACCAAATTAAGGTCATCTAACTTCTGAATTAACAGTGTACATACAGGGTTTAATGCAGTTTAATCTACTTCAAATTCACAGCTTTAGTTAATTCGTATTAATTTTCTGGGTGTCTTTACAAGCCCTAAGGTGGGGGGAAGGACTATCTCCTTAAAATATCCCTTCTTGAGGTATAAAGCTCCAACAAATTAAGTATACTTAAGCGTGTACTATTATTACTAATATATTTATTTCATTTTGGTTTGAATGTAAGTGTAGCTGTCACATTGTTTAAGCCTATATTTGATTCACGGGACTGGATTTTTAAAGTGGCGTCAGCCTGGTCTTTCTTTTTGCCTCTGCAATTAACGGTACCTGTGTTTTTGTAGCTGGTGTTAATTGCAGTCACAAATCCTATCATTTTGATCTCTAAGTACAGTACTGGTACTTGATTTGTGGGCAGTCTGAGGCACCGAGATGTCTAAACGGTAGGATTTAAACTAACAATTAACCATAGACTCAAAATACAGGTACAATAAACTGAGAATGTAAAACTGAACTTGCAAACAAGAGGCTAGATCTGACAATCTGATGCATAATACCTAAAAATTGATCTCCCTATAATACAGACATTTTTCAGCAGAAAATGTCAACCACCCCATTACCAAGAAATTAAAAACATGCATCAAAACCATTTTGGCTCACACCAAATGGGGTGGGGAGGGGACAGGGGAATAAAAACATGATGGATTTTATCTAATGTATTGCCGCATAGTTCTGTGCAACATGTGCAGTCTCAAAATTTAATCTCTTGTCTGAACAATCAGTTCCAGAATTAATCTGAAAGAAGACTATATAAGTTGCCTCAAAAGGGTTTCCTTGATGCTTATTGTAATTATTAATAATTAGATGCACATATGTACTGTTTCCACATACTTCAGCAGTTAATGAAAATGCTGGACTTAGAGTAGCCAATGTTTCTGCTGATTTCAGCTAGGATTTTCAATGAGACATAGGGGAGTTAGGTGCCCTACTCTTATTGAATTTCCCTTAGAAAATCCTAGCTAAGATTTGATGCTAGCGCAGAGACCCAGTAGTAAAATAAAATGGTCCATTATTGGTGTGTTTTAAAAAAAGAGTGCCTCTTTTGAATACCTGCTGAAAATCATATTAGCAGCAAAGACATGACCAGGAGATAGGGTTGCCAACATTGTAATATTTAAAAATTGGATACTCCAGCAGGAGTATAGGTTCCTCCCCCATCCCACCTCTTCCCCTGAGGCCCCTCCTTTTCCCCCTAGACCCCACTCCTGGTCAGCACATTGATTCTATTTTCTGATTTTAGTGCACTTGTGAGTTAGGCTAATTGTTCCATTTACAGCGCACAGGGTAAAACAGCATCATCTTATTATTCCCACATCCAAGCAAATTTAAATCCTATCTGTGCTGAGCCACTCCTAGAAACTCAAGTAAGCACAGGACTATGACCTGGACATGCAATTTGATTAAGTTCCGGGTTAAGAAGGTGAGTCATTTTTTACGGGGGGTGGGGAGGGGACAGGGGAATAAAAACATGATGGATTTTATCTAATGTATTGCCGCATAGTTCTGTGCAACATGTGCAGTCTCAAAATTTAATCTCTTGTCTGAACAATCAGTTCCAGAATTAATCTGAAAGAAGACTATATAAGTTGCCTCAAAAGGGTTTCCTTGATGCTTATTGTAATTATTAATAATTAGATGCACATAAAGTTATAATACTTTGCCTCTGTTGGCCAAATGTTATCAAATATTATCAAAGCCAAGCCTTCAAGCCATTTTAAAAATAATTAACGATACACCTTTTAGTAGAAGAAGCGGTAAATATTTTATGTGCTATAGTCTGTGTACAAGCGTCTTGTGGGTCTGTTATTTAATATCCAAAAGTAAACATCTCAAAAGTCTTTCATCATTTTAAGTACAAAAATGACTTACCCTTCCTACTTCCACTAGATTTGTTACCACGACTATGCTGGCTGTGTTCTCATGCCACACCATTCTCCAGAAGTCATATATCGTCTCCTGCATTGGTCCTGAAATAATATATCAAAGGAAAGGTTATTTTCTGAAAGTCTTGGGATTGGAAGCTTATCTCCAGGGAATTTTGAGAGACTGTTTTTATCTGTACATATCAGTTTTGTCATATTTTTCATTTAGGGTTGAATTTCTCTCACTATCCAGCCCACCAGCATTTAAGTTATTCCCCTCCCCCCCCCATGAAATAGTGCTGTGAAAGAAAGTTAGTTCTCCAACATTTAGATATTTATCACCATAATACCCAGAAGTGGCATTAGACAAATGGATAACATTACTCTTTCTGGTAACAATTTGATGATATTCTGGGGAAAGTATATATGGAATAAAATGAGCCTCAATGGACTATATGGCCTTTTCTGGTTTCAAATATTTTTCTTAGTGTTCACTATCAAATTAGTCCAACACCTAAATTGTACTTTCTGAAGTGAAGCAGAGGTTATAGTTTTTTTGAGTTGCAGTATATCATTTTTAAAATAGTGGGGGAAATGGTAAAGATCCCTGGCATGACATGACAACAGTCTATTCTGCCGCATTTATTCTGAGGAATGACCTTGAAAAATCAGTGTGCTTTAAAATTCAAAACCCTGTATACTCAGGTCTTGGAGCATTGTGCTAAAAGTGGTAAGCTGCTTCAGGTAAGCGCCACCTGGAGCCTGCATCCCTGACCGTCTCCCGAACCCCAACCCCCTGCCCCAGCCTAGAGCCCCCTCCAGCACCCTGAACTCCTCATTTTTGGCCCCACTCCAGAGCCCGCAGCTCCAGCCAGAGCCCTCACTCCTATGTGCCCCTGCCCCAGCCCTGATCCCCCTCCCGCTCTCTGAACCCCTGGGTTCCAGCCTGGAGCACCCTCCTACACCCCAAATCCCTCATCCCAATCTCACCCCAGAGCCTGCACCTCCAGCTGGAGCCTTTCCCCTCCCCCACACGCACCCAACCCCCTGTCCCAGCCCGGAGCCCTCTCCCACACCCTGAACTCCTCATTTCTGGCCCCACCCCAACGCCCGCACCCCCACCCCAGAGCCCGCACCATCTCCTGCACTCCAACCCCAATTTCGTGAGCATTCATGGCCCACCATACAATTTTCATACCAAGATGTGGCCCTTGGGCCAAAAAGTTTGCCCACCCCTGAGCTAGAGTGCAATGTTTTACAAAGACAATGTCAACTTAAAAACCACACTTCTCTGTATAATGTTTTTAAAATTTAATTTTACATGTGACATTTAAAAGCACTATAATTATTTTCTTTAATATACAGAGATTATTTTAAAAAAATGTTTCCTACTTCTCTGCACCTTGTCTGCTTTGTGCATTTGACAGCACTTTGTGTATAGTCAGTTTCACTGTTTTCCCTAGGGGCAGTCAGTTTTCCTTTTACTTGTGTAGGTGTTTCACATAACATTACAGGAGAAAAAGGCATTTAAAATAATCGGAAAATGTGATTGTAAGAGCACAAAAGTCTTGAGGCAGGTGTAGCACCTGAATCTATTTACTTCTACTTCAGTTTTTGAACTGTGCTAGATTCCAAGCTGATGGTGTGACTTAAAAACTCAAGTCCATTTTTTAATTTAAAATACAGAACATCTGATTCTTTTGAGAAATACTGTGTTCTCAAACACGACAAGTTGAAATTATTCCTCAGCATTTGGAATCCTGAAGCTGAATATCTCACCTCATAAGTATCCTGTATATATTATTCAAGATTGATCTGTGCTTCATTTTCTTATGTTCCATTGATCGTGTACATTATGGGTGAATTTGTGATTTGTTTTATTTTTGTATTTTTATGTAATGTAAGATTCAATATAGCTTTTTAGACAAAAAAAGTCAGAACATAATGGGACCGATCCCAGGCTCCATTAAGTTGCTTTGTATTGCTGGGGAGGTGGAAAGTGACCTTGCAGTTTCCCTAATGGGGCAACTAAGAATATCCAAGGGACCAGGGTGAGGGTTGGACTGGAGAGTGATGTGCTCTACAATTGTTTCAATGAGTGTAAATTAGAGCATCCCTGTGGTTGCTGTAATATATGTTATGGACCAATTCAGTCTCTCCACCTCAAGCTCAGGATCGGAGGAGGCATAAAGGTAACTCAGAGTTACCTCCCCCCACTCCTCTTTCTGTCCCTCTGTCCTTACACTCCCATGCCCCCTAACAGCAGCGGTCTCTGTGCCTTCAGTGTGTCACTTAACCTTTCCATCTTTCTGCTCCTAATTTTTAAAATGGATATATACATTGCAGGGTATGTCTAGGCTGCTATGTAAGTCCAGGATTCAAACTCAGGCTCAAGCCTAACCCACACTTCTGTCTACACACAAATTGTGCTGACCCAGGGTTCCATGACCCCACGTCAGCGGAGGGTCCGAGCCTGAGCCAAGCTAAGACCCAGAGTTCAAGAGAACTGCTTTGCAGTGTACACATAACCTCTCTAGACTTGTGGTCTGGGAGTCTACCAAAAGTATTCCACAATTCCATGGGCTGATTTTCTTTGCTCTGTGAACAGTTAAGTTTGGTGGACAGTTAAGTTTTCCCACGCTGCCCCATGAACAAAGGGCTAGAGCGGCCACATTTTGGGAGGATCCTAGGAAGCCTGGGATATGGGGGTTGGAACTGGGCCTGCGTAATACACTGTAGGTGCAGGAACCCCAGGGTTGGGACCCCCACTTCACCAGTTCCTAACCTGGGATTACAAATGAGGGTAGATGCTCAAGCCCTAGATTAATAAACCCAGGACCTGCTAACTCAAGTTCTACTAGGCCTGGGATTACATTGCAGCGTAGACATGCCCTAAGACACAATAACAATGGGGACTAGCTGGGAGAAGGTGAGTAGGGAGTATTGGGCATATTATATCAGATATTAGTTAGTACTGATCTCATCTGACCCCCTCTCCTGGCCTTGGCTCCCCAAGAAGGGGTAGCAATGGGAAGCTGTAATCGGTAGAGCTAGTTGGGAATTTTCCATCAAAATGTTTTATCTGTGGGAAAATATAGTTCCTGGAAAATCAAAAATTTTCAAAGGAAAATTTTGATTTTGTTGAAATTTTTCAATTTTTTGTTGGAAAATGGCATCAAAACAGCTTGTGTTCTGGGTCAGTTTGTTGAACCTTGGGACAAACCACTGCGTTGAACCATGAATTATGTGACCCTGGTGCATCCTGGGACACTTTGGCTGGCCTACAGAAGAGAATGCTACGTAAGGTCCCTGACCTACGAATTCCATGAAACTCCACAGCAGCTCAATGTGGAATCGAGCCAAAATGAAACATTTCAATTCAGGAATGCTGAAACCTTTTGTTTTAAGTGCCAATGTCAAAAAGAAATGTTTCAACATTTCCAAAAGAATTTTTTTTTGAAATTTCCATTCTATGAAAATCATAGAATATCAGGATTGGAAGGGACCTCAGGAGATCATCTAGTCCAACCCCCTGCTCAAAGCAGGACCAATTCCCAACTAAATCATCCCAGCCAGGGCTTTGTCAAGCCTTACCTTAAAAACTTCTAAGGAAGGAGATTCCACCACTTCCCTAGGTAACCCATTCCAGTGCTTCACCACCCTCCTAGTAAAAAAGTTTTTCCTAATATCCAACCTAAAACTCCCCACTGCAACTTGAGACCATTACTCTTTGTTCTGTCATCTGGTACCACTAAGAACAGTCTAGATCCATCCTCTTTGGAACCCCTTTTCAGGTTGTTGAAAGCAGCTATCAAAACACCCCTCATTCTTCTCTTCTGCAGACTAAACAATCCCAGTTCCTTCAGCCACTTGTGCTCCAGCCCCCTAATCATTTTTGTTGCCCTCCACTGGACTCTTTCCAATTTTTCCACATCCTTCTTGTAGTATGGGGCCCAAAACTGGACACAGTACTCCAGATGAGGCCTCACCAATATCGAATAGAGGGGAACAATCATGTCCCTCGATCTGCTGGCAATGCCCCTACTTATACAGCCCAAAATGCTGTTAGCCTTCTTGGCAACAAGGGCACACTGTCGACTCATATCCAGCTTCTCGTCCACTGTAATCCCTAGGACCTTTTCTGCAGAACTGCTTCCTAGCCATTCGGTCCCTAGTCTGTAACAGTGAATGGGATTCTTCCGTCCTAAGTGCAGGACTCTGCACTTGTCCTTGTTGAACCTCATCAGGTTTCTTTTGGCCCAACTCTCTAATTTGTCTAGGTCCCTCTGTATCCTATCCCTACCCTCCAGCGTATCTACCACTCCTCCCAGTTTATTGTCATCTGCAAACTTGCTGAGAGTGCAGTCCACGCCATCCTCCAGATCATTAATGAAGATATTGAACAAAACCGGCCCCAGGACCGACCCTTGGGGCTCTCCGCTTGATACCGGCTGCCAACTAGACATGGAGCCATTGATCACTATCCATTGAGCCCGACGATCTAGCCAGCTTTCTATCCACCTTATAGTCCATTCATCCAGCCCATACTTCTTTAACTTGCCGGCAAGAATACTGTGGGAGACCTAATCAAAGCTTTGCTAAAGTCAAGGAATAACACATCCACTGCTTTCCCCTCATCCACAGACCCAGTTATCTCCTCATAGAAGGCAATTAGGTTAGTTAGGCATGACTTGCCCTTGGCGAATCCATGCTGACTGTTCCTGATCACTTTCCTCTCCTCTAAGTGCTTCAGAATTGATTCCTTGAGGACCTTCTCCATGATTTTTCCAGGTACTGAGGTGAGGCTAACTGGCCTGTAGTTCCCCGGATCCTCCTTCTCCCCTTTTTAAAGATGGGCACTACATTAGCCTTTTCCCAGTCATCCGGGCCCTCCCCGATCACCATGAGTTTTCAAAGATAATGGCCAATGGCTCTGCAATCACATCCGCCAACTCCTTTAGCACCCTCGGATGCAGCGCATCCGGCCCCATGGATTTGTGCTCATCCAGCTTTTCTAAATAGTCCCGAACCACTTCTTTCTCCACAGAGGGCTGGTCACCTCCTCCCCATGCTGTGCTGCCCAGTGCAGCAGTCTGGGAGCTGACCTTGTTCGTGAAGACAGAGGCAAAAAAAGCATTGAGTACATTAGCTTTTCCCACATCCTCTGTCACTAGGTTGCCTCCCTCATTCAGTAAGGGGCCCACTCTTTCCTTGACTTTCTTCTTGTTGCTAATATACCTGAAGAAACCTTTCTTGTTACTCTTAACATCTCTTGCTAGCTGCAACTCCAAGTGTGATTTGGCCTTCCTGATTTCACTCCTGCATGCCTGAGCAATATTTTTACACTCCTCCCTGGTCATTTGTCCAATCTTCCACTTCTTGTAAGCTTCTTTTTTGTGTTTAAGATCAGCAAGGATTTCACTATTAAGCCAAGCTGGTCGCCTGCCATATTTACTATTCTTTCTACACATCGGTATGGTTTGTTCCTGCAATCTCAATAAGGATTCTTTAAAATACAGCCAGCTCTCCTGGACTCCTTTCCCCCACATCTTATTCTCCCAGGGGATCCTGCCCATCAGTTCCCTGAGGGAGTCAAAGTCTGCTTTTCTGAAGTCCAGGGTCCGTATTCTGCTGCTCTCCTTTCTTCCTTGTGTCAGGATCCTGAACTCGACCATCTCATGGTCACTGCCTCTCAGGTTCCCATCCACTTTTGCTTCCCCTACTAATTCTTCCCAGTTTGTGAGCAGCAGGTCAAGAAGAGCTCTGCCCCTAGTTGGTTCCTACAGCACTTGCACCAGGAAATTGTCCCCTACACTTTCCAAAAACTTCCTGGATTGTCTGTGCACCGCTGTATTGCTCTCCCAGCAGATATCAGGGTGATTAAAGTCTCCCATGAGAACCAGGGCCTGCGATCTAGTAACTTCTGTTAGTTGCCGGAAGAAAGCCTCATCCACCTCATCCCCTGGTCTGGTGGTCTATAGCAGACTCCCACCACGACATCACCCTTGTTGCTCGCACTTCTAAACTTAATCCAGAGACTCTCAGGTTTTTTTGCAGTTTCATACCGGAGCTCTGAGCAGTCATACTGCTCTCTTACATACAATGCAACTCCCCGACCTTTTCTGCCCTAGGACAGTGCATCTCATATTTTTGATATTTCATTTTTTTTTTTTGGTCCTAAGTCAGGGCAAAAAACAAATGTCAGGATATCCAAATTTCCTATGGGACAGAAATTCCCAATTTTCAACGAGCTCTAGCAGTGGGGGAGTAAATGGAAGCACAGCAAAGCAGCTGTCCATGATGTTGTTGCCTCAAGATCATGCAGTGGTTTACCTTCTGTGAGGTTTGGGGTTACAGATCCTCTGTCTAAGCAACCTGTTTTCTTCCCCTTCTGTGAAGCCACCATCCCTGAGTAACTAAAGTGGTGACCCAGGAAGAGAGAGAGTATTCTTAGAATAATTTTTCCCCTTCTACAGGACCATCTGTGGCAGTGGGCAGTTGGGCTATAGTCTAGAAGAGTGGCTCATTGACAGTTCTGGGATATTTTGCAACTATTTGTACTCGACTTGAATCTTTTTCTCAGTAACCAGAGTTTTCCTTGTGGGTTTCAAGACTTCTGTATTTCAGGTACTGAACTCACAAATCAAGCCAAGAAACAGATCCTAAGCATCAGTTATATCTTGAAATTTTTTCATTTTCTGTTTTGAAGAAGGCGGGAAATAAATAAATGAGTCTGAAAAAAGTTTTCGTGAGAACAAGAATCCTAATTACAACAACTATGGCTACAGAAGGAACTGAACAGGGTCAATCTTTCCTCCAAACATAATTCATTGTCTTTGTTTTCCTCATTCACTCTTCTTCAGCTGCACTGAGCTTAGTTTTGCTTCACATTCTTCTTGGAATGAGTGATGCAAGAAATGTCGTTTTCTGCAATGTCAGGTGTGATCTTCTCCATCTTGTCTGCCATAGTAAGAGGTGGGGGAGTGGAGTCAGCTTATTCTTATAAGTGTTTTCCTGTTACATCCACCCACCCACCCAGCCTCCAAACTTCTTTCAGATTCAGGACATTGCTGGGGAGCGGGGAGGAGGAGGGACAGAATACCTAGTTAAAAGTCTTTGAAAGTAATTCTTTCCTACCCTATTTTTCTTTTCTTCTTGACATTTTTAAAATTATTTTCTGACACCTGAATAAATTATTACTCTGTCATCTGTCGCCAGACAGAACTGAAAAGCATTAGTGGCCAGGTAGGGGTGTAGAATTTATTGTCATCAAGAGCTGCACAATTTGATTCCAGAGACTCATGAAGGGGGGGGGGGAGGGGGAAGAGAGAGAGAGAGAGAGAGAGAGAGAGACTATAATTGTTATCAGCATCAAGTTTAGATGTTTGCACAATAGACAATAAGGTTATTTGGCAGCAGTTGCCCCCTTGTGGCCGTAAAAGGTCTGAAGGGAAGGTACTGTATTTCTAAAACATTAAGCTTTTGGCACATTACATTAGCTACATAATATTGGAGCTGGTATCAAAGATCTCTAATGTAAAGAAATCAGCAAGTGAGCTCTTGCTTGATGCTACCAGAAGGTGCAAAGCAAAGGAAAGTAAAAATATAAATAAACATTTAAATGAAGTAGTGAAGAAAACTTAAAGATATAAGCCATTTCATGAAAAATTACCATTTGCTGTTTACCAATAGTTGCCCCAAAGGATAAATACATAGTACGAGGTGAACAATCATGGAGCTTTAAAAAAAAAAGTTTAAACACTAACAACTGATATACTGTACACAGAGACTTTCTACATCTTTCTTCTGTTATGCTTGGTATTATATGATCCAATTCCAACACCTGATATTTTTCACTGAGTCAGGTGAACAGTTTAAGAGATAAATTTACCTGGAATGTGAAATATTGAAGTTCAGAAAGAAATGAGAAGCAAAAAGTAAACTGGTATCAAACTGTATGGATATAAAAAGCAAATGGAGCCAGTGGGTATCAGAAGCAGGGGTGAAAGTAACTTAAAGGACTTACCGGTACTCCGGAGTCCTTAGGAGGGGGTGGGGCTTCAACTGGAAGAGGCATGGCCTCTACCAGAAGAGGTGGGGCCTTTAAATCCCCGGGCACTTTAAATCACCATAGGAGGGGGCTCCTGGCTGCCACCGCTACCCCGGGGCCCCGGCCTCTTGCGTACATGGGGCATGAGATGACTGAGAACGTATCCTTGGCCCTTCTGCTTTGGGTGTGCAGCAATAGCTGCATTCCCTCTTTCACTTAAGGAAAACTGGCTGCAGTACTTTGGTTGCCTACTGCATGGACACACTAGAGCAGTGGTTCTCAAAGCTGGTCCGCTGCTTGTGTAGGGAAAGCCCCTCGCGGGCCGGGCCGGTTTATTTACCTACCGCATCCACAGGTTTGGCCGATCGCGGTTCCCACTGGCCAATGGGGGCTGTGGGAAGCAGCGGCCAGCACATCCCTCGGCCCGCGCTGCTTCCCGCAGCCCCCATTGGCCTGGAGCGGCGAACTGCGGCCAGTGGGAGCCGTGATTGGCCGAACTTGCAGACACGGCAGGTAAACAAGCCGGCCCGGCCTGCCAGGGACTTTCCCTGAACAAGCAGCGGACTGGCTTTGAGAACCACTGCACTAGAGAGTAACAGCCCCTTGCACTATTTCTAGTGTCTAGCACATAGGCATTCGGGGACTCACACTTTGGCCCTCTGTCTTTAAAGGTATATGATCCCCGCTGGTAAATTCAATGTACTCTATAGTGTTTCTAATGAACAGTTCTGATTTCAAGACTCCATAGCAAAGATGAATAGTTCCTTTTGCAAATGCACTGACAAGGAAACAGTGCCTATCAGAAATAGAAAAAGTACAGTCCAAGGTGTCTTGACAATTTAGTATGAAACCAACAAAAATAATTAGTGGAGCAACAAAATACCAGATTCAAAGTTGTATAATTAAAAATTCAGGAAAGTGTCTTTCCCTGATGCAATCTTAAAATGGAACATTCCAACTGCTAATAGAATAACGTAAGGATAGTTCCACAGCATGAGGCTCCATTTGTATGCAAAACTACAGAATTACTAATGTTCTGCCAATCCATGATCTGATAGGATAATTATCCCATAAGTACTTTCTCCATTTGCTCTGAACCATGGTGCAATTTTATATAGCAACTTGGATCATAGTAAAACACCTTTTCAGAAAATATGTCAAAAGCTGTGATTTAAAATAAGAGGAGTCCCAGAAGAGGGAAAGAGGGGTCTGGGAGGTGGGATAGACTGGAACTCGATGGCATAGCCAGTGGAAATAACGTTTAAACCCATCTGTCTGAAGTTAAGATCTGTCATGAAAGGAAATGGGTTATGTGATGGCTGAATGATGGGAAAGTTGCTACCAAAAGAATTGGTTGAATGCTCGTGGGCCATCTGACAAAATGCCTTTCTAAAGGGCTGACGAGTCTGAAGGGAAGATGGTGATGGAGCAGAGAGCTTGCCTTGTTGCAGTCTTCGGTACTTTCTTGGTGGCTCGGAGGATCATTAGTGGAACAATGGCTGTGGTGGTAGTTAGTATCTCTGTTATTGTAGTCTCGAGAGTTCTGTCCATGACGATGGGGTATATATACACACCCAACGAGCAGAGGCTGATGCAAGAATCTTTCAGTGAGTAGAGTGCCTCATCTGTCTTCTCACTGAAGAGGGTATTCCCTTCGAAGGAAGGCTTTGCACTGTTGCTGGTATCTCTTTAGGGACCCCAGATGTCTGTAACCAGGAGCTTCCTTTCTAAATATTGGAGATTGAGGTCAGAATCTGAGACCCAATGGTAAGTGTCCAATGTGCCCCAGTGTGATCATGCAGGGTTGTAAGCATAGGTAGGTGGACCATATGATGGGTAACAGTGCTCCCTCAGTGAAGAATATGGGTCCTGTGTATGGGAGGGTCTCCATGAAGCCATGGAAGTCCTGTCAGGGCTAGGTTGTTGTGGTGAGGCCCTTGTTGGAACAGGTCCATCTCTTGATTCTCCTCCAGGAACTGTTCTCACTCAAGTGGTGAGGTTGTTAGCGTCACCTGTGTGAGGGTGGCACCACTGGAGTTGGGCTAGGACTTTCAAAGAGCTCACAAGAGTTTACTAAGGAAACTAAGAAGTCCCCAAGGGTGAAATTCCCCTCTGTGCTGAGGCCCAGCATAAGGCCTCTGCACCTCTTAAGTCCCACGTAAGTCCTCAAATAGGGCTGACACCATCTGGTATAGTAATTCATATGGTCTTGTCCAACTGTACTTACACAGGATGTGGCAGAATTTGGCCTTAAGTAATGACTAAGAGCTAAGTGCTACCTATTAATTGCTGAATTTGTGGAAGGCACACTTGACTATTAATTATTTTTTGTTTCCAATACCATCCACAGTGTGACTGTGCTGAATAAACAGGAAAAAAGACACAGTCTCTGCCTCAGAGAGCTTTACACTAGAGAAATATCTCTTCAGACCTCCCTTCCCCTGCAAAAAAAAAAAAAAAAATGCTTAGAAAACATATTCCCTTCTTCATGGATTCTATTTCTTTTCTAATAGGTACTAGTTTGTGCTTTGTGAGTTAGGATTTTACCAGAACATCAAGACATAAACCATAACCAAACAGATTTTCTCCAGATTCATTTACTTCTAGTTTGAAACTAGTGTGACAAAGTTCCTCCTCTATCTTGGTGGGTCCTGCGCTTATTGGCGGATTTTTTTTGCCTCAGAGATTCACCATGTGGGTTGGGGAACAGCCCAGAGACATTCCCCTCTGGAAGAACCCACAGTCCATGTCAATTGGGAGGTTTGAGGGGAACCCGGGCCCGCCCTCTACTCCGGGTTCCAGCCCAGGGCCCTGTGGACTGCAGCTGTCTATAGTGCCTCCTGTAACAGCTGCATGACAGCTACAACTCCCTGGGCTACTTCCCCATGGCCTCCTTCAAACACCTTCCTTATTCTCACCACAGGACCTTCCTCCTGGTGTCTGATAACGCTCGTGCTCCTCAGTCCTCCAGCAGCACACCCTCTCACTCTCAGCTCCTTGTGCCTCTTGCTCCCAGCTCCTCACACTCGCACCACAAACTGAAGTGAGCTCCTTTTAAAACCCAGGTGCCCTGATTAGCCTGCCTTAATTGATTCTAGCAGCTTCTTAATTGGCTCCAGGTGTCCTAATTAGCCTGCCTGCCTTAACTGGTTCTAGCAGGTTCCTGATTACTCTAGTGCAGCCCCTGCTCTGGTCACTCAGGGAACAGAAAACTATTCATCCAGTGACCAGTATATTTGCCCTCTACCAGACTCCTGTACCCCACTGGTCTGGGTCTGTCACATATCCCTCCCCCCTGCTCAACACCAAGGGGTTGGGCAGCTTGGGACGCCAGATAGTGCACACGTGACAAGCCATCGGCGTTGCCATGACGGCTCCCTGCTCTGTGTTGCACATGGAACTGGAAAGGTTGGAGGGATAAGAACCATCTGGTCACCCTTGTGTTCTTCTCCTTGTTCCGCTGCATTCATTGAAGAGGGGCATGGTTGGTCACGAGGACAAATCTGCGCCCGAGCAGGTAGTAGCGCAATGTTTCCATGGCCCATTTTACAGCGAGGCATTCTCTCTCCACCACTGCATATTTTTGTTCCTTGGAAGGAGTTTCCAACTGAGGTATAGAATTCGGTGTTCCTCTCCCTGACCATCTGTGATAGAATGGCCCCCAAACCCTACTTCCGATGCATCCGTCTGCAGGATAAACTCCTTGGTGAAATCAGGGGCTATCAGTATGGGGTTACTGCAGAGGGCAGTCTGTTGGTCTGTGAATGCTTCCTCTGCTGCGTCAGACCATCTCACCAGATCAGGTCCACGGGCTTTCACTAAGTCTGTCAGGGGGCTTACCCTTGTGGCAAAGTGGGGGATAAATCGTCGGTAATTCCCCACCACACCTAGGAACGTCCGGATTTGTTTCTTGTGACTTGGTCAGGGCCAATTTTGGATGGCCTCTAACTTGTTCACTTGGGGTTTTACCAGACCTTCTCCCACAATGTAGCCAAGATATTTGGCCTCTGTAAACCCTATAGCGCACTTGGCAGGGTTTGCTGTAAGGCCAGCTCGCCTGAAGGTATCAAGGACTGCCTCCACCTTCTCCAGGTGGGTTTCCCAGTCTGGGGTATGAATGACCACATCGTCCAAGTAGGCTGCAGCATAATTGTTATGTGGGCGTAATAGCTTGTCCATGAGGCGCTGGAAGGTAGCTGGGGCCCCATGTAGTCCAAAAGGGAGGACAGTATATTGAAAAAGACCCTCTGGTGTAGAGAACGCAGTCTTTTCCATTGCATCTTCTGCAAGGGGAATCTGCCAGTACCCCTTTGTCAAGTCTAGGGTAGTCAAGTAGCGGGCATTACCCAGACGGTCCACTAGCTCATTTATGCGAGGTATGGGGTACACGTCGAACTGGGATACTTCGTTTAGTCGCCGGAAGTCGTTGCAAAATCTTGTGGTGCCATCAGGTTTGGGCACCAGCACGACTGGGCTGGACAACTGACTGTGGGATTCTTCGATGATCCCCAACTCCAGCATTTTTTTTTTTACTTCTCCTTTTATTTCCTCCCTTTTTGCCGCTGGCACCCGATAGGGCCTCATTGTTACTCTGACCCCAGGGTTCGTGACGACGTGGTGAGATGTCTCGGTTGTTCGACCCGGTTTTGTTGAGAACACATCTTGGTTCCGGAAGATCATCTCAGACACCTCATTCTTCGGGTCTGGTGTTAAATCGGGAGACACTCTCACCTGTTTGGAAGGCTTGTTTTCCTGGGTTAGGTCTTTTTGGACCGTTGTGCATGCCTCTTGTGCATTCCAGGGTTTCAGAAAGTTAACGTGATAAATCTGTTCTTGTTTTCTGCGTCCTGGCTGCCGCACCTTCCCCGACGGGTTCAACCACCTCATAGGGCCCCTGCCATTGGGCCAGAAGCTTGCTTTCTGCCCTGGGTACCAACACCATAACCCGATCCCCTGGTTGGAACTGTCGCACTTTTGCCTGGCGATTGTAATGGGTTTGCTGGGCCTCCTGTGCCTTCTCCAAATGTTCCCATACAATAGGGGTAACCTGGGCTATCCGGTCTCGCATCTGCATTACATGCTCTATTATATTTCTCCCCTCATTGGGTTCCTCTTCCCAGATCTCTTTGGTGCTATCTAGTATGCCACGGGGGTGACGCCCGTATAATAACTCGAAGGGGGAAAACCCAGTTGAGGCCTGAGGTACCTCCCGGATAGCGAACATAAGGTAGGGTAGTAGGGTGTCCCAATCCTTCCCATCCCGACTTACCACCTTCCTTATCATAGCCTTGAGGGTGCGGTTAAACCTTTCTACCAACCCATTAGTCTGCGGATGGTAGACCAAAGTTCTCAGGGTATGTATATGAAGCAGCGTACAGAGGTCCTTCATTAGCTTTGACATAAATGGGGTTCCTTGGTCGGTTAATATCTCCTTCGGTAGCCCCATTCGGGCAAAAATCCCCACCAGCTCTTTGTTTTAGAGGCCGTGTTCCACAGGGGGACGGATTCTGGGTAGCGAGTAACATAGTCCAAAACAACAAGTATATATTGGTGGCCCCGAGCCGTCTTCTCCAGGGGTCCCACTAGGTCCATGGCTATTCGCTCAAAGGGGACCTCTATGATGGGAAGGGTTATTAAAGGTGCCCTCAAGTGGGGATGGGGACTGTGCAGCTGACACTCCAGGCAGGAGGCACAGTACCTCCGCACTTCATGTACTCCGGGCCAGAAGAACCGTCGTAGGACTCGTGCCAGGGTCTTCTCTACCCCCAAATGCCCCCCAAAAAGATGACTAAGAGCAAGACTTAATACAGCGTTCTGGTGTTTTTGAGGTACTAGGATCTGCTGTACCTTCTGCCCCTGTACTGGTGCAACCCGGTATAAGAGATCCTTCTTCATTATGAAGTAGGGTCCTGGTCCCTGGGTTTTCCCTTCCACGGGGACCCCATCTATTTCAGTCACCTCCTTCCTAATGTTGTCATACCTTGGGTCTTCTGCCTGGTCCCGTCCAAAATTTCCTCTCCCGGGGCTAACCTGCCCGAGATCTAGGGGCCCAGTCTCTGTTGCCTCTACTGGTTCAGAAGCATTTGGGTTGGGGTCAGACTCAAGTTCTTCTCCCTCCTGCGTGGCCTCCTTTTCAGCTGTGCGGGTCCACCTACCTACAAGAGCGACCCTCTGGCTTTGGGTCAGTATTCGGGTTCCCAAGGCCTTAGCTGCCCTTCTTTCCCTTTTTGTCTTTCTACCCTGTCTGGGAGTGGAGAACAAATCTGGGGATATTTTAGAGAAGATTGGGGGTTGACAGTCTGCTGTGGATGCCTCACCAATTTTAGGGTCCCCATCTTTCTCCAATCCCCCTACTGGGAGTAAGTTTCCAAACCCTGGGAAGTCCCTCCCTATGAGCACCAGGTATGGGAGTTTAGGGACTACACCTGCTGCTACCTCAGTAGTGTTCCCTTGGATCTCGATTTTTAGTGGGATGGTGGGGTAGTAACTAACTGTCCCATGGAAACATGTTATCCCCGTACGTTTAGCCTGCAGCAGTTGACTACGCTTCACAAGCTTCCCTGAGATAAGCGTGATAGCACTCCCCGAATCAACCAGTGCCGTGGTCCCTTCCCCATTTAGTTTAACTGGTCTGGTATACATATGTGGGGTTAGTGAGACCCCCATAAGGTGGATTAGGGAGCATGGATCTGCCCAGTTCCCCAGGTAACACTGCATAGGCTCCTCAGCATTGGGACACTGTGCAGCTATGTGTTCTCACTCCCCGCAGGCATAACATCTGTATGGAGCCCTAGGAGTTCCCCGGTCTCTTGGTTTGGGCAGTCTAACATCACGATCCTCTTCTCCCTCAGTGCTCCGATTCTTTGTGGCCTCTGATGGGACTTAAGCCTCTCTCTTTTTCCACCTGGGCCCTCCTGGTGGCCCAGTCACCTGAACTTTAGGGTTTGGTGCTGCTAGTTTAACCCGGGGTGCCTCTTCCTTAACTGGTTGGGTCAGCTCCCTTGCTGTCCTTCGCCTCTCTACCAGGGCGACAACCTCGTCATAGGTGGAGGGTTGGTTCTGGCTTACCCAGGCACGAAGGTCTGGTGGTAGTCCCCTCATGTATCGGTCGATGACCAGAACTGCTAGTATCTCTTCTGGACTCCGGGACTCTGTCTGCAACCACTTTTGTGTGAGATGGATGAGGTGAGATGGATTGGGACCGCGGGGTTTTATCTTCCTGGTACCTCCAACCGTGATACTGCTGGGCCCGCACTGCTGTCATTACCCCAGATCTGGTCAGGATCTCTGCTTTCAGCTGGAGGTAGTCTGCCGCAGCCTCTTCAGGCAGATCATGGTAGGCCTTCTGGGCCTCCCCACATGGGAATGGGGCAAGGATGCTAGACCACTGATCTCAAGGCCAAGCCTCCCGTAGGGCTGTCCTCTCAAAGGGCAGAAGGTATCCCCTACATCATCCTCCTGTGTCATTTTCTGCAGCCAATGGCTGGCCCGTATGAGCCGCGTCCCATTATGGTCGCGATTCAGCTCTGTAAGAGACTTTACCTGGTTTACCAGTTCCCGCAACATAGCTCGGTCTTGAGCAGCCTGGTCCATCAGCAGGTGATTACAGTCTCTTGCTGCAGGCGCACTGCCTCCTGTTGGGCAGCTGCCTGGACACGGGTAGCCTCCTGCTGGGCTGCCGTAGCTTCTATCAGTGCCCGCACTACGTCATCCATTGTGGTGAAAAAATATAAACCCTCTCCCTTTTTTTTGTTTGGTTTTGTTGTTGTTGTTTTTAAATCACCCTCCTTCTTCCGCCTCGCTGTGCGGCCCAAGATCCCACTCTTGACACCAGTGTGACAAAGTTCCTCCTCTATCTTGGTGAGTCCTGCGCTTATTGGCGGATTTTTTTTGCCTCAGAAATTCACCATGTGGGTTGGGGAACAGCCCAGAGACATTCCCCTCTGGAAGAACCCACAGTCCAGGTCAATTGGGAGGTTTGGGGGGAATCCGGGGCCGCCCTCTACTCCGGGTTCCAGCCCAGGGCCCTGTGGACTGCAGCTGTCTGTAGTGCCTCCTGTAACAGCTGCATGACAGCTACAACTCCCTGGGCTACTTCCCCATGGCCTCCTCCAAACACTTTCCTTATTCTCACCACCGGACTTTCTCCTGGTGTCTGATAATGCTTGTGCTCCTCAGTCCTCCAGCAGCATATCCTCTCAACTCTCAGTTCCTTGTGCCTCTTGCTCCCAGCTCCTCACACTCGCACCACAAACTGAAGTGAGCTCCTTTTAAAACCCAGGTGCCCTGATTAGCCTTAATTGATTCTAGCAGCTTCTTCTTAATTGGCTCCAGGTGTCCTAATTAGCCTGCCTGTCTTAACTGGTTCTAGCAGGTTCCTGATTACTCTAGTGCAGCCCCTGCTCTGGTCACTCAGGGAACAGAAAACTACTCATCCAGTGACCAGTATATTTGCCCTCTACCAGACTCCTATACCCCACTGGTCGGGGTCTGTCACACTAGGCATTAAAATATGTTCTATCACAGATCAAACTCTATCATAACTTTAACTGTATTTAGTTTCTTTTTTGACATATAAAAATGATATGCTGCTCCTATTTTATAATGTTAAAAAAAAGTAATATCATAATTCCACAGCAGTTGATCTGATTCAGATGAATTAACTAGGATTTATACTTTAACTATTAATTTTAAGCTGAATTTTTCATGATTTGCACACCCTATATAGACTGTTAATAAGAAACAGATTTTACTAAATCTTCTTAACATGGCGTTTCAAGAAAACTCTGAATGCAATTTTAGTATCTAACATAAATGCCCTGAACTGTGCAGAAAGATACTCTCTGGTGTACCCTCTTCGAAAAAAACTCCTTCTGACCAGGGGCGGCTCTTAGGTTTTTTGCTGCCCCAAGCACGGCAGTCAGGTGGCCTTCGGCGGCATGCCTGCGGGCGGTCCACGGTCACACGGATTCGGCGGCATTTCTGCGGGTGATCTGCCAGTCCCATGGCTTTGGCGTACCTGCCGCCGAATTGCTGCCGAAGCCACGGGACTGGTGGACCTCCCGCAGGCATGCTGCCGAAGGCTGCCTGACTGCCGCCCCCACAGCGACCGGCAGGCCGCCCCAGGTGGCTTACTGCCCCAGGCATGCGCTTGCTGCGCTGGTGCCTGGAGCAGCCCCTGCTTCTGACCAGCCCAAGATTACACACCAGCCAAGCACTGTGGAGAGTACTTTGCTGATTATCAAGCAGGAGCCAAGCCCTACATACTACTACCCAGCTAGCCAGAACCCTTTGTTGTCTAATTGACTTTGCTAACTAGACACAGGGTTAAATTTCCAAAAATGCCTAAGTAATTTAGGAGCCTAAGGCCCATTGACTTTCAATGAGACTAAGGATCCCCAACTGCAATTCATTTGGACAAGGGGCATGGCCCGGGCCAGTGCACTAACTCCTTCTGTGGCTATACAGGGATTCTGTACTAGAGCTTACGCAGAATCTAAATCCTCTGCCTCTCCTCCAACTCCATGGGAACATGGAAGGACTTAGCCCATAATGTGCCTTCTACAATGTACTGAAGCTATGAGCTGTGGCACCAGTGGTTCATGGAATATGTGCATCTGTCTTCACTTCACCCTGGAATGGGTCTTTAGCTTAACTAAATAGCTACTCTGAATTCCCTGGCAGTTTAGAACAGAAATGACTGAATAACATCTCCTGAAAACAACAAATTTCACAATCCTTAAACAAAAATATTTACCCAATTCACAAAACTAGGTGTATTTATATATTAATAAAGCATAGATTAAATTTTCCCTATATTTTGCCTACCTCTAGTTTACAAACAGATGCAGGAATATCACAAATTTCTCTTAACTAATTATTTGTGTGTGTTTGTATTGCAGTAGTGTCTAGAAGCTCCAGTTAGAGATTGGGACTCTGTTGTGCTAGGAACTGTATACACATTAAAATAAAAAGAGTGTTCCTGTCCCCCAGAGTTTACAATCTAAGCACATGATAAGAGGCAACAGAATGGAGGACAGGGTTGGAATGAACAAACTAGGTTTGGTATAATATGCAGCAGTCACAACATGCCAACTCCCTAGCCATTTATGGCAATATCAACATAAAATGGAAATGTCATATGATTTTCCAAAGAACAAACTGCTGTTCTCTGTAATATCTTTTGACTACTCAGAAACATTATACTGTGGGAACATAGCGAAAGCCAACAATATCAGTGGTCTAGCTAATCCAGAGATGCTATTCTGACAGTGGGCAATGCTGGATGCAGGTGAAGGCATAAAATCTTTGTACATAATACACTGGCCAGTTGTGCTGAATTAGACCACAAAAGGAAGTTTCCGGCTTCTGACCTTAGCTGCCGATTGATTTAAGCCTTTGCAAATTTATCCTGGCTAAGTATAACTGCAGAATCTTTACTTATTCATATAATAAATGTTCAGTCCTTTTTGGACTCTTGCTAATCTATTTGTCTCAATTATAATAATTCACAGAAGAAAAAGTATTGTCTTCTGCGTAATTACTGATCATCCACATATTCCAAATGGTCAAGTCTCAACTAGAAGATTCTGAAAGACAAGGAATTTATTTTGTAAAGAAGATGTGGCACACAACAAGTATCTACCTTGAGAGTATGAAGTAAATGATTTGTTGGATTGGAGAATTAGTACCATCATGTAATGGAGACTCATGGATATTAACAATTAACAATTAGCTTTAAGGTCATTTTGTCCCCCCGACAGTGAGGGGTTCGTTGGGGAATGGACAATACAATTTGTTCTAAGAGTTTTCTTTTCTTTTGTTCTTTTTTGTTTTAACTTATTCAGCTGGTCGAATCAAGCATAAGCATTAGGGGATAATTATATAATTACTTTTCTTTAACTCACAATATGATTTCATTCTGGCTATTTGTTTCTTATATTTTTTCCAAAAGAACACACTGTGAATGAATGTAGTCAAATTCTGTGTGTTATGTGTTCAGGTGGCATGTTTCTTAAACTTGTGCTGGGAGTTTAAATAAGGGGAACCATTCTAATTGTGTAGCCTGGATACAGGGCCAGCTCCAGGCACCAGCCCACCAACCATGTGCTTGGGGCGGCACCTGGAGGGGGCAGTGCAGCGCTCCGGCCCGAGAGCGGGGCCGCGACTGGGCTCGCCGCCCTCCCCCCGGCGCTCCGGCCGCCGGGGAGAGCGGAGCCCCGGCCGGGCTCTCCGCCCTCCTCCCGGCGCTCCGGCCGGTCGGGGAGAGTGGGGCCCAGGCCCGGCTTGGCACCCTCCCCTGCTGTGCTCCCGGGAGGGGGTGCGTCGGGAGGCTTTTTTGCCTGGGGCGGCAAAAAAGCCAGAGCCAGCCCTGCCTGGATAGTATTATCTTATACAGAAAATACTAAATGAGCATACCTGCCCAGGAATGAGACTTAGTAGCTGCAGAGGGAAGCTCTACAAAGCCTTCATCTCAAAATGCAACTGCACAGAAGACATAATGCAGATGCATCAAGAAATACAACGTTAATCCAATCAGCCTATACAAAAGCACCGTTTTGATGTCACCCAAAGTACTATATCTGCCAGTGGTTATCACAACTTGGGAAGAATGTAATTGCCATGGAATGTTGCAGAATTAAAAAAAAAAAAAAAAAAAAAAAAAGATGACAGGTTTCAAAGACTTGGATGCAGGTTCAGAAAAATTGTTGTATTTGTTGTTGGAAAAGGAAATACATTTTGTTTTTGAACTCAATGAACTGTTGTTTTTCAGGAAATGAGGTGACCAAAGGCCTCCTCACATCAAGTGCCAGGCTTCCTCCTGACTGCTGAAGCCTGGCTGGAAACTAGGATTCAAATTGGTCCTAGAGAACACAGTGGGGAAGCAGAAGTTTTGAGTTTATGATTTCTGCACAAGCTGTCTTTCTCTACTCCTTTCTATGCCCTAACACATAATGACTGACAGGGACATTAGTAGTACTGCACCAAGAGTTTTCCATCCCTTCCTTCATCAATCCCAAAACAGGGCAGCATTCTTCAGCCAGGAGGGGAACCAAATAATCAGACAACTGTTTTTCAAGAAACACACTCAGATGGACACATCTAGAGTAGTACAAATTCCTAAAATCCACGCTGTACAGTTCTTTCCTGGACAAAACTTTCAGCCAAAAAGAGATACTTCAGGACATGCGCTAGTCCACTAGGGATTTGAGAGGCTTCTGAACCAAGAAGCACAGTCTACCAAGGATTTTGTTTTTTAAAGTTTATTTGGACCTTGGCTCATAAGACCAACATGCTCACTATCTAGATTTTCAGGAAGTCATAAAAGTAAATTATCTGCCTGCAAAAACTGGCTTATAGTCTCATTTTAAAATATTTTACTTCTCACAAAAATATTTTTCTAGTTTCTGTAAGAGTAAATTTTTTTCCAGAGCCTAGAATCATCTCCCTTTGTGTAAATGATATGACAAAACAATCTCATTGCTTTCAGCTGAAAAGCTGTTCCTCCAAGTCAACAGAGTTAGATCTTGTATATTTCTCTACACAATTCTGGCATGGAGTAAGTTCATATGTAAGAATCTTTCTTCAATATTCTAGGTTGGCTTCACAACAGAGAAATAAAGCCAACATGATGTTGAATCAGGGATCTATAAATATTGCCAGGATATATGCACTCCTCCAATTTCTGATTGTTCTTCACAGGAGGGTCTGCTTTTGTTTTCACTAACTGTACTGCATCAATATCACATGAGCCAAACACCAGCAATCAAATAAAAGAAACAGCATGTCTGAGACCAGGAAACTCATTCCTCACAAATATATAATTAATTATTAATATTTAGCACTTTTGTAGCCTGTTCACATCTTTAAAAAGCTTTTTAAGTTTTCACAATATCTCTAAAAGGTGATCATAGAAGTATTAGTATCCACATTTTACATGGGTTCTTGAAGCCTTTTGGGCCCATATGCTTGGGGGCGCTGAAGTTTGTGCAACTACCTAGGGATGGATTCCTTGGCTACTTTCCTCCCATGCTAATAATCCATCCTGACCACACATACTGAGCTGAAGAAAGGCACTGCTGGTTTCTATAGGCTGGTCAGTCTAACCGTCAGCCTGGTGCAAACAATCGACCATGCCCAGTTCTGTTTGTAGCCTTTATCTCAGGGCTCTGTTTATTTTTCAACACATAAACAAAAAGAAATGTAGAACAATAATAAAAAGCAACAGTCCTGTTCTCAACTGAGTTTGAGGGGCCCTTTGGCCTCCAGTAGCTGAATGACCTTGGACTTTTCCCAGCTAGGGTTGCCAACTCTGACTGAAGCTATTCTGGGATTTTCTCCCCAACACGACGTAATGTCATTTTCTTAAAATAACCTATTAAAATTTCCTGGATTGCTTTCAATGACCACCGGGAGATCAATGCCAATTCCGGGAGACTCTAGGCCAAACCTGGAGGGTTGGCAACCCTATTCCCAGCCAAGGAGGGTCCACAGGGCCTTCTGTTGCAGCCACGGAAAGGTGCACTTCCCATACTCTCCTACGAGGCTCCCTTGTGGAGCTGGGACCGTCATTTAGATCTCTCAGCTGGGAATCATCAGACTCAATCAATCACTATGCTGTTCAGCAGGGTCAGCTGGTTCACAGAACCTGCCTGCTGGTCTTCTCTCCAGAACAGGGCTGGCTGCTCCCTGACTCTTAAAGGGGCAGATCAACCTGTCACAGTCTCCTCATGGTTTGTCAGAGGTTTTAGATTTAGGGCTTTCTGCAACTAAGAGGGAGAAGAGGGGAAACATTTGATCCTCTAGCATGTGTACAAAGCCACCACACTAGATTATTAGCACAAGGACTAGACTAATCAGGAAACCATTAAAATATCAACAGCTCTCACACAGTTATTACTGTTATCTCTGATTTTAAAGTATAGAATGGGAAAAAACTCTGCTACTCTCAGATACCACCGTGTGGTAACTGTTGATAAATGCTGACTTGTTAATGGCTGCCACTGTTTACAATACACAGTAGGAATTTCCCCTTTTCAGTGATAAAAGCTCCCATCATAACTCACAAACTAAAAGTCCACCTCAGCAGTAGACAGTGTTCCACCCCACATCCAGGACCTAGTTTATAGAGGTCAAAAACTAGTATACTGTACTGGCAACAGTAGAGAGCAACAGAACCGAATGCTCAGGAGGAAAAGCCACCCGCCACCAGTGCTGGGAGGCTTAAAGCCACAACACCTAAGAGGAAGAGATCAGGGCTGCCCAGAGGATTCTGGGGCAAGGCAATTTCAGGGACCCCTTCCATAAAAAAAAAGTTGCAATACTACAGAATACTATATTCTCGTGGGGGGCCCCTGCAGGGCCCAGGGCAAATTGTCCCACTTCCCCGTCCCCTCTCCCCCCGCCCCGGGCGGCCCTGGAAGAGCTATACAGTGGTGGAGTGCGCAGTGATCGGAGGGTCAGACTGTGGGCGGAGGGCTGCCTCCATGAGGATAATTCTGAGTCTCTGCTTGCGATCCTTAAGAGTCCTCGGACAAAACCCCTTACAAATGCGGCACTTGTCCTTTTGGTGACTCTTGCCAAGGCACTTTAAACAAGAAGCGTGCGGATCACTTTTTGGCATCAATTTACCGCAGACTTCACAAGCTTTGAACCCTGGCGACTGAGGCATGCCCTGGTGTTGGGGAACGAAATGTGGGGGGCACCCCCATAATGGAAACTTAGAGAAACGACTTCTAACAGTACTACTACTACTAACTAAGAAACAAAGAAAACTAACTATATACAAATCACAGTGGGACACTGCTAAAGGCGCTTGCAGAAGCAAGAGCAAGAGAAGTTCCAGCTGGCCATCACCAGCGGTAAGAAGGAACTGAGGGGGGGTTGGATCGGCTGGGCCCTATACTGGGCTCCATGAAGGCGTGACTCCAGGAGGCACTGAGGCCGACCCTACAGATTCTGCTAGGGGGAAGGTCTTCCGGCTGTCGTGCATGAGGCACGCACGCACCTGATTGGAATTGACATGAATAAGCACTCGAAGAAGAACTATACTAACATGAATTTGGCATTCAGAATGTAATACTAGTGCTTTAGCTGAAGAAACATTATAAAACCTTTGCTAGAGACTTGTTAGAAACAGCTGTGTTAATACTAAGTTTATTATATGAACTTCACAGGACAGAAAATAATTAAATACAAAATAGAAGGAATCAATAGTAATTTTTTCCCTGCATATCAGGGTCAGATATGGTCCATTGGCAATATGAAAACAGAGTAGTATGGGAGTGACCAAATACTGTATAAAAATGTATGCCTTATGCTCATATTAAAAGAATTTAGTGAAAATTCATTGAACATCTATCTCCTAGAAACAGAGTTAGATTCTAGTAAATTGTACAGTTCAGACATCCTGCTGTGAATGAACTTTACAGAATTAAATCCATATTAAAAAAAAGGGAGGAAAAAAGCAAGCAGTGATTTTTAAGTTGCACCTGCTTATTAGCCCTACATGACCCACTGTGTTGAGTTGTGACAAAGGATTCTTTATTATCAAGGTGACCCAAGTGCATTATTTATCTGTTGGCGCCAACTACGCAGACCACAAAATGTCTTCATTAATGGCAAGTTCAGCCCATCAGTCCCATTATGGTTAAGAGGAAAAAAAAAAAAAAGAGAGAGAGAGATGCTGATTTTCTAATCCAAATTGCAGGTTTTGAATTTATTACACTTGAAGTGCAGTAAGAAGTTCCCTTGATTGGATATTAACGAAAACACACTTCATTTGCTAGCTCTTATAAAAATGCATCTGCCTCCTAATCAACTGAATAGCAGCACTGATGTATGCATTTCCAGGATGGAAGATAAGGGTCTATAAACCAAACTCTGCTTAACATGGAAGATGGTCTACAGCAGGGGTAGGCAACCTATGGCTCGCCTGCCGAAGGCAGCACGCGAGCTGATTTTCAGTGGCACTCACACTGCCCAGGTCCTGGCCACCGGTCCGGGGGACTCTGCTTTTTAATTTAAATTTTAAATGAAGCTTCTTATACATTTTTAAAACCTTATTTACTTTACATACAACAATAGTTTAGTTATATATTATAGACTGATTGAAAGAGACCTTCTAAAAACGTTAAAATATATTACTGGCACGCGAAACCTTAAATTAGAGTGAATAAATGAAGACTCGGCACACCACTTCTGAAAGGTTGTGGACCCCTGGTCTACAGGAGTGTTAACAGGCCACTTCACCTTGAATGGTCCCTTGGAATGTGTGCTAACTACTTATGCTAAACTATCTGTTTAACCTTGTATTTAGCTGTGACACTAAGTACCTTTCTCATACCCGAAGAGCAGCTCTGTGTAGCTCGAAAGCTTGTCCCTCTCACCAACAGAAGTTGGCCCAATAAAAGATATTACCCCACCCACATTGTCTCTTGGAAGATGGGAACACTCTAATAAACAGGTGATTATGGAACTCCCAGCTCTGTTAAAACCAGATTGGTAGCCTATTATGAACTGATTAAATTTTCCACTTTTTAGCTGCATACAATTATATTTGCTCATTAACACTTGGTATGTTTAATGCAGCTGAAGAAAAATACTAGGACAATTAAGTATCAATCATACTAACTCCACAGAGACATGGAACTGACTTTTTTTAATGATATCTTCCTGTAAAAGATAATGTAGTGTAAAGGGAGGTTGGATTCCTAAGATTGTTGTAAAGTATCTTCGCAGAATTAAACATGCAGTTCAAAATGTTTTATCACATCCACGTGTTTGTACTTTTCCATAAGAAAAACTGTTCCAAGACAGCATATAAACACCTCTGGCTATGTCTGAAAGCTATGCTCAGTGACAGGTTTACAACTGAAAATGACAAAGAGAAACAGAAAATGTAATGCATGGAGCAAATGCCTTTTCCCCTCTATATGGTTTCTTTTAAGGATTATAATTAATCCAGTGTAAAAGCTGGGTTTCAGCATGTTTGCCAACACTGTTAAAAATCAAGACCACACCTTCCGTTGAATTATTTTAAGAGGAGAAAATATCACACTAGGGATTTGAGGTTTTGGCTTGAAGTTAGGATGCTGGAGAACTGGTCCAAATTCATGCGAGAAACAGATTTTAGAGGCTTTCGTCCATAAAAAAATAAACAAAAAAAACCCAATCAGATCCAAATGCAAAACCAATTTGAACTTGTATCAAGGTTGGTCTCTATTCTCTTTTTCCCTTGGTAAGATTTTTTTTACATTAATTTTATTTATTTGTATTGCAGCAGTGCCTACGAGCCCCAATTACAGACCAGGTCCCCAGTGTGCTAGGCATTGCACATTCACAAAAAGCAAAAAGACAGTCCCTGCCCCAAAGAGATTGCAACCTAAATAGTAATTTCTTCTTTAAATTTTGAAAGACTTGTTTTCGCTGTCTTTGTTCTTTCTCCTCACTCTCTCTTTCTCTTTACCACTATATTGGGTGGGATTTGGGGGTGGAAGAGCACTTGTAGCTAGTCCATATTCAAGTTACCACAATTTTCTTTAATAAATTGTATAGTTTTTTTTCCCTACATTCTTGTGTCTGATTCTCTGCTTTGAAAGCCCATTGAGTAAAGGTCTCAAGTTTAGTATCTATTATTCAAGTACTGCAATGGCTGGTAAAACAGCATTTAAAATTGCTTGAGAGAATGACTCAGTATCAGAATGGTTTGTAATGAACTCCCAGGAAGGCCCTCCAGTTGCTCCCTTGCCGAAAGCAACTATACTCTGGACTGCAAATAAAATGCCAACCATAGTTGCTACTGTTTTTATTTTTAGGAGACAATAACTAACAGTAGCATAAATTAAAGGACAAACAGAACAATTATACTCTCCTGCAGAGCGGTATAAAAAACTAGCCATAGCAACCAAAACCAGAAAATATCCTTGTTTCCCTTCCCCAGCCCACCAGTAGGGAGATTAGGGGCTATGGGTCACTGTGGTTGGGTGGCTGCAGTGGCAAGTTTAAATAACTTCCCCTGGTTCCCTAAGATCAGTGTCTCTCAAACTGGGGCCGCCGCTTGTGTAGGGAAAGCCCCTGGCGGGCCAGGCCGGTTTGTTTACCTGCCCCGTCCGCAGGTCCGGCCAATCGCAGCTCCCACTGGCCACGGTTTGCTGCTCCAGGCCAATGGGAGCTGCTGGAAGCGGTGCGGGCCGAGGGACATACTGGCCGCCGCTTCCAGCAGCTCCTATTGGCCTGGAGCAGCAAACCGCGGCCAGTGGGAGCCGCGATCGGCTGGACCTGCGGACAAGGCAGGTAAACAAACCGGCCCGGCCTGCCAGGGGCTTTCCCTACACAAGCGGCGGCCCCAGTTTGAGAAACACTGCCTAAGATGCTAAGGCCTGTGGGCAATCATACTGTTCTGGGTGGAGTCAAGTTGATGTACTCTGTCCCAATGATTTCACACCCTGGAGGCTGCAGTGAAGGAGCAGAACATTTGGAACTAGCGATAGCGGGTTTGGGGAGATGGTGGGGAAGAGTTGAAATAGCCTCCCTTTGGTAAGACCAAGGGCGAGGGGCTGGAGGCCGCAGAGATTGGGCTGCTCAAGTGGCAGTAGCAGTCAAAGGAAGTGCTCTTATTTGAGGTGGCTGACTATGATTTTCATCTGTCTCAACAGTATGTCATTAAAAAGATACACATTTCTTTCTAAATCCAATACATGGGAAATGAAACCTTTTTGTCCTAGGTGGTGCTCTGAAAAGAGCATAAACAACGAGGAGTCCTTGTGGCACCTTAGAGACTAACAAATTTATTTGGGCATAAGCTTTTGTGGGCTAGAACCCGCTTCATCAGATGCATGGAGTGAAAAATACAGGAGCAGGTATAAATACATGAAAGGATGGGAGTTGCTTTACCAAGTGTGAGGTCAGTCTAATGAGATAAATCAATTAACTGCAGGATACCAAGGGAGGAAAAATAACTTTTGAAGTGGTAAGAGAGTGGTCCATTAGACAGTTGACAAAAAGGTGTGAGTAACAGTAGGGAGAAATTGGTATTGCGGAAATTAAGTTTAGGTTTTGTAATGACCCAAGATTAGGCCTGAATAAAGACTGGGAGAAGGGTTCAGGGGCTCCGTCAAAATAAGCTAGAGAGCAGGACCAGCGTTAGCCTCACTGGGGCCCAGGGCTGAAGCCAAAGCCCGAGCCCCATCGTCCTGGACTGAAACCGAAGCCCAAGCAACTTAGCTTTGCGGGGCCTCCCGTGGCAGGGGCCCCAGGCAATTGCCCTGCTTGCTACGCCCTAATGCCAGCCCTAGCTTTTAATTTACTGGATATGCAGAAAAAGAGTTGTTATGGCACAGGTGGGCCGTGGAGTTATTATAGCATGTTGGGGAGTGGGGGCTCAGAAAGAAAAAGGTTGAGAACCTCTGCTGTAGAAGATTTAACATGGAGAGACATTCCTTTCAGCTGTGGAAGGGTAATTAAGTTTTCATATGTATTCTATCCAATGCTCTTTCCTGAGCATGGCAGCAGAAACTGTCAAACCATGACAATTAATCAACCATTGCAGACTTAACTTTCTTATTTAACTTTCCAGGTTTGATCTTGGCCAAAAGTGAAATAAGAACTGTGTCAAAATGGGCAGGTCATGTCTATGAATAAAGTTAACAATCTTTTTGTACATTAACAAAAGGAATGGGCAGATTTTAACAAGCAAACATTTAAAGGACAGTCTAAAAAGCCATCTGACTTTCAGAAATCCTATTTTCTTTTCAAAGTATTGCAAGTCTAGTGTGTCTTTAGGTCCTGTGTTAAAACTTGCTGGGTAAAATTTTCCAAATTTTTTCTAATTGATTTAGAAGCCTAAGTTCCATTGACTTTCAATAGGACATAGGGGCCAGATACTAAAAGATATTTAGGCACCTAACTCCGATAGGAGGTTCCTATGTCATTTAGGCACTTTTGAAAATTTTGCCTGTCAGCTTTTTCACTACTTATTTGTAGTGAAAGTCCTACTGAGTAACATAAGCCAAAAGTAAGGGTAGATATTGTTTGTTTTTCTACACAAAACTACTGAACCCAAATGTAAAGATAACTCGACACTAAGCTCTTGAAGTTGAAGGATTTGAATTAAAGCAGCTTGCCATATCTGTGTTCATAGAGTAATTTTGTATTTATTATTTATTGTGGCAAAAATATGTATTACAAGTATAAACCATAATTCAAGAATGTTTGTAGTATTTTGTTTACACAAGCAGCAAGAAATACATAAAGTGAGATTAGCTTACCTTGGGTAGCAATGTAGTGATTTGGCCTGTGATAACCCTAAAAAAATGGAAAAAAAGTTTTGAGTCAATTTGCAGTGCAATGCACCATTGTGTGCTAGTATGATTATCATGTCATAGAGACTAGTGTTCATAGCCCTACTGAATATCACAACAATACAAGTTACATATTAGGGGCAAATTCTGGCCTTTCCAATGAGGGGCACATTGCGGGGGCACAAGAAGCAACTATGTTGTCTGGACTGGAGGGTCCCTGAGATATTGGCTTGCGCAGTGCCTGGGCAGGGGACAGACTTAGTATGTTCTGGAAGTTCCTTACTGGCTTCTCTGAAAAGGAGCAATATAAACTTAGGCACACTTGGTAGCCTGGACACATTCCCAAGTCCTCAAGTTGTGAAGTGCTGCTGAGTGCAATGCTAGTCCCCTGCTTAGCAGCTAAGAGAGCGCTAGATTTATAGTCAGCATGGATGCTGCATGTGCATGCTAGGGAGGGAAGAGGTTCTCTGTGCCCTGTGATCTGTTCACAAATGATTTTTGAACAGAAAAAGGGTAAAAATCTATGAAGAAATGTCTTGGTGTAAATAGTTTGTCCAGCTTTAAATAGGAATTACACTGAAAAGGAATTCTCGGTTTCTTTCTGTGAAGGCAAGAGAAACTTAATCATATGCTGACTGAGCAATCAACACTAACAACTTAGGCATTCTTTATAACAAAGAATATTGGCTCTTGATAGGATGCAAACTAGAAACAACAGAATTTGTATAGTATTTTTGTTTCTGATGCTACAGTAATATTGCCAAGGATTTAACTTGTGTAACAGTACATCATTTTAGACAGTTATATCAATATTAATACCAAAAGCTTTAAATAATGGTTAGGTTATGACACCAAGTAACAAAAGGAAGAAATGTAAAGTTATAGCTCATACTCCATATCCGCTTGCCAGTGTAGAGTATGTTAGGGGTAAGGAGTAAAGTGAGACACAAAGACTGAAGTAATCTGAAGAACCCCGGAGAACAGAAAATGTTACAAGAACTACTGAAGTGGTTCCTTTATATGCCATTCTGAGGCAAACATTGAGTGCCTAAAGATTGAGACTTATTTGTACGACCGTGGATAGAGTTGGCATTTCTCTCGTCATCTACTAGCTGCGGGGTTGGATTCATTCAGACTACCAACCAAACAGGCACTGGGAGATTTAGTTCAAGGGAATGTCTCACTATACAAACAAAGCTTTTTTTATGCAAATGCCTATGAAGCTGCCATTCCCATTGTAACTCCATTGTTTTGATATGACATCTGTTACAATCTGCCTGCATGAGACAGGCTGCACATCTGCATCTGTGAAACTAAGGACAGACAAATTGCCATTTACAATCGGATCTTGAATACTTTCTTGCTAACAAACAACCACGGTGTCTCTCTGTTTATGACCACTTTGCCTACTGATTTCTGATGATCCAAAGAAACTTGGATGCTTTGTATTCCAAGGAATGGGATGCTTTATGTCCTTACAACCCTCACCGGTAGTGTCTTCTATGCCCACAGTTGTTCCACTAAATCCATTCTGCTTTTTTTTTCCCCATGAGCAGGAAGACATGATATGAAGCCATTATATCAGGGTCTTGAACAAGAGCATGGGATCCAAACCCTCCCCCGCCCCCCCGACATTTTGTGGATGTTCAGATCTGGATCCAAAGCATAATCTGAATTATACATAAGCAACTAAACCCCGAACCTGAAGTCTGAACACCCCTGAACCTTGGGAAAGTTTGAATTGAAATCGCAATCCAACCCCCCAATTTGGGTCCATCTCTACTTTTTATTACACAAATTTCTGTCTACACTTTTATTACTCTTTTAAATGGAAATGTTTCTGTTTTTATCTTTACCTCATGGTTAATGTGTTAGTTTCTGAAACTGTAAAGAATAGGGTAGAAATATAATGCTAATTTGACTGCCTTTGAAACATACTCCTAAATATCATTAGAAGGAGATAACCCAAAGATTGTTATATAAGAATAAGGATTAATTTGGTTGTTCTATACTGTATGAGAAATTTTTTTTACTAAATTCTCTTGTCATACCTGGTGGACATGTGTGAACCAGAGACTATGACACCTTCATTAAAAGGTGTCACTCGGGAAGAAGAAATCACGGAATGTAGGCTGCTGCCTAAGAATCAAAAGTTCTTCTGTACCCTCATGTCTAGTGTTCCTCATGCACATTAAAATTATTGAAGTTTTCATCTCTAGATTTCAGGCTTTACACAGTGTTGACTTTTTCTTGATTTTCAATTCTACTTTTGATTTTATCTTTTCAACCAAAAAACATGCTGTCTCTTAAAGAATTTATTCTAATGTAAAACATTAAGCTAACATGATGCAGAATGAACAAAGAAGCAGTCTTCAATAATTAAACACCCTACATATTTAATGAAATGTCTTGCTTGCATTAGAAGTACTGGTTAACAGCTGCAGACTATACTTTGAAGGCGACTTAAAAGTGTAGCGATGACAAGAGATTGCAAATCACTGCATTAGGAATTACAGAGTTTTGTCACATTAATATGCAAACAGCTTTCTTTTAAATGTGGAATTATGCCAAGATGTTGACAGACAATATAAATAACATTTCCTTGGTCCACATAAGCATCAGGAGGCAAAATAGCCATGTAATGTTGGTGGCAAAATTTCACTCCAGAGTGTGGAAGTTTCAAGAAATGACTGAGCTCATTTTTTTACTGGCAAATATTTGGTGTTTTATTTTTTCTTTATTGTATATGTGGATTCCCATGACTGTGGTTTCCTACAATGTTTGGCAGCCAAAACTGTGATCAGCTATGCTAGTTATAAGAAAATATTTTACAATAAAGTGTAAAAATAATATGGACCACATGTTTGGCTGAACAGCGATGTTAACTTTGTTTACTACATCAGTATACGTACGTCAATATAATTTCCATTGATGTAATCTGAGTTTGTTTCTCCTTCAATGGACTGCAGTCTCACTCGAGAATGATCATCTGAAATGGGAACAACAGATAAAACAAAGTAGTTTGGTGTGCTTTTAATAGTCACAAAATATAAGGTCACATTCCAAAAGAAACCCTTAAAACACATATTACTTTAAAGTCGAATTACAAAGTCTGCACTTTTCAAGTTTCCTGTCTTTTGGTTTTGGCTCAAAATAAGCTATTAGATGTTATACAGTAAAACCTTTCCACTTTGCACTTCAATCATTTATGAACCCCAAAATTCCCAATGATTTTGGAGCTGAATACATCTGATATTCAAACCACGGCTACCACTGCTCTTTCCTCCTGGAGAATGTGAAACAGTTTTTGCAACAGTCAAATTGCCTTTCATTAATACATTTAACAGCACTCAATTGCCAAAAGCTCAGTCATTTGCAAAGTTCTCCCGCTATCAGTGCATAGTGATTATGTAAGGCATATAATAAGGTCTTGTGGGAGATCATTATTTGAAGAGACAAAACAACCAAGACTAAAAAATAACTTGGTATATCATATATATATTTGCTAATAAAAATCAGTTTCACTCCCTCTATATGTTGTTTCAGTGATTTCTTTAGAACTGAGGTTACCTGTATCTGAGTACATAGTGCTATTAGGTGGTCATCATGATGTTGTTGTAAGTGTAAGTAGTTGTTAGGGCACCTAATGCTTTCTGTATGGGGGAATCTCTATTGTAGTTAAGCACTAAAGAAATAAATAATGAAATAATATGTGGCTACTGAAAGGAGAAGGACCCAAGCTCACCACCCTGCAGGACAATGGAAGACTCACTGGGGTTATGGCTCCGAGTATCGGGGAGAGCAGAGATTCATGTCCCATATTCCCTCCTCCTGCCAGGGCAGGTGGATGGGAAAGGGATGGCTAAGATAGGAGAATGGGCAGGGAATGTCAGGGAGTAGGCAGTCCCTTGGGTCCTTCCCATCTTGTGCCCCTGGAGCGAAGAGGGTCTGTGACTCTCACAGTCACAGTTCCTTCCCAGCGCTTTGCCTAGAGTGTTGCAGCTCTGTGTTGTCCCTAGAGACTTTCTAGTCCTAATATATTAAATAAATCTGAACCAAATTCCAACCCAAGTTCCCTACAATTGATTATTACTTAGCTAGTTTTTACACATTTGTCCCTTTTATGTTGTTCTTCTAATTAATAGTTTCTAAGGGGGGCTTATGAAAAAAATCTTGGAATATCCGGGTCAATTATGTTCATCAGGTCATCCTTATCTGCGTATTTATTACCTTTTTCAAAGGAATCTAACAATTTGAAGAGGCTTGATTTTCTCTTTCAGAAACCATGTTTGTTTGACCTATCAAGTTACACTTATCCAAGTGCTGTGCTATTGTATACTTAATTAAGTTATTAATCGGTTTCTGCAGAACTGAGGTGAGGTTCATAGGCCTTTAATTCCCAGGATCCTACTTTAAAAAGATACCACATTAACAACTTTCCATTCTTCAGGCATATTTGCTGGCTTATAGATTTTGGGCCTGATCAATGAGAGACTCCCATTGACTTCAGTGGAAGCTGGATTGGACTAGAATTGAATATCCTCCTCCGTATCTCCATGATTTCATGTTTATTTCCTTTAAAACACCCTCAAGAGAACCTGCCATTCTACTGACCTCTTTCACTCGAGCTTCTCAAGTTACCTGCTGACTTTTCCTCTACGATTTCAATCTCTGCGAAGGCCACACTTAGATTTCTCATAAATACATATTTTAAGAATATAAATGTCCTTGTTTTTCCCTACAGGCCAACTAATAAAGCCTATTAAAGTCCAATGCTAAATGTCCATCAACTTCTCCACTATTTCATTACTTTCTTTTCCTCCACTCTCTCCATGATGTCCAGCTTTCAGTCACAGATGCAGCTTTTATTACTTCAGATTTGAAGTCTTTTAAAAATTATTTAGCTTCATATCTTTAGTTATCTTCATATAATCTCTTTCCCCTTGTTACTTCACATGTGCATCTTACTTAGGAGAACCTGTGTTCCATAGACAGTGGCTAGGAATACTACAGGGGCTGAAGAAAGACGATTACACAATTTCTATTCGCTTTTTGGGGAGATTTGGGTGGCTAACTTCCTTGATCTCTTTGAAAATCCCAGGCAGTATTTGTGTGGTTTGGGCCCGTTTTCTGATTTTTAAAGGATGTTTTAACAAATATAAAACAGGCACTTTTTTATGTGTGTGCTTAATCACATAACTTTTTGACTCAGAGATACACAAGCTATATGTGCTTCTAACACATTGTTCTTAAATAGCCTCCAGGCTGATTACCTGGCTTTTTATGTTTTTCCTTTACCCTTCAGTCTGATGTTAACTACTTTCTTCAAAGCTTTTAAACAGTCTCATGTCAAGTTCATTGTCAGAGTGTTACCCCTGGTGGGGGGGTAGGGGTCACCCTCTATTATGATATCAAACCTAATTTTGCACTGATCACACCACCAACCACTTCAATCTTCAAAATTCCTTATGCTGAAATACATTTTCCTTTCTAAGTGTAAACACGAGCATTTCATCCTGTCCCTTCCTTATGCATGTGCACATGCACACACACACCAGCCTGTGGCCAATATTTTCAAAAGTGATTCTGTGTGCCCTGTTTTCCCCCTACAACACATGAATGGACACCTGACTTTCAGAAAGTGCCCAGTGTCTGAAAATCAGCCCCCTAACAAAGACATCTCAAGTTGGGCACCCAAAATCATGTCAATTTTGAAAATCTTGGTCAATATTCTTTTCTCATTTGATCAGGGCTGCAGTAGGCTAAAAATAAATTCTTATGGATAATAGAAATCTTTCTTAAGGGACAAATGAATATTACCTACGCCCGTAAGTAACCACTGTACAGTAAATACAGACACAACACTGTTCTCAAGCACAAGATTCATTTAACTGTTTCAAAGCCATTTTTTGGTTCTTAACGTGGAAACAACATAAAAAAGACATTTATATTTAATAAAGAAACACATTTTGTATAGGTGATTAGATTGTGGTCAGCATTTAGCATAATGATGAAGCAGCTCACAAGTTGCTGTAGCCACCTTCTCATTGTAAATGGGGCAGGCTTGTATCTAATTAAATGTACATCACCTGGGTAATGTAATGTACACTGCTACTTTGACAAGCTCCCTCTGTGTTGGCAGCTTGATGCTATTGCTTTAATTTCCTTACAAAGCAATACTGACTACAAACAATAGCATAACAATGGCATCTTGGAGGATTTAAACAGAGAGGATAAAAGCGCTGAAAAACCTACATTAAACTCACATTCTAAAACAACATATGTTTCACTGCAAAAAATATACCTATAATATATGGCTTCTAAGCCATCTACAGTACTTTTAACTTCTTAAATACAGTGTAGCAAGAGTTTTTTTTAGAATGCCTTAAAAGCAGAAGCCAATATTTTGATAATAACCTAGGTACACAATTTTAAAAGCAGACCGCTACAATTATTCTCCCCAATTTTGCCCATGCACCCATTTGTTTACATAATGCCCACACACAATTCCGACAACTAACTACACAATTTGCATAAAACTAATTAACATACAGCACATTTGTGGGCACAATTTTAGAGGCTCTTTTAAAAAGGTTGCCCCTCAACATAAATAATGTGTTGTAATTTTAATTTGTATTATTCTAAATTCTTACTACCACATAAATAGTATGTTTTATTGATAACTCATCTCCATCCAACTATCCGTTTCTTAAATATCAATTTACATATTAAAGTAAGTTGAGATACAATATAAAGTAACATTTGCCCTCTTAGAGAGTCTTCATTATTACTTGTAATTACAATTGTTTCGTACATCTAGTATCTTTTACTTGTTTTCCCTCTGCTAGTCATCACTTCTTTACCCCGGATCTGTAGTGCTACTAGTCTTCTATTTACTTCAACTGGGGACCCAAAATGACAGGCTGTTTAGAACACATTAAAAGAGGTGCCTGATGCAGCAAAATTCTGACTAAAAATGTGGATCTATTGTCACGTCAGGAGATACAATTTTGTAAAGGAACAGGAGGCATACGGATCTCCATATCTCTGTTATTAAGAACCTGTTCTTATTTGCACTATGGGCAGTTTTATACCTAAATAATAATTATATCAGTTGCAGATATTTCTATGCAATATACTCCCACAAAGAAAAACTTTTTAAAAAACATTTAGGATTCTTTAAGGGTATCCACCTACACAAATATCCAACTAACGTATCTTTCTCTAACATCTAAACATCACATTCATTATTTTCATTAACAGGCTCCACCCATCTATAAAGAAGTACCATAGATCTCCAACATGTCCAGTAGAACAATACCCACACCACCATTGTCTCAATTACCCTGTGTGATGGGATGTAGCTGGCTTTTGTCACTCCCTATGACAGGCCTACTAAACTCTGCCCTAGGAAGAGCGAAGCGGGAAGAAAAGAGCAGCAAAGGTGGTTCCTCAAGGCCTGCCTAGAGTGGCTTCACGGACGCAGCCATCTGGGAAGCTAGAAAGACCTGGTCCTCCAAGGGCTAGCGAGAGCCAGTCAGAGCTCAGCAGGCTCAGATAAAAGAGGCTGCAGGGCATTAGCAGGTCAGTTCCTGGCTGGGACCAGAGGAGAGAAGAGGAGTGCTCCTCTCTGGCATGGAGATAGAGAAGAACCTGAGGAAAATGGCTCTGAGATAGGACTATAGACAGAATGGCCTGGTAGGAAGAGGCCCAGAGAAACAGCAGTGATGGATTGGAGTGAGCAGTGCATGGCTGCTGTGTACAGGGTCCTTGGGTTGGAACCCAGAATAGTTTGTAGGCCCGGGTTCCCAACCAGCCACAGACAAAGTGGCATAAACCCCAAGAAGCGTACAGATCTCGTTGGGGATCCCGAACAAAGGGATGAATTTAAAGGTTCCAAAGCCAGAGCTGAAGACCTGAGGGAAAAAAGACTATTTAGTTATTAGCCTCTTTAATATCCCAGAAGAGGTTCATTTGGACTTTGTGACTTGGCCAATGGGCCAAGCCACTGAAGACCCACCGAGGTCAGCCTGCAGGAAGTGCCAGGGGTGAAAAAGGACTGTGGTACTGCACCCTGCCTCTTGGAGGGGCTCAAGAAGTGAATATCCTTTTACGCCCTGTAACATAAAACTCTGTCTTTAGCAACATCAACAGTCATGTCTGTCAGTCATCATACACCAGTGACCTATGTGTGTTATTTTTCCATGGAGAAGTATCAGGTCAGTATTAAGATTCTGCATAGTAGTGTAATTTAAATAAGTGTATTTTAGTGTTATTGTAAAGTACATGAAATTCAGCAGCTTTGCTCTTTTATTTTCAGCTACGTAGAGATTGCCAATTTTCTAGGAGAAAGATTACAAGATTTAGAAAAAAAGGGAGTTATAGTTAAAAAGGAAATAAATTGACATCTGTGTGAATGTTGAGGTTGATGGGAACTATATATTTTGTACAAAAGAGCAAACACTGGGAACCTGACTTTTTCCCAACTACCACTTTTCTCACTTCTGTTCCTGCCTTACTTCTTCCTTGCATCCATACTCATTCTCGGAGACTTCAATTTCCACAATGCCGACCTATCTGATCCCTTTTCTCCCTCACCTCTTCATCTGACAGATAGCCTTAGATCAATTCTCCCACTCATCTAAAAAGCCATTTGCTTGATCTAGTTTTCTCCAGACTGCCCACGCTCTCTGCCTCTGATGTCTCCATCACTGAACTCTTTCTGTATCCCCTCATCTCATTGAGCATCATGTCCTTTGACCTGCCAACCAACCATTCCATGACTTCCAGTCCATTAATGTCAAGGACTTCTCCTCTGCTATCAGCCTCCTCCTTCCTGTGCTCTCATCCCCCTCTCCCACCAATTTAGTAATTGACTTTCTCCAACAACTCGGATTACTTGGCACTTCTCACACATTAAAAGGGCCCATCTCTCTAATCCCAACCATAGTTCCCCTCCTCTACTTGCTTCTTCCACTCCTGCTGCTGAGTGTTTCTGGTGAAAGACCCATGACCATGCTGATTTCCTCTACTACAGATTCACTCTCTCCTTACCTTCAATTCCCTATTTAAGGCCTCCCATCATGTCTGCTAAGAATGTTGCTAACTTCTTCAAAGAGAAAATTCACAAGCTCTGGCAGGACATCCTCCCCCTCTTTCCTAATGCCAACATATTCTCCCCATTTTCCTTGTTACTGAAGCTGAGATATTGTGTCTTCCTTCTTCCTGTATCCCCCCTTCCATCTTCCCCATCTCATAATTCCCCCATTCTCACCCCTCCTCTGCTTCATCTCTCCTTCTCATCTGGTTCATTCCCCCTAGCAATACAAACAATGCTTTAGTTTCACTCATCTTAACCCCTTCCCCTTGACCCTATTGATCTCTCCAGCTACCGTCCCGTCTCTCCATCTCTAAAGCTCATAGAACTCCTTGACTACAAGCACAGCTTAGAGTTCTTCTCCTCAGATTCCACCACTGGACTCTCTTCAGTCCAACTTCTGCCTACCCCATTTCACTGAAACTGCTCTCACCAACATCTATAATGACTTTTTCTTGACCACAACTCAGAACAAGTACTCCATCCTCCTTGAATTGTGGTTATCACTGACATACAGTAGAACCTCAGGAGTTACGAACACCAGAGTTATGAACTGACCAATCAACCGCAAACCTCATTTAGAACTTGAAGTAGGCAATCAGGCAGCAGCAGAGACAAAAAAAGAAGCAAATACAGCACAGTCCTATGTTAATTGAAAAACTACTAAAATATAAAGGGAAAGGTAAAAAAAGATTTGACAAGGTAAGGAACTGTTTCTGTGCTTGTTTCTTTTTAAATTAAGATGGTTAAAAGCAGCATTTTTCTTCTGCAAAGTAAAGTTTCAATGCTGTGATAAGTCAATGTAAACTTTTGAAAGAACCATAGCATTTTGTTCAGAGTTACAAACATTTCAGAGTTACGAACAACCTCCATTCCTCAAGCGTTTGTAACTCTGATGTGTTTTACTGTAGTCCACCATGGTCCTCTTCTCGATATCTTGCGCTCCCTAAGCTTTTAAAACTCCACCCTCTGCGGGTTCTCCTCCTACATTTCTAATCATTCTTTCATTGTTTCATTAGGAGGATCCTCCTCTTCCCAACTTTCACTCAGCTCCCACAGGCTTCTGTACTTGGCCCCTCCTCTTCTTCCTCCTCACTGGTAATCTCATTCACAAATGAGGCTTTAATTAACATCTCTGTAATTGTAAGCAGAGTCAGGATGAGCTCTACCCTGACATCTGGTGGTGAATTATGGCGAGTGTGGAAAAGAACTCCAGGGGCTGATCTTGTTTGCATAGGCACACCCACGCGCGTGGCATGAAACAACAGCAACTCAAAGTGGTTACTTTGGCAGTTGTGGGATCCCCAGTTTCTCTGTTATTGGGGCAGGAAGAATAAAGTTTTGTTACCCTGATTCTGTGAATCAAGGCCAGTGGAACTGTTGTATGACAGAAGGACTGAGTGAGTCCTTCACCATTACCTAAGTAGCACTTGCTTGACAAGGGGCATGGGTTACAAAACTCAGTGAATTGAGATAGGATGGGGACAGGTATTTGTACCTGATGGTATGGGCCCCCTCTGAGGGCTTGACACACCAATTGCACCATCTCCTCTCTCCACTGTTGAATGTCAGAGCTAACTTTGATTCTATTAGGAGTCTAGTTACAGGCTGCTGAGCTGAATTCACTTTGGGCCAATGGTGCACCAGCACTGGGGCTCCCCTACTATGAGCTGAAATCACTAAGAGCTGAAATCACAAAAGAGCTAAAGTTATTAAGAGCTGAGATTACTGAGTGCTGTGTTAACTAGTGGGGGAGCCTGAAGCTATATTGCTAAGCAGCTGGCGGAGCAATTTGTGGGGACAACTGGAGGAGCAGTGAGTGGTGCGGAGCTTTGCGGGGCCGGTTGGAGTGGCCCAAGGAACTGGAGGAGCAGTGAGCAGTTAGAGCGGCCCAAGGAACAGCGAGCGGAGCTGTTTGTGGGGATGGCTGGAGCGGCTCACAGGTCAGTGAGCGGAGCAGCGCAGCTTGTAGAGCGGAGCGGCGCAGCTTGTAGAGTGGAGCAGTTCGTGGGACGGCAGGAAATGGACTGGCTCATGGTGAAGGCTGCGGCGGAACCCCACGGAGAGACAGCCGGCTGGCCTCGGATCATGTAAGGTGCCCTTTAACACCCTGCGTGCCCCCCTTTTACTCTGGGGCTGCACTGACCAGGGACAGAGACTTCGGGGGTTGTTGGACTTTTGGGACTTTGGGTGGTTGCTGGACCCAAGAGACTTTGGGGGTGTTGGACTTTGGGGAGTCTGGGTGATTTTGGGGTTGCTGGATTCAAGGGAAAGGGAAAGGACACAGCCCAATTTGCAGGGGTGGGTTTTTTGCTCATGGTTTGTGTTATGAATCCTGTTTGTGGTGTTTTTCCAATTTAATGCTGATGTCGTTTACCTCATGTTATTAAACATTTTCTGCTACATTCAAACACCGTGCTTGCGAGAGGGGAAGTATTGCCTCTTCGAGGCACCCGGGGGTGGTATGTAATTGTCCCAGGTCACTGGGTGGGGGCTCGAGCCCGTTTTGCATTGAGTTATTGAAACGGAACCCCTAGATACAGAACCCGGCCCTTGTTGCTGCCAACTTAGATGGGCAGAAGGGTTACATAATGATGACCCAGAGATCTATCCTTCGCCTGTCATCTACACCAAAATCGTGGCTTGTGTTTCTGACATATCCTCATGGATGTCCTGCTGTCAACTCAAGCTCAACATGGGTCAAAAGTTGAGCTTTTGATCTTTCCGATCACTCTGGACAACACTATTATCTTCCCTGTCACTCAAGCCAGTAACTACTTCACCTTGAATGGTCCCTCAGAATACGTGCTAACTGCTTATGCTAAACTATCCGTTTGATCTTGTATTTAGCTGTGGCACTCTAAGTACCTTTACCAGACCTGAGGAAGAGCTCTGTGTAGCTGGAAAGCTTGGCTCTCTCACCAACAGAAGTTGGTCCAATAAAAGATTTGACCTCACCCACCTTGTCTCCCAGAAGCTAAAAGGAAGTTAACACAGTAGCACAATTATGCTGCCAACACTTACATGCAATGATATTCCCATATCTATTCTTCATTCTGTTCTCATCTTTCTTAGCTGAGTCCCAGGGTGCAGACTGTCCTTCAAAGAAACTCTATTTAAAAAAAAGATAGAAAGTGACATTAAGAAATTCAGTATGTAGCAATAGGAACCTTAAGAGTAAAGGATAAAGCAATGGAGCAGGGAAGAAATACTACAACAGCCAAAATTACAGTTGTTAAAACGACATTTAACTAATTTGCTTATCTGATAATGATACCAGGTTCTTCTTTGAACAGCACTTTTTTTCAGCCCATTCTTTTACATGGAGAGTTTGACACAAGAATAAAGTGTGTATCAGCAAGAATGATTTTTGTGCGAGGAGAGTTAGCTAACCTTGCAAAAGTTCCGTGTTTGTAAAGCTAAGCATAATTGACTAATTAATGTGCATTGTCCAAATTCTGCTCCTAGTTACACCAGAGTAAAACTGCAATAAACCCAGTGATATTACTGATAGCAGAATTTGACCCTGTGTTAATAATATATTACCAACAGTTTCACATTTACCTGGTGATAGGTGGCTATTCAGTCTCTTAACACAACTGGCATTTTTCTTAATTTGCATTCAATTGGCCTTTTATTAAAAACATTATTTACAACACCTCCAAGATTATTAGATTGTCAGAAAAGAAAAATGATGTAATTTTATGAAAAATACAATCTTATTATTTGTATTAGTTTTATTAAATACAGTATAGAGGCTGGCTGAATATTAGATAAAAGTAAAGATGCTAACAATATCTCTTTATATTAATAAAATATACCACTTGGCATAAGAAAAACAATCCTCTCTTACCCACTTTTCATGTGCAGTTCGGATTCTAAAATAATGACTTTCACACAGTGTCTTTGTGTGCACTGTGTCCATAAAAGTCAGGGCCGTCCTTAGGCATATGCGGCTGCATAGGGCACCCAAAAATTTGGGGCACCCCTGGGTCTTAGTGTCCATCCTCCCGCCTCTTCCTATCTCTGTTCTGACCCTTCCTGAAGGCTCCCACCACAGCTGACTGCTGCAGCCTCCTGAGTCTGGGATCTAGTACTTAAAAGTGAAAAAGCCTCCAGCCTGCCAGACATATTAGCACAACATTGAAACTGTGAAAGAGCCATTCAAGTGGTAATGAAGCCATTTAACAGGCATTTGCCAACCCCCAGGTATACATGGTCAGTTTCTGAATTTACTGCCCCTGCCTACACTGGCAAGTTTCTGTGCAGTCAAGCAGCTTTCTGCGCTGTACCTCCTGAGGTGGACACACTGCCAAGCCACTTAGTGCACAGAAACTGCGCAGCTGCAGTGCTGTAAAAATACCACCCCGACGAGAGGCGTAGAGCTTTCTGTACCGTGGATACAGCACCGCAGTGCCAGTGTAGAGACCCTGGTCGATTACAGCGCTGTGATTGGCCTCCGGGAGGTGTCCCACAATGACTGTTCTTGCCTCTCTGGCCATTGGTTTGAATTCTACTGCCCTGCCCTCAGGTGACCAACTGTGAGCCCCACCCCATAAATTCCTTGGGAATTTTGAAAGTCCCTTTCCTGTTTGCTCGGTGATGTGTGCAGTGGTCTAAGCGCATCTTTCTAGGTGGCCATGCCTGCTCCACGCACCAGGCGACCCCCTGCTTGGAGCAATGCCAAGCTGCTGGACCTCATCAGCATTTGGGGAGAGGAGGCTGTCCAGTCCCTGCTGCGCTCCAGCTGTAAGAATTATGATACCTAGGGACAGATATCACGATGCATGACAGAAAGAGGCCATGACCGGGACACATTGCAGTGTAGGGTAAAAGTGAAGGAGCTGCGGAACGCCTACCACAAGGCGCGGGAGGCAAACCGCCGCTCCGGTGCTGTGCCCATGAGCTGCTGGTTCTACAAAGAGCTGGACATGATACTCAGTGGCGACCCCACCTCCACTGAGAAGGCCACTGTGATACTTTGATGGCTCGCGTGCCGGTCGAGAGCAGACCGAGCCAGAAGGAGGAAATCTTGGACGAGGATATAGAGGGGGAGGGGGACCCAGAGGCAGAGGATGACTTGGAGGTCAGAGATGCATGTAGCCAGGAGCTCTTTTCTACCCGGAGGCGACTAGCCAGTTACAGTTGTTGGATCTTGACAAAGTGCAAACAGGATAGGAGGCCCCTGGTAAGTGGATTTGATTTTGGGAATCACTGAAGCGAGTTGTTGCGTGCAGGAGGGTTGCAGAAAGCAGGCTTGTGTCTGCATGATGCATGTACCACCACGTGCCTAGTCTGAGTGGTAGAATAAGCTGTTGATTGACTTCCTCACTTCACAGGAATCTGCCTCAGAGATCTCCAGGAAACTCTCATGGAGATAGTAGGCAATCTGCTGCCACAGGTTCTTTGGCAGAGCTGCTTTGTTTCTTGCCCCATTAACGGTAACTTTCCCGGCGCCACCATGCTGTCACAGGGCGGGAGGGGGAGGGACCATTGCTGCACATAGGCAAGCCGCATTAGGGACAGGGCGGAAGCCGCAGTCTTGGAGACGACCCTCCATTGATTCCCTGCTCACCCTCAGCAACGAGATATCTTCCATAATGATTACAGCCTGTGGAAAATGTGGGGACAGGAATGATTATCAGGCCCCCCCTTCAGTGCTGGCTTTCCCCAAGAGCCACGTGCCCAGTGTACAGTAGGATCCAGGAACAGTGATTTACCCTGCCCCTGCGGCTACTCATCATTTTGGGGGTCTTGTGGCTCATGTGTGCTTGCCTGGGGTCAACCAATTAGTGACAGGTATATGAATACTGGCTGAGTTTTAAATCACTGAATCAGTGTTGTGTGGGTTGCAAACAATACTTCTTCTGTAAAATGTTCTGTTTTGGCTTCACAGAGATGACCTTGGGAGCCCAGCCTCCCACTTTGTTACTGCCGGCTGAATGGCTGTGCAGAATTAGAAAGCGGCCACGAAGAACTAAGAAAGATTTTCTGCGTGATGTTATGATACATTTCACGGCTGAAAAACGAGTAGCAGGACAGCGAGAAGAGGGACCAAAAGAAGAATGCGGCGCGCCAGAATGAAGCTATGGAGCAGCTCTTAAACGTTATGGAGCACCAACTGGACACACTCCAGGCAATACCAACACTGCAAACCGAGCAGCTCTGTGGCCGCCCTCCTTTGCAGCAAACACTTTCCCATGAACCCCCCAGACACCACCAACACACTCTTATCAACCTCCTGGCTCTAGTCTGTACCCATGGCATTCAACTCCTCCCCCGTCACAGTCCAACACTGCGGACTCCCCCTACCCACTCAACTCAACACCCATCCCTCTGCAGTTTGGCCCTGCTGAAGTACAGTACCCATTGCACTGTACTCCAAAGGAGAAGGTTGGATATGATCCCTGGACATACACAAATCTTTAACCGTCCCAGCACCCCACCTCCTCCTGGGACCTTCCCTTCCCCCATTCCCCTCAGCGCTGATGTGTTTTTTTTTTTTTTTTACTCTGTATTCCGGTTGTTGTTTTTAATAAAAGAATTGTGTTGGTATGAAAGCAAACAGAGCCCTACAAAGCAGCAGACAATTATCTTAAACCTCCATATTGCATCGTCTGCACCAATCACAATCACCTCCTAGCATTACAAGCACTGCAATCCCAAGCATAGCAACGAATATTAGTGGCTTTCAGCTTCAAATTGCTGCCTCAAGGCATCCCTGATCCTTATGGCCCCACGCTGTGCCGCTCTAATAGCCCTCGTCTCTGGCTGTTCAAATTCAGCCTCCAGGCACTGAGCCTCAGCGGTTCAGCCCTGAGTGAAGCTTTCACCCTTCCCTTCACAAATGTTATGGAGCATACAGCACATGGCTATAAGCATAGGAATATTGTCATCAGCAAGGTCCAGCTTCCCACAGAGGCAGCGCCAGCGGGCCTTTAAATGACCAAAAGCACACTCAATAGTCATTCTGCACTTGCTCAGCCTGTTGTTGAACTGCTCCTTGCTGCTGTCAAGTTGCCCCGTGTATGGCTTCATAAGCCACGGCATTAAGGGGTGGGTTAAGCTCTGTGGGATAGCTGTCCAGACTGCAGCACTCTGAATACCGCTGCAAGTGTGAACATGTTATTGCGCAGGCAGCTGACAGTGTGAACACACAACAGTGGTTTCCCTTCAGGGCTTTCCGAGCAGCGCTGTAACTGCCAGTGCTGTAACTCTGCCAGAGTGGACATATCCAAAAACAGTTGTGCATTACTGTAATATTTACTCAGAACATGTTAGTCTACAGGACCTTAGTTTAAAATTTGCTCTAAAAGTATTTCATTAGTGTGTTGCTGAAGATTATAAAATTACATCTCTAAAAAATCCTTGCATAGATTTTTAGATGCACAATCGGAGTATTCATCTTTAGCCTTAAATGGGCTGGTGTCGGGCATAGAGACACCAGTTCAATAATACTGCATAGGGCCCCATAAATCCTAAGGACGGCCCTGATAAAAGTAATGTAATGTAACACAAATGGATTATATCATCTTATATTGAAATATTTGCTTTGAGTTTAAGGTTTTTAGTGGCCACGTTAATAGGATTAATGTGGAATCCTATTGTCAGAATGGATGGTGACAACCCATGTTTTAATCTTGTTATCTGAATGTTCACTAAATCCAGAGTGAGTACAGCACCAGGGCATGTATTTAAGTGCTTCACTGATCTCGGGTGTAGTAAAGTTCCCAAGTCAGACAGGGGGAAACAAGTGAAATTTCTATCCTGCCAAGACACAGCGAGTTATTAGTCACTTAAACAGCTAGAAAGTGCTTATAAAATGGACTACCATTTGTCTCCTTTTCCTTCATACTTCAAATATGTAATCCATGAAATCCTTCATGAATTACACTAGTAAAGGGAGGAAGAGTCCAAAGAAGCTCTTAATTTCTTGCTGGAGTCAATGGGAGACAAGAACTTTCAGCTCCCAAATGAGCACTTTGAATAAATAACCTAGAGAGCTATTAAGTTATATGACAGATACACAATGGGCCAAATTCATGCCTCATGTAAACAAGCACAATTCCAGTGGCTTTAGTGGAGTTCTATCCTCTTGCACAAGGGCTGAATTTAGACAGCTGCCGAGAAAATACAAAGGGCTGTCTCCTTAGCCCTGTGACACCAACAAACAGAGGTTTTTTTGCATCACGCTGAGAAATCCTGATTCCCACCATGAGCTTTCGTTGTCTATTCCCATTGTGGGTAATACATGTTTATGTTAAATATCTACATTTTTCAATTTGCTTTAGATTGTTTTGATTAATTTTTTTTTAAAAAGATCTACAAATAAACCAAAATGTTTTGTTTGGGGTTTTGTTTTTCTCTTCCATAAATGTTACTTTAAAATAAATAAATAAATAAAATAAAAATCAAGCAACTTCTAAGGAGACTGGAAGAACAATGTCCACTTATGCTGACCCTGTCCTGTTAAGTTTTCTCTTGGGAGTTGCTCTAGTCCTATGGTGATGACTGGAGAGGTGAGATAAATGGAAGAAAGAGGTAACTATTGCACTGCTTGACCAGAAAAAATAAACAGTTATTGCAAAAGACAGCTGTTGTACAATTTCTTAGATTCCCAATATGTTACTATATATAAGCAGAGGGCTTGTCTACAAGGGGGGAAAATGTGCTGTATGAGGACTGTGATTTCTAATGCGCACTAACATGTTGTGCATTAATTAGTCCACGTTGATCCTGCTGGTGCGCTTTAACATAGTGTGTTTGAAACAGTACATTAAAATGCACTATGCAACTGTTCGTGCGCACCAGCAGGGATTATACAGACCAATTAATGTATAACCTACAAAGCTTTATCCTACCCTGTAGACAAACCCAGACACAAAGCAATAATCCATACTGGATTAGAAGAGATCATATTTGTCCCATAGGTAAACGAAAGAGCAAATCACTCACAAGTGTTCTATCCAGATCTTTAATTACTTGTGAGAAATACAAGTTTCATTCCAGTGTCTTTTTTTTTTTTTCTAGTGTCTTTTAAGCACGTTGCCCTCCTGGGATAGAGTTGTACAGAAGTTCACTGAACTGCACAGGGTATCATGGCAGCTGTCCATATTAAGTCATCAGTATTAATAATTTTCTTTAATTACATTTTTCTTTAATTTTCTTAATTTTTCCTTAGCCAGAAAAATGCCCCAAGCCATCCTTCAGTTCACCAATGATTGCAAAGAGCCTAGGCCTGGATGCTGGGGTAAGGGCCAAATGAGCTGGAAATATGCCAGGAGGAAGGGGGGACTCGAGCGGGCCTCGGGTGGGGACACCCCACCACCGCTGCCACCTCCCCAGCCAGGATCTCTCACAGGTAGCCATGATGCTGCACAGAGCAGTGACCCTGAGCGGCCTGCGTTAGAAGTGGCTGGTCCCACTCCTTCAACTCCCCGCCTGGCCCAGCTGCCAGGGCCAGGTGCTGAGGGTGCCAGGGGGCAGGCGCAGCAGAAGAAGGATAAAGCCCCTTTTTGCCCCGCCCCCTCTGCGCCCAAGAGGCTAAGCAGAAATCTGTGGGGGCACTTGACCCAGAATGCCCCCCTTACGCATTGCCAATGCAAAAAACTACCTTTTCTTAGAGTGAAAATTTCAGTATGAAAATGTCAAATTTGTAACTTTTCACCCACAAGAAAAACCATGATTCAAAAAAAAAAAAAAAAAATTGAAAATGTAACAGCTATACGGTGGTATGTAACATGGATACGGAGTGATCAATAAAGCAGCAACCATCTAGGATGGCTCTGCTTGCTTTAAATCAATGCTGCAATAGTCAACATTAAAAATTAAACATTTGAGAGTTAATGCACTGAGCTGCTCACACTAGGAAACAATTGCAATATCTCAGACAAGACTGAGATAACTCGTAAATTTTGACTTTTATTGATGACTTTTTAACAATGTCATTAGAAAGTCCTAGGGTAGAAATGTTGGAACCTCTCTAAAAATATGGTTGGAGAGGGTGGGGGTTGGAAGATGGAGATGTGAGTGTGTGGTCTTATGGGCAGATTGAGGGTCTAGAGATCTGGGTACTATTCACAGCTCTGTCATTGACTTTGTCACCTTGGGCAGCTCGCTTGCTCTCTATCTCAGTTTTTCTATCTGTAAAATAAGGGTAGTAAAATGAAGCTACCTTGTAAGTGCTTTGAGATCTTCCAATGAAGAATGTTACATGACTATTATTATTACTACTATTACTACAAAGCCAAAAGACTTTAAAAAAAATAGCTAGGGTTACTAGGTGACAACAATGTAAGTACCTACCACATCATTTACAAAATGAAAGTACTGAAAAGCAAGGAAATGAAAAGTTAAGGCCATCATAAATCTTATGCTACCTGAATAATAAACACATTATTCACAACAAGTACAAAGACATGCATTTTTCATTACAGCACAACTTTAACTCTGATCCACCGATTTGCTTTTAAATGTAAGATTTTTTGTATCTGATTTTTTAAAAGTGATATTGTTAAGTGGAAAATATCAGTACATTTTTTTTTTATCAACTGACAACAAATTTTTGGTTAAGTACTTCACACAGCTGTTTCTTGATAAGATTTGTATGTAGTTTAATAAAAAAGTACACAATGTTATTATATATGATACAATCATGTATATATATGGACTTGCATTGATGCTGATCATTGTGCCACTCACAACGTATACTGTGAAAACCGGGTGCGGTTCCCAGAATTGTGAGTTACTGTACTACCTCTCAGACTCAGCAGTTGAGAGTTTTGCTGCTGCTAAAGTATGTATCAATTCCCTGACACACCAGCTTGTCTGCCCAGCCAGCAAATTCTTCAGACTCTGCCATTCTAAACTTTGCCTAGCATAGTGGGTTTTCAACCTGTGTTCTGTGGAGGTCTGCAGACTATGTATAAGATTTCCAAAGGGGTCCGCACCTCAATTAGAAATTTTTAAGGGTCCGCAAATTTAATAAGATTGAATACCACTGGCCTAGCAGATAACTATCAGAGAAACCCAACTACTGAGTTCCTCAGAGATGTATCTTGCAGTCTTCTGCCCTCTCAATGAACACTCAGAGGCTATTAAGTTTGCTGCTTCCTGAAAGAGATAGTATGCAGCAGTTTATCATCTTAACTGGACAGCTGTTGAGCTTATATTTTGAGATCACAGATGACAGAACTGCATTTATTTTGAGTCAGAGTTAAGGTTATGGTCTCATGATAGAATATTCTTTATACAAAGAATGTTTCTTGGCCCAGATCCTGCAAAACTTATACATGTGGTTTATTTTAAGCAGGTGTATGAGTGTTTGCAGGATCAGGGTGTTTATGTAATTATGTGTCAAACATAGATTTCATGATGTTCTTGGCCTTTCATTTCTTTGTTTTTCAGAGGTTTGCAAATGGTGCGATAGATAAGTATGCTTGTCACCTGAAAACCTCAACTAGATTTTGAAAGAAAAGGTTTGGAATTTCCCAGGTTGGTTTGGTGGTTTTATTAAAACCAACATGCATACTTCTTAAGTAGCTTTGACGAACGAGTTTATTGAAACAGACGGTCTACAAGCTGTACATCACCCCAAATGTTTGTGAGGAATGTCACACACACTCAGGCCTGGTCTACACTACGGGTTTAGGTCGACTTTAGCAGCGTTAAACCGAATTAAGCCTGGACACGTCCACACAACGAGGCCCTTTCTTTCGACTTAAAGGGCCCTTTAAACCGGTTTCTTTACACCACCTCCGATGAGGGGATTAGCGATAAAACCGGCCTTTGCGGGTCGGAATTGGGGTAGTGTGGACGGAATTCGATGTTATTGGCCTCCGGGAGCTATCCCACAGTGCTTCATTGTGACCGATCTGGACAGCGCTCTCAACTCAGATGCACTGACCAGGTAGACAGGAAAAGACCCGCGAAGGTTTGAATTTCATTTCCTGTTTGCCCAGCGTGGAGAGCACAGGTGACCACGCAGAGCTCATCAGCACAGGTAACCGTCATGGAGTCCTCCCAGGATCGCAAAAGAGCTCCAGCATGGACCGAACGGGAGGTATGAGATCTGCTCGCCATATGGGGAGATGAAGCAGTGATAGCTGAACTCCGTAGCAGTAAAAGAAATGGAAAAGTATTAGAAAAGATCTCCAAGGCCATGAAGGACCGAGGCCATAACAGGGACACACAGCAGTGCCGCGTGAAAATTAAGGAGCTACGGCAAGCCTACCACAAAGCCAGAGAAGCAAACGGAAGGTCCGGGGCAGAGCCGCAAACTTGCCGCTACTACGCGGAGCTGCATGCGATCCTAGGGGGTGCAGCCACCACTACCCCAACCGTGTGCTATGACTCTCTCACTGGAGAAACACACAGGGAAGACGGTTCGGGGAACGAGGAAGATGACGATGGAGGTACTGTAGGTAGCTCACAGCAGCAAGGAAGCGGAGAAACCGGTTTCCCCAACAGCCAGGATATGTTTGTGACACTGGACCTGGAACCAGTAACCCCCGAACTCACCCAAGACCCTCAGGGCACACAGGAGACCTCTGGTGAGTGTAACTTTGTAAATATTTGTAAACATTACAAAAAAAAAGCAAGCAAGTCTGTTAACGTGTATGGGGATGGAGCGGAAATCCTCCAGGGACATCTCCAGAAAGCTCTCCTGGTTGAAATGGGGTGATTTTATTAAGGGGGACATTCAGAGGCGCCCGTTCCTGCTATTCTGACCAGAAATGTTCCCCGCTGTTAACCACGCGGTGGGGGGGAGGGGTGAAGTGATCATCCCAGAGAATCGTGTGTGTGTGTGTGTGTGTGGGGGGGGTGGTTTACTTGTGTTTGTGCCGCATGTTAACCGGGAAACCGCAGCCCCCTCCTTTTACATTGAAACCCCATTTTAAATGGACAACCCAATTCATCCTTGATATGGGAAATGCGCTGCTGTTTGCAACCTTTCCCGCATGTTAAGAAGGTTAAAAAAGCCAAAACACTGTGGCCTACGATGGCTGCCTGCAAGCCGAAATATGCGACCTTGTAATGAAAGAGTGTACCCATTGTTCTCTAAAATGTGTCTTTTTTAACCACCTCTCCCTTCTCCTCCGCCAGCTGCAAATGTTTCTCCTTCGCAGAGGCTCGTGAACATTAGAAAGAGAAAACGTAGGACGAGGGACGAGATGTTCACGGAGCTGCAGATGTCCGCCCAGGCTGATAGAGCACAGCAGAATGCGTGGAGGCAGTCAATGTCGGAGATGAGAAAAGCCCAATATGAACGAGAGGAGAGGTGGCGGGCTGAAGACGATAGGTGGCGTCAGCTTGCAGACAGACGGCAAGAGGCAATGCTCCGTCTGCTGGAGCATCAAAGTGATATGCTCGAGCGTATGGTTGAGTTGCAGGAAAGGCAGCAGGCGCAGAGACCGCCGCTACAGCCCCTGTGCAACCAACAGCCCTCCTCCCCAAGTTCCATAGCCTCCTCACCCAGACGCCCAAGAACACGGTGGGGGGGCCTCCGTCCACCCAGTCACTCCACCCCAGATGATCGCCCAAGCATCAGAAGGCTGGGCTTCAATAAGAGTTAAAGTTTTAAAATGCAGTGTGTCCTTTTCCATCCCTCCTCCCCCACCCATCCCAGGCTACCTTGGCAATTATCCCCCTACCTCTGTAAGGAACTAATAAAGAATGCATGAATGTGAAAAAACAATGACTTTATTGCCTCTGCAAGCGGGAGGGGAGGGGAGGGTGGGGTGGGGTGGTTGGTTTACAGGGAAGTAGAGTGAACCGGGTCGGGGGGGGGGGGGGTGGAGGGTTCATCAAGGAGAAACAAACAGAAGTTTCACACAGTAGCCTGGCCAGTCACAAAACTCGTTTTCAAAGCTTCTCTGATGCGCACCGCGCCCTGCTGTGCTCCTCTAACCGCCCTGGTGTCTGGCTGCGCGTAATCAGCGGCCAGGCGAGTTGCCTCAATCTCCCACCCCGCCATAAAGGTCTCCCCCTTACTCTCACAGATATTGTGGAGCGCACAGCAAGCAGCAATAACAATGGGGATATTCTTTTCGCTGAGGTCTGAGCGAGTCAGTAAGCTGCGCCAGCGCGCTTTTAAACGTCCAAATGCACATTCCACCACCATTCGGCACTTGCTCAGCCTGTAGTTGAACAGGTCCTGACTACTGTCCAGGCTGCCTGTGTATGGCTTCATGAGCCATGGCATTAAGGGGTAGGCTGGGTCCCCAAGGATCACGATAGGCATTTCAACATCCCCAATGGTCACTTTCTGGTCCGGGAAGAAAGTCCCTTCCTCCAGCTTTCGAAACAGAGCAGAGTTCCTGAAGACGCGAGCATCATGTACCTTTCCTGGCCATCCCACGTTGATGTTGGTGAAACGTCCCTTGTGATCCACCAGGGCTTGCAGCAGCATTGAAAAGTACCCCTTGCGGTTTACGTAGTCGGTGGCTTGGTGCTCCGGTGACAAGATAGGGATATGGGTTCCGTCTATGGCCCCGCCACAGTTTGGGAATCCCATTTCAGCAAAACCATCCACTATTGACTGCACGTTGCCCAGAGTCACTACCCTTGCTATCACCAGGTCTTTCATTGCCCTGGCAAATTGGATCACAGCAGCCCCCACAGTAGATTTGCCCACTCCAAATTGATTCCCGACTGACCGGTAGCTGTCTGGCGTTGCAAGCTTCCACAGGGCTATCGCCACTCGCTTCTCAACTGTGAGGGCTGCTCTCATCTTGGTATCCTGGCGTTTCAGGGCAGGGGAAAGCAAGTCACAAAGTTCCATGAAAGTGCCCTTACGCATGCGAAAGTTTCGCAGCCACTGGGAATCGTCCCATACCTGCAGCACGATGCGGTCCCACCAGTCTGTGCTTGTTTCCCGGGCCCAGAATCGGCGTTCCACGGTATCAACCTGCCCCAGTGACACCATGATTTCCACATTGCTGGGGCCTGTGCCTTGTGAGAGGTCTATGTCCATGTCAATTTCCTCATCACTCTCGTCGCCGCGCTGCAATCGCCTCCTCGCCTGGTCCGGGTTTCGCCTTGGCATGTTCTGGCTCTGCATATACTCCAGGACAATGCGCGTGGTGTTCATAGTGCTCATAATTGCCGCGGTGATCTGAGCGGGCTCCATGATCCCAGTGCTAGCTATGGCGCCTGGTCAGAAAAAAGGCGCGAAAGTAGTATCTGATGGACCAGGAGAAGGAGGGCGGGAGGGAGGGAGGGAGGGAAGGCCGAGTGACGACATGGCGTACAGGTACAGGAACAGGGAGAAACACAAACAACTGTCACACAGAATGGTCCCCCCAAAGATTAAACTGGAAACCCTGGGCTTAGCAGGCCGTTGATTTCACGGAGGAAGGGGAAGCAAATGAACACAGAACAAATCTATTTTTTACATCTTAAGGTGGCAGCCGACGCTGCAGCATGAGTGACAGCCATACCAGTACGATGATGATGGGTACCAATCATAATATACCATCATCTGCCAAAAGGCAAGGGGCTGCTGCTGTGTAGCAATGCAGCCCCACGTCTGCCAGCCCCACGTCCGCCAGCACCCAGCATCGCCCTCGGCCTCTTCTGGGTGCTTAGCAGACAATATTGGGCAATTGGCAGAAAATAGTATATTATGACTGGTAACCGTCATCATCAAAACAGTAGCATGTCTGCCCAGGTGGCCATGATTGACAGCCATACCAGTATGACGATGACGGATACCAGTCATAATATACCATCGCCTGGAAGGGGCTGGTGCAATGCAGCACTACGGCTGCCAGCCCCACGGCTATCACTCATGCTACACCGTTTACCGCCAAAAGGCAGTTAGCAGCTGCTGCTGTGTAGCAATGCAGTCCCACGTCTGCCGGCACCCAGAGGACATATGGTGACGGTGAGCTCAGCTGAGCTGAGTGGGCTCCATGCTTGCCGTGGTATGTTGTCTGCACAGGTAACCCAGGTAAAAAGGCGCGAATCTATTGTCTGCCGTTGCTGTGATGAGGGGGGAGGGGCCTGACGACATGTACCCTGAACCGCCCGCGACACTGTTTTGCATCATCCGGGCATTGGGATCTCAACCCAGAATTCAAAGAAAAGGCGCGAACCGCTTCTCGGCTCGAGCTGTGGCGCAAACGTAGTATCTGATGGCCTAGGGGAAGGAGGGAGGGGGGCCGAGTGACGACATGGCGTACAGGCACAGGGAATTAAAATAAAGAACGGTGGCTGTGCATCAGGGAGAGACACAAACAACTGTCACAGACTGGTCCCCCCCAAAGATTAAACTGAAAACCCTGGGTTTAGCAGGCCGTTGATTTGACGGAGGGAGGGGGAAGCAAATGAATACAGAGAAAATCTATTTTTTTACATCTTAAGACGACGGTGCAGCGTGACTGATAGCCCTCGGCATCTTTCTGGGTGCTTGGCAGCAAATACGGGGCGGTGTATGACAATGGTCTTCAGGCCTATTGCACGAGCTGCTGCTCAGGGAAGACTCTGCTAACGTGCGATGACCCGACTTGTAATAGGCCGGCTAACAGTCATAATACACCATTTACTGCCAAAAGGCAAGCCCCACGGCTGCCAGCACCCAGATCGCCGATGAAGGCTACCAGTCTACTGCACCGTCTACCGCCAAAAGGCAGTTAGCAGCTGCTGCTGTGTAGCAATGCAGTCCCACGTCTGCCGGCACCCAGAGGACATATGGTGACGGTGAGCTCAGCTGAGCTGAGCGGGCTCCATGCTTGCCGTGGTATGTTGTCTGCACAGGTAACCCAGGTAAAAAGGCGCGAATCTATTGTCTGCCGTTGCTGTGACGAGGGGGGAGGGGCCTGACGACATGTACCCAGAACCGCCCGCGACACTGTTTTGCATCATCCGGGCATTGGGATCTCAACCCAGAATTCCAAGGGGCGGCGGAGACTGCGGGAACTGTGGGATAGCTGTGGGATAGCTACCCATAGTGCAATGCTCCGGAAGTCGACGCTAGCCTCGTACTGTGGACGCGGTCTGCCGACTAGAGCACCTAGAGCATTTTATTGTGTGGACATACACAATCGGCTGTATACAACCGATTTCAATAAAACCGGCTTCTATAAATTCGAACTAATTTCGTAGTGTAGACATACCCTCAATGTTGGCAGCCCCACTGTGCACAAGCAATACTTCATTCCACTATCACTGCTTTGGTCTTTGAAAGAGAATTTGATAGTGATGGGGCCAGAGGAGAATATATTTACTGTCAGCCTTTTCTTCTCATTCAGCTCCAATAACTGAGAATCCATGTCTAGTTTTCAAGCACTGAGAATCTTTTAAACATTTTACTATGACTGTCCTTAAACTGTCTGTTGCACAAGCCAATGTAAAAATCTCTGTAATCAACGTAATCGACCTATCATCATTTATAAAGCACTTATCACCATGTTATTGTAACTGAAGTGTGTACATGGATTAAAAAACAATAATGTCTGACTGAGGATAGCAAATGAAATATATTGAAACCTTTTCCAAATCATCCTCAGCATCTTTGACATTTTCTGGGAAAATTCTTCTACCTGCTGAGACTTTCTAATACAATTTTGAAAATGTTAGTATTTTATTTTTGGAGTATGAGGGGAGCTGAAAATCTGTCTTAAAACAGACCTCCAGTTATAACCTTAATTACAGAGAGAGACACTGCTTGGTTGTTCCTGTGTGGCCTGATTCAAAAGAAATGGTGTGCACTGCACACATTTTAGACGTAGACTCACCTGAGCTACGAAAAAAACTTGTTGAGGCCAGACATATTTCAATTAGTCTACAAACACTTTAATGAGGAAGACAGCAAAAATCCCAAATCTTTAGAGCATTAATTCTCATAGCCCTCACTGGCATTAACTTTTTGAAAAGAGAAAAGAAGAACAGGAGTACTTGTGGCACCTTAGAGACTAACAAATTTATTAGAGCATAAGCTTTCGTGGACTACAGCCCACTTCTTCGGATGCATATAGAATGGAACATATATTGAGGAGATATATATACACACATACAGAGAGCATAAACAGGTGGGAGTTGTCTTACCAACTCTGAGAGGCCAATTAATTAAGAGAAAAAAAACTTTTGAAGTGATAATCAAGCTAGCCCAGTACAGACAGTTTGATAATAAGTGTGAGAATACTTACAAGGGGAGATAGAGTCAATGTTTGTAATGGTTCAGCCATTCCCAGTCCTTATTCAAACCGGAGTTGATTGTGTCTAGTTTGCATATCAATTCTAGCTCAGCAGTCTCTCTTTGGAGTCTGTTTTTGAAGTTTTCTGTTGTAATATAGCCACCCGCAGGTCTGTCACTGAATGACCAGACAGGTTAAAGTGTTCTCCCACTGGTTTTTGAGTATTTTGATTCCTGATGTCAGATTTGTGTCCATTAATTCTTTTGCGTAGAGACTGTCCGGTCTGGCCAATGTACATGGCAGAGGGGCATTGCTGGCACATGATGGCATATATCACATTGGTAGATGTGCAGGTGAACGAGCCCCTGATGGTATGGCTGATGTGATTAGGTCCTATGATGATGTCACTTGAATAGATATGTGGACAGAGTTGGCATCGGGGTTTGTTACAAGGAAATACTCAGTGGTTTCATCATCAGTGCCCAATGGAGGTGTGTGCGAGTCTCAAATAGGTGGCCATATTGGGTCTGTCTACACCCATGCTTGACTTCTGTAATTCTCACATTACTGCACAAAACAAGTTTTTCTGAGTGATTATATGCTTTCACTTAATGACAGTAGGGGCAAGTCTCATGATATAGTCCCTGTGATGCTGTATAAAAATGACTAGTTACACTAAGACAGTCACCATGAGCACAAAGTTGCAATCAGTCTTATAGAGAGTATGTTACATAAGGTATCAATAGAAAAGTTATAAATCGCTAAGTATGACCATCTTGTTTATATGCAGGTATCATCTTTGTACCTGAAGTTATGAATATTTGCTATGTATTTGTATTTCATATATGTGTTTTGTTCTTGGGTGACACCCACAAGATAGATTTATATCAGGGCTAGACAGCTATGTGTTGATGGCCCATTAAGGACACTCAGCTCTCACAATGGGCCATTGAAGAAACCCATCTCTCCCAGTGATTTTTCCTGTGGATGCCTCAGACAGCCAGGAGCCAATGGCCACCCCCTGTGATTCAGCAAAACATGTAGAGGCATGTGATATGCTCATGTGACCCTGGACTCCATGTTGGGCCAGTAACTTTCCATACACAGGGGCTGTGGGCTTTGTTTGTGACAGTAAATTTCCATGCACATGGGAGAGGATATAAAAGACACCCGAGACATCTCCATTTTGCCTCTTCCCTGTTCCAATTCTCTGGACTATGGATTTACAACTAAAAGGAGTATCTTAAACTATGGACTAAGCACCATCCAATCTTTTGGAAGTTACTAGAGAGACTGTTGCAAGCCAGCAGTCTATTTCATCACTACTACAAACCTGATATAAGGACCTGGCAATCATTTGTCTGTATATAACATATTAGCCATTTATAACTCTCTTCTTTTCTTTTGTTAATAAATCTTTAGTTTGTTTACTAAGGATTGGCTGACAGCGTGCTATTTGGGTAAGATCTGAGATACATATTGACCTGGAGGTAAGTGTCTGATCCTTTTGATTAGCAGAACTTCACATATGGTGAACTGGGTTCTCAGTAACCTTTCACATATTAGACCTGTTTGTCTGGATGGGTGCCAAGAGTTGGAAAGGCTAAGGGCGACTGTGTTTGGCTTCTGGTTAACCAGTGTGGTACTGCAGAAGCTCTTCTGTTACTGGCTTGCAGAATCTAATTATAGACGAAACCACCAGTTTTGGGGGATCGTCTGCCCTGATTCTTGCAGTCTGCCCTGCGTGTGGCATTCTCCGTGTGTTCCATCCCAGGCAGCCAATCATAATCCTATAGAAAAGAATAGAGAATGATACACTTTCTACATAATTTTTAAACTAACTTATGTATGCATCTAGTTTCTTATGCTGGTGCTATTGCTTTAGTATCTGACACTTCTTACAGGATTCAAGAGCAGCAATATAATTTTCATTAAATTTTATTGTTTGGTTTAAAACTTCTGTAGATAAGGAAAGCATTCTCTATTCAATTCTGTAGATTTTTGGAGGAATTTCCATAAAATCCTATTTAAGGTTTATAGGACCCTATTAGCTTCATACCGTTTTAAATTCTTTAGGATGTTTTTGAAATGAGGTTCAATGTGAATTAATATGAAGACTGCAATAGGAAGCACAATTAAAATTCTAATTTAGCAACTTACTCCCTGGCACACTAGTTAGCAGTAACTTAACATAATTCATCTTCCAGATTTATTGCTAATGCAATGAATATAGTATGTTGAAGGGATTTTATGATCTTTCTTTTATAGGAAGAACCCTCTGGGCACCATATGCACATTTATACTGTAACTAATGTACAGGATATATTTTCAATTTGTGTACATAAAATTTAGTTAGTCTCAAACAGTACTTATTTCCGCTGATGGAATTAGATTCATGCTTTTAGGGGATTTGAGTGGATGTTTTTTCTGTACTGTATTTGGGATTTTCATAAATAACTCCTGGTTTTATTCAGCTTAATATGTAATTAAAAGTGTTGTCTCTGACTATCCTGTCTAATACATTCTGGAGAAAGGCAGTGAACCTAGACACCACTCATAGCAGTAAAATATCTATAAAACAATACAAATGAAACTGCACAGGCTCCAGTGAATACTAACTACTTCTGCAGAAACATCCTCTATGGGTGCAATGCAGAAAGAAATTGAACTTCACATATATGCTATCAGTTTTTTTCCTGAATAAGAAACCTGGTCTGCAATTCTATAACCTCTTCCCCCTCCCCATATCATTTTCCATAGGATGTAATTACACATCTCAATTGTATAACTCAAGAGTATGTGACTACAAAATGGTGCAGAGATATTTTTTTTAAAAAAATGAGAGGTGCAGGAGTCAAGACGACATATAATGCACAATATGTACCTCAAGCTATATGGGTAAAGGTTTTAGGGGCACTTTCAATCTAAATTTTTCTACCTCTTTCAAATGAATAACATATAAATTGACTAAAAGAATGACACTGGGCATAAAAGAGAAATGCTCACCCTGCTACCCAGGCTGCAGCTTTGATGGACCGGGGACTGTGGCACGACCCTTCACGGCTTGGAGAGTTGGGAGAAGAGATCTCATCAGGGAGAAGCTGAGGCAGTGTTCCACATGACCCCTCACCTTGTCTTCCGTCTGTATGTAGGCTGCTTTTTCTCTCTTCCCCAACCCTTCCTTGTGTTGAAGGGCACATGGTGGAGTGTCACATGCTGTGCCTGGGTTCTGCCCACCCACTGCCGCTGTCATGCGGTGGTAGGGGTGGGGCTGGGTAATTTTCTCCTATCTAGTGGCGGAGCATGATTAAGTATGCTCCATGGATCTGGAAGAGATTTTTCCTATATGGCAAAATGGGCATGTGGATTGTTTCACCTTCCTCCTGGCATCCAGGTCGTCTGGTTTTGGGATTTAGGTTACAACTGTCTCAACTTTAGAAGGTTCCAGTGTTGTCGGTGAGTTAGAAAGGGTCTATTTAAGGTCCCTGTAACCTAGTGGGGTGCTAGGACATTCCTGCTGGGCACAGTGATGCACAGTGGTGGGATTTGCCTCTATGTCTCTGACCTCTGGCATGGAAGAGTGGAGCAGAGTGGGACTCTGTCTTCCACTCAAGTTCCCCTGACAGATTTGAGGGTGTAGTGGTGGTGGGCATGGCCTTCATGTCTGCCATCAGCTCTATGGGTCACCTGGCCACTGGAGATCATTGAGAACCAAACTGGAATAATCCTTCTGGGTAGCTTTGGGTGATTACCTCAGTTAGGTAACAATTTTAAATAAAAGCCTCTGTATTGAATCCTATTATGGTGTCTGTATCTCATTGTTTCCAGGTCCACACCAAGCAGTCACTACTGCAGATGGGGTTGTTTGAACTATTGTCTGCCTCTCTTTTGGCCTTCAGAGTTTCATTAATAATCTTTGGCATGTTACATCTTCAAAGCACAGAACAAATATTAACTATCTATTAGAGGCCAGGCCCACCCACACTCAACTTTGGAGTCACTGCCCAGTCTAGCTTCTTGTCCATGGCTTCCCCTGAATTCCCCCCACTGCTTTAAAGGGAGTTCAACAGGAAAGTTAGTTGACCCAGCCATCCTGTGGATCTTTAACTTCCTCCTTAGAGGGCCCTGTGTGAGTCAGCAGTGTTTTGTTCATCCTCTTTCCCCTCCCTGCCTGCACCCCTCTTCCTTATGGGTCCCGTCACCATTTATGCTTAGTTGGTCGGAGTGTGTGTTTGTACATATGCATACATGTTCTGTGAGAGTCTGAAAACCTTTTGTGGCGGTTACATTTCTATACTTTCCACCAGAAATACTCTTCAAATTGCCTTTGTGACAAGCAAAGCACTCCTTCCAGAGCAGTTCTTGGAAATCAGACATCTGTCAGTTCTCAGATTTCTATATTAAATCCAGGAATCTTAACTGATAAGTGGGTTCAGAAAACATGTTTAAAAATCTTAGAATTCCTCTTTGGTATGACTAAATTGGATATTAATAGGCATTTTAGCTTCAACTCCAGGACAAATTCTGACAGAAGATTTTGAATACTTTTTTGACTCTAGCCTGTCCCCCCCATCCCCGAAGAGTTGCACTGTGATGTCTGAATTACTTTACAAATAATAAAAGCTTGCCTGAGGGAACAGTTTCAAAGAGCTAATGAAATGTCATTAAAGCCGAACAGAAGCTACAATGTGCTGTGAAAAAGTATACAAGGAGTTACTAATTTTTCCCCTCTATACAATAAAAGGGAAGAGCTGGCAACTGGTTTAAAATATAACCACAATTTTGAAAATTAGAATAAAGCTTTTTTTTAACTAGCAAGAAAAGAAACATTACAAAAGTGTGTATTTATTTAATTCAAATTGTGAGATCTGAATAATATTTTTTTGTTATAATTATTACTTTTGGGGCTGCTAATGTTTGTGATATAACCAATAAAGTACAATAGTCCCTTATTTATGTATTGAATGGGCTCAATGCATCTCCCGTTGAAATTAGTTGGAGACTCACATTCACTTCAAAGGCAGTTGCAATTGGGTCATAGATGTTGGGTAATAGACGCAACCTTTGCACCATATTGTAATTTGTGTGACTAGGTTTACTTGAATGGATCCTTCCCTTTTTTATAATAGCTGCGCTATCTATCTGCTATCTGCTTCTTGGAGAGCCTCCCCATGTGAGGGAAAACAATTCTAGTTGAGTGAGTAATACTGTCTCAGTGCTGTGGCCTACATTATACATTTGTGAGAGAACGGCATTCTGACACACTTCTAGATAAACCAAAGAAAAGTCCTAATATTGTTTATTTTTATTTGATCAACAAAACGAAAACACCCTATATACACCGAGCTCAGAATTTAAAAGGAAAGTGACTAAAATTGGAACTTGCTGACTTTTTCAAATTAATAGCTGACCCTAGCAGAAGAAAGTTTATAACATCCTAAAATCCTCTGGGCAGACATGCAGTTCCTGATTTAGAACCATAAAGTTTAGAAACATCTTGAAAGTAATAAAACTCCCTGGAAGATGGGGTCTACTGCTCAGAAAACATTTATGGAGATTAGAAAGCCAAAAGCAGTAGGAGACAAAAGCAAACATAAATGGCAAGTTTTGGAAAGCAAATATGAAAGACTCCTACCTTCAGCTAAATTGTAACATACCTTCAACTGATCTGAACTTTCGGAACCAATAAAGCACTATCCAGAGATTGCTAGTTCAATGAACCACAAGGGCTCCCGTACATGGCCCCCTCCAGGTAATACAGAAAGGATAAACGAGAAGGAAAAAACAAGCTTGCATAATATGTTTTTAATTCTGCTAAGGGGAGACATGACATCTAATAAACCACAAGAGCAAAGTTTGGGTTCCCTGAAACTCACATATGGAGTTTTATGCACATTCTGTTGTTTTCTCCAATAGATAATGTTGCATATTATAAGGAAAGTAAGAACAATGTGACAGGCCGAGACACACAAGGGCCACACTTGCAGTGTCCTTTCAAAGAAACAAATGAAATCACTTCGCTGCTAGCGTGTTTTACTCTCCACATTGCCATCTCCAGAGGGGTCTGCCTCAAAGTCACCAGTGTTTGAAATCACACTTTTTGGTTCGTGTGAGTATGCGGAGATACTTGCCTCTTCCTTTCAGAGAGACCTCTCACCCTCTCCAGCTCCTTCTGAGCTTCTCCTTGTTCTAAGGGAAATGAGATCCTTATACACCAGCCTCCTTCCCAACAGGCCTTGCCAACATCTGGGTTACCATTCTATCTGCCTTAGTGACTATAATCTTCAGCCTGCCTTGTTCTTCTGGTCGGAGAACAAAAATGAAGTCCATGACAGCAGCTGGATGCCTCAACAGTGAGAGGAGTGCTCCTGCCAATCTTGCTTTTGGAACTCCTGTCTCAGGGAGGGAAGCAGGAGGGCCCTGGGGGTGGAGTGTGGACAGGGCCATGCAGGCAGTTTGGGTAGGCTCAACCTTCCCCTGCTTTTGATACCCACTGCCCATGTGAGTGATCCAGGAGCAGTATTAATACACTCTGGAAGATGTAGTATCCAGACCATATAGGCCAGTAAGAAAGGCTGGCCTGCTACTGGGCCTTTGAAGGGAGAAAATCCATGGAGAAAAGCAGTGGGATGTTGGGAGATGTCCCCTACACATACATGCACATGCACAGTATCAACTTTCACAGAAGTCTGCACGATGTCACCGAAATCTCCATATATCAGACTTTTGGGGCAAGCGGACATATTTTTCTAGAATTCTGCTGTGAGTACTTTCATTTTAAAGATATTCTTTTAGATAAATTCCGTAGTAAGCAGAAGCTCATTTATGCAGGTGAATATCCAAACTGGATGATTTTAAACTCCATGTCCTCTGCAATTAAAAGAAATGGTGGGATAAACTAGTTAATGAGGCTTTGTAACCTTTTGGATGGGACCTTTGGAGCTCTGAACTTCCGCTACTGTTTCCCATATGGTCAAAGGATACTTTATTAAGCTAATTATAATTCTGGATTGTCTTTGTTACATTTCTTACTTTCTTTCAGGTGGTTGAGAAAAAGCAAAAAAGGGATTTCAAAATAGTGGTAATCTTTAGAGCCCTGCAAATCTGCAGATATCTGCTTTATAACCACAGATATCCACATCCGTTTTTGCAGATCGGCTGCGGACACAAATTTTGTATCCGCCCAGGGCTCTAGTGATCTTGTATTTTACATGCTGTACTATTATTCCATTGGTTGAAACTAACACTATGTGGGTTGTGAACTTTCAAATGTCTTAGTAGGATATATATTTTAATATAATATAAAGATTAAGAAAAAATATATCTCTGTTCTTATCCCTCATGCACAAAATATTCAGATATAAAATGGGGGAGAGGAAGGGAAATCACAGGCAGTTGACATTGACTCAGACTCAGCTGGTGGCTCTAGAGCAGGGGTGGGGAACCTACGGCCCTGCCTAATTTCATCCAGCCGACACCAAGTCTCTGCACCACAGGCTGGAAGCCCCGAGCCTTGACGCCAGCTCGCCCCGCTGCGAGGGAAAGCTAGAGTTGCCAGGCTGTTAAAAGTCCGGTTGGCTCCACGCAGCTCCCAGAAGCAGCTGGCATGTCCCTGCAGCCCCTAGGCACAGATACAATCAGGGAAGCTCTGCGCACTGCTCCTGCCCCGAGCGCTGCCTCCGCAGATCCCATTGAGTGGGAACCACGACCAATGGGAGCTGCGGGGGCGGTGCCTGCAGCGTGGAGTCAGGGCAGGTAGGGAGCCTGCCTTAGCTTCGCTGTGCTGCCGACTGGGAGCCATGTGAGGTAAGCGCCATCCGGCCAGAGCCCGCACCCCAAACCCCTTGCCCCAGGTCAGAACCCCCTCTTGCACCCTAAGTCCCTCCCAGACTCTGCACCCCAACTGCTGCCCTAAGTTGGAACCCCCTCCTGTACCCAAACTCCCTCCCAGAGCCCACAACCCAATCCCCTGCCCCAGCCCCACCCCAGAGCCTGCACCCCCAGCCAGAGCCCTCACTGCCTCCCGCATCCGAACACCCTAATTTCTGGCCTCACCCTGGAGTCTAGGGGATGCCCTGAGCCTCCGTGCCCCCCCCAACAGGGCTGGAGCCACGAGCGCCAGCTTTTCCCACTGCGGGGGGAAGCCCCAATCCGCCGTGCACCCCCCCCCGCCCCCCGGGGCTGTGTGTGGCCCATGACTGATTTTTTCGGTGGTCAATGGCCTCTGATAGAAAAAAGGTTCCATCCCCCTTCTCTAGAGAGTCAGAAGTAGATTGTGTTGTTTTAATAGTGAAGGAGAAAAACATTTTGGTTTAATATTCCATCTACACAAGCTGTCACTTCCTCAAAAACATTTTACATCACTGTTCTGACATCAGATATTTGGTATTACTACCTTGTCGTCAGATCAATAGCAGAACAAATTGCATGAGTGAGAGTTTGCAACAGAAAGTACTAGCAATGTTATTATACTGGACGTTTTACATGTCCAATTCCACACCACTCTACGCAGCTGGAATTTCTCTACAGTCTGATAAAGGAACTCTAGAGGTCTTATAAACATATGTTTACTATCAAACATAACAAAGGGCTCTAATCATTACAGTTTGAGTTCCTATTCTTTGTCCCTTTTTTGCACCGTTCATGCAGAAGTTCAAAGCCATGGCTCCTTTGATGGCTAGATATGAAAGATCATGGGCAATTCTCATATCAGAGAATATTCAGGTTGTTCTCCTGATAGGAATACAATGGAATAGGTGTATGGTTGACTGATAGCAAAGCCAACATCCACCAGCTGTGGTGTGGCAATTCAAGTGCCTCAAAACACAAAGGCACAAATTTCCTGTTGCTTTCTGGTTTAGTAGCATTTTACATCTACTTTGCGTTGGTATCAACGACTGCCCAAGGGTGTAAGAAAGTGGTGAATCAGACCTGAGGTTCACAGAAAACATAAAAGGAAGGATGGCTAATGGAATGGAATGGAATGTCCCCTTAGGCCTAAAGAAAAGTGTTCGGCTTGTCAGGACAAATACTAAGCACACTACACATGAGAGCAAGTTTTGCTAACAGAGGGCACAAAGCTAAATGGCTGACAATGGAAAGCTCCACATCAGTTAATATAGCCAGATTTGTTTTTTTAAAATGAATTTCCTCCAAAAGTGTGTAAGAACTAGTTGTAAAAGTAAAGAGCAGTTGTGAAAAATCTTACGTGAATTATGCATGGCTTCAAGAACAAAAAAGGGAATAATAAAGGTTCTGCAGGTATATCGCACCCATGACATTATGATGAGGATCTTTTTTGATGTCAGAAAGCTCTGCAAACATGTCACCTTGTTAGACTTTTTGTTCGGACTCTACTCTTGTTGAATATCTAAACAATCTTTCAGAAATAAAGATTGAGGCTTAACACCTTTCGTTATGTGCAAACTGCCTCTTCAGTTTCTATTTGGATAATCTTGGCAAAATATAGCAATTTATCAGCGACCCATGGACATTTCAAGATTTATATACATTGCTACTCTACATTTGTATTCTGCATTTCCTTTCAGTAGGATTGTGCACTCAAGTTAGATTAATGATGGGAACCAACGTTATAAAAGCTCAGCTGTACAACACCAGATGCCTTTATTCTCTTCATCCCTCCATAAAAACTTAAAAAAAAAAATGAATCTGTATAAATATTTCTTTTTTAAGGCAATAAAAGATTCCAGGCATCTGTTTCTCATTAAACCAATTACATATTGTTTAAAATAATCTAATAAAGTGCATATTTATGAAATTTCTATTACCAAAATTGCACAGATATTAGTATATTAAGAAACCTAAACATTACAGGCCAAATTCTGGCAGGAGAAATAAACAGGATTATGGACCAAAAAAAAAAAAATAATTGTGCACACAGAGTGGCTAATTCTGCTATGCACAAACTAATCATTACACCACAATTCTGACTGTAAAAACACAGGCAGAAATATACATCCACAGGTGATGTAGGAGTGAAAGTTCAGCATAGAAAAGGAGATGTAGTTTCTGTCGGAGACTTGCAAATCTATGTAATAGAATATAGAGAAAACTTTTGGATTGCTCTGTGCATGGCACTTAATTAAAGCTATATCTGAAACAGAAGAACAAAGTTAGCATTGTGTCAAGTATCAGAGGGGTAGCCGTGTTAGTCTGAATCTGTAAAAAGCAACAGAGGGTCCTGTGGCACCTTAGAGACTAACAGAAGTACTGGGAGCATAAGCTTTCGTGGGTAAGAACCTCACTTCTTCAGNCGCATCAATTTATGCCAAAACTCTGGCTAGCATAAGTCCAAATATTTGCTCATGTATAAATCAGTAAAAGTAGGAAGTCTAGATACCAACAGTGATGAGTACAATATAACTACCTAGAAGGAAAGCTCAAAATTCCACTTAACAGCCACCCAGTACCAAAAAAGCATATCAATGCTAACTTTAAAAAGCAACAGAGGGTCCTGTGGCACCTTAGAGACTAACAGAAGTACTGGGAGCATAAGCTTTCGTGGGTAAGAACCTCACTTCTTCAGATGCAAGACTTGCATCTGAAGAAGTGAGGTTCTTACCCACGAAAGCTTATGCTCCCAGTACTTCTGTTAGTCTCTAAGGTGCCACAGGACCCTCTGTTGCTTTTTAAAGTTAGCATTGATATGCTTTTTTGGTACTGGGTGGCTGTTAAGTGGAATTTTGAGCTTTCCTTCTAGGTAGTTATATTGTACTCATCACTGTTGGTATCTAGACTTCCTACTTTTACTGATTTATACATGAGCAAATATTTGGACTTATGCTAGCCAGAGTTTTGGCATAAATTGATGCGGCTTTTTGTGTGTATACTACCATCACCTGTTAGAAGGTATATACCTATTTGCAAAGGGTAGCCAGAACTCTATGTGGAACAGTTTACTATACAGTTTAGGAAAGTCCCCTGTAACTTGGGACCTCTTTAGTGGTAGCTTTTTTGCTATATTAGCTAGAATATTTTTAGTATTTTTTTGCCTAGAAATGTGGAGGAGAACTACCCTGTCACCTCATTTTACATTATTGCTTTGCTAACCTTTTCAAGCACACCAATATATTGGCTAGAATTATAGAATATCAGGGTTGGAAGGGTCTAGTCCAACCCGCTGCTCAAAGCAGGATGAATCCCCAGACAGATTTTTGCCCCAGATCCCTAAATGGCCCCCTCAAGGATTGAACTCATAACCCTGGCTTTAGCAGGCCAATGCTCAAACCACTGAGCTATCCCTCGTACAGTCCATTCAGCCACTCTAAAAGCGCTTTGTGATATGTGTAAGCTGATGATTACACAGCGAAGCATCAGCACAGAAGTAACAACAACTATGGTAGTTTTGGTTTTGATCTATCAATGTTTCCCTCATAATCCCTCAGTTTTAGAGTCTATGGTGCTACTTCTGGGTTCGAAGATCGATCAGCTAATAGGTGGGTGAGATCCCACGCCCACATTCAGGACAGAATGCATATGAAGGGTTCTGGCTTCATATCTTGTAGGAAGCAGTAATGGTGGGAGTATTTCTGCATCTGGGAAGTGGGTTGGGTGGGTGCAAATATCCAGTAGGCAGTGGTTGAGTTCTGTAGCCGGGAGAGAAGGTTGGGTTGGGGTGCTGCTAAAAGAATCAGAAGCTTCAGATAAGTATGATTATCTGCAGTGTACGAAGGGTTAATACACAATGCAGAACTATTATCTGATAAGATCCAGCCACTCATTCTCTTGTAAAATATGTATGCCAATTCTGTGATCTGTATTGTAGCACACCTGAACTAAAAGATAACATGCTGTTATTTATATCAACAGGAAAGCAGTTTTCTTCCCAGCCGTGCTCGCCCTGTACCTCAATAATGCCAGTCAATCAATCAACTTACAACAAGAATGAACTAGCATTGAAAGTATGGCACAAAAAAGCCAACAAATACATAGGCTCAATCAAAAGTAAGCCGAAAAATACATTTCCCCAAAACAATAAAACCTTACAGAAAAATTTAAATTCTGAGATAGCTTAACATTTTCTTAGAGCCAGGCTTTATATGACAGAGCTATATGTAAATACTAAACATCAGCAAAGTCAGCACATAGGCAGGGCCCTACCAAATTCACGATCCATTTTGGTCAATTTCACAGTCATGGATTTTTAAATAGTAACATTCATGATTTCAGCTATTTAAATCTGAAATGTCACAGTGTTATAATTGATGGGGTCCTGACCCAAAAAGAAATTGTGTGTGGGGGGGAGGGGAGAGGGTTTGCAAGGTTATTGTAGTGGGGGTTGTGGTACCCTTACTTTTGTGCTGCTGCTGGGAGCAGCGCTGCCTTTAGAGCTGGGCAGCTGGAGAGCAGTGGCTGCTGGCTGGGAGCCCAGCTCTGAAAGCAGCGCCACTGCCAGCAGCAGCGCAGAAATAAGGATGGCATGTTATGGTATTGCCTCCCTTACTTCTGCACTGCTGTCTGCAGAGCTGGGTGCCCAGCCAACAGCTGCAGCTCTCCAGCCACCCAGCTCTGAAGGCAGTGCAGAAGTAAAGGGTGGCAATACTGCAACCCTCCTGCAACTCCCTTTTAGGTCAAGGTTAGGGTTAGCAATTTAGCTTTGTGCCCTCTGAAATGTGTATACAGTGACTAGCAAAACAGTAAGATATCAAACTTGCTTAGATTTGAAATGCCTGCCCTTGCCCAAATATCAAGTGTACTCTTTCTTGTTATTTGGAGCCTAATCTTGACTTATGTCTCATCTCCAAAGTGATATGATTGCCCCCTTCTTCCTCTCCAAAAGGTAGGAAAAGGTTCATTGGGCTACATCAGGGCTGGATTCTGCCAGCTTTACTTACTTTAAGTAGTACTATCCTTCTTAAACTTCCCCATTAATGTAAATGAAATTACCTCAACACAAAAGTGGCAGGATCAGGCTGTTAGGCAGCCATATGCATTTTATATACAAGTCAGTTTACTGTTGAATTTGTCTTACATCTTTTCCTTTAGCAAATCACCATCCTAGATTTCATGGCAACATTGTGACTCAAAAGTGCATTAGTTTAACAGAAGAAAGTGAAAAAATAGGAGAATCCCCTAACTAAGGTTAAAGAACTATTCACGTTCTTTATATATTAAAGCGACGTTAAGGCTACACAACATTCCACCAGGGTTCATGTAAACAGCACCTTTTAACATCACATGTCTGCTTGCTGTGTGTATATAGAACCATTTGTGCGTTTTACATTTTACTCCTGTTAACAATGCAGAGTCTACCCTGATCCCTGGCACAAATACAGCCTTAAGGGGCTATTTTGCGACAGCTGGGATCAGCAACAAATTTACAACTTAGCCACACCTCCAGCCCCCAGCAATGCCATCTGCACTGGAGGGTGGCGGCACAGGAGATGCCATGCTGCTATCCAAGGATTTTCTTACCCAGGGGGATCTTCGCGTGCTGTGTTAAGCTAGGTTTATTTATTGCTGATGTGTGCTGTAAGAGCAATGCAGAACAGCACAACTTATTGGAGAACCTGACAATGAGTGAAAAAACAAACAATTTCAATAAAACTAAATATTGTATGTAACCTCCACTTGGACTTTGCCAGCTCCTGGAATTCTGGATTGTGCCCCTACCCTAAGGACTACAACAGTAATGACTAGCAGAGCCTGCTTTATTTCCCAGCATGCTCGGAGTCAGGGGCGGGGACAGACTGGACTAGAAACTCCTGCTGAGGCTAATAGGGAGGCTTCTGCATGGAAGGAGACAGCCTGACTCAGAGACAAAGAGACTAGCCTTTAGTTTCAGTTTTGAGCTGTGAACTTAGGAGCATCAGGGAGGCTGCCACAGCAAAGGAACACCCTGGGGGTTTACATGTAGTATTTTGTCCATTCCCACCAAATACGCAGCCAAAAAACTTTGTAACAGTCACAAGCAAAAAGCAAAGGTAAGTGAACCACAGCTGAATTGACATAAAAATCTAAATCAACCAGGTACTTTCTGAAAGACGTCTAATGCACACAATACATCCTGGCAATGAATAATGGCTGACAGCTCTTTGAAGGGCAATACCAATATCACATTAGACAGCAGAACAGTTGTATCCACTCCTTCTCAAGATTAAAAGGAAATGTCTCAACTTGACAGTTATACGCGGATTCAGAGGCATCCTGAAAGGACATAAAAACCTTAAAGAGCTTTGCACTGTAAAATTTTCCCATCAGTTCTGAGTCACCTACTGTCCTTCCTGCCTGTTAATTCAGGGCTGGATCCTGCAGCTCTGCATGAGCTAATTAAAATCAATGGGAGTTTTGCATAAAAACAGACTAAGAATTGCACAACTGGGTCCCTGATTTTCAGCCTGTCTTATTTAAAATTCAAACTTTGTTGACACATCACCATTTCTGCTACGGAAAACAACCTATAAACCACGATAGGTAAAGCCAAATACAAAACCTGATGTTCTCTCATGCCAAACTCTAAGTGCCTGATTCAACAAGGTATTTAAGCACATAAATATTCCCATTGACTTTGAAGCAACTATTCATGAGCTTAAAGTGAGGCATATGCTTAAGTACCTTGCTGAACTGAAGTGTAAGGAGACTGTACTGTGCCCTGTAGGACCTGCACCACTCCAAGGTGAGCAACAGGTGACATTCTGAAAGGAGACTACTTCTTGGAGCTCTGAAGCTGTGCCAGGGGGAGTACAGCCCAATCGTCGGGCCGCTTCTAGGAAGGGGGAGACTCAAGTTCAGATCCCTTCTCCAAATGAGGCAGAGGGGGGAATTGAGTCCTGGGCTGGGCTAAAAGCAGAGCACACCTCCCAGATCAGACCAAGAGAGTGTGATAGGTGTGGGGGATAGCCTCATTTGTGAATCCCACTGAGGCTTAGGCATCATTTTAGGTGCCAGCAGCTTGGTGCCATCAGGACTGAGGTGGCTGTGCATGTGCCCCGCTGCTGAAATTTAGGCACCTTGGGGATTTTAATGGTGGAAACATGGGGACTTTGGGGCGTTAGGCACTTACAGGGTTAGGCGGCAGGTGAATGATGATTTTTTGAATGCCAGTGGCATCTAAATGTTGGACGTAGGCACCTATGGTGACAGGCGCATAAGTCCCCCTTGTGAATAACACCATAGGATGAGCTCAAACTTATTTTCCACCCCTGACCTAGGTCTCCAGATGGAAAATCAACTGAACCACCTTACTGCTCAATACTCCCAATTTTAGGTAAAACTCGAAATGCTAATGACATGGGGGGAAAAATGTTTGTTTTATGAAAATTGCTGAATAACTACTTTATATGTGCCCCAGACTGATGTATTAATTATTCAAATAAAACACTTAATATTTGATCAGAATCCATAATCCTTTCTTCAGTAATTATTTACTATTTTAAAACTGCTGACATGTTTTTTCTTCTGCACCTGTGAAAATGGGTTGGTCCAATTTAAGCACAAAGATTAAAACATTGTACTTTAATGTTCAAGATATTATTCATTACTTCTTACTCCATATAAGTGTAGAATTTCCTTTATATTTTATTATTGCCCTTTAAAAGGACATAAAATCATTCATGTATTTATTCCATTTTAAATTATGCAAATAATGTTAAATGTAATTATAACATATTCATTATTTATTATAAATACACCCTGCATATTTTATATGGATTGTATTTATTCACTATATATAATTAGGCATTTTAATCCATTGCCAATTTCACAACCAGAACATTATTCTTGGCTGTTTAATAGCTAGAGAAACACATTTTAAATCAAATTAACATAATTTAGCTGCTAAAAGAGTTCTAATTTAGCAATAGTTCATCTACTATATTCCTAAACTATGCATATATTTCTGTATAATGCATTTGTTTTAAATGAGCTAAAGTAATCTTGGTAAGTCTACACAGGGTTTGAAAATGTGTTCCCTTACACAGCCTGCTGCCTTGTGTTCCCTGTAAAGCGCTTTTGTAATTGGCACCCTCTACCTATTATTTCTATTTCCTCCCATGCTTGTGTAATCAGTTTGTTAGCTGTAGAGCTGGTTGAAAGTTTTCCAATGGAACACTTTTTCATCAGACTTTCTGATTTGACAGAACTGAAACGTTCCGTGGGAAATGTCGATTCTGTGGGAATTTTCACTTGAAAATAGTGCCGGGTTTCCTGACAGCCTGTCTTCCCAATTTGCCAGCCCAGTGGGCTGTGGGCTTCCCAGCTCCCATTTGCCTGGCTGGTGAGCTGCCCCGCTACCTGGTCTCCCAGCCTGATGGGCAGATGGGGCGGCAGGGGAGTTGGAGCAGCTTGGCTGCCCACCACACAGGCAAATGGGAAGCTGACCAGCTTGGGAAGTGGGGCCTGCCAGGCAGGCAGATGGGAAGCTCAGCAGAGGGGGAGACGAGCAGCCCATGGAGCCTAGGGAGTGGGACAGCCCGACAGCTCACTCAGCAGTGAGCAGGTAGATGAGCAACCTGGAATTCAGGACAGCCTGCCAGGAAGGCAGAGGAAGAGTCAGCCAGCTCAAGGAGCATGGGATTCTGGGGAGAATATTTTGTTTCAGAAGCTCTGGAACATTTCTGCTTTGGAATATTTAAAATATTGCTCGAGCATGCAGGGGTGTAATCAGGAAGGCCAAGGCACAACTGGAGTTGCAGCTAGCAAGGAATGTGAAGGGTAACAAGAAGAGTTTCCACAGGTATGTTAGCAACAAGAAGATGGTCAGGGAAAGTGTGGGACCCTTACTGAATAGGGGAGGCAACCTAGTGACAGAGGATGTGGAAAAAGCTGAAGTACTCAATGCTTTTTTTGCCTCGGTCTTCACAGACAAGATTAGCTACCTGACTGCTGCAGGTGGAGGGAGGAGGTGAGCAGCCCTCAGTGGTGAAAGAACAGGTGCTGGACAAGCACAAGTCCATGGGTCCAGATCTAGTGCGTCCGAGGGTGCTGAGGGAGTTGGTTGATGTGATTGCAGAGCCACTGGCCATTATCTTTGAAAACTCATGGTGATTGAGGGAGGTCCCGGATTATTGGAAAAAGGCAAATATAGTGCCCATCTTTAAAAAAGGGAAGAAGGAGAATCCAGGGAACTACAGACCGGTCAGCCTCACCTCAGTCCCTGGAAAGATCATGGAGCAGGTCCTCAAGGAATCCATTTTGAAGCACTTGGAGGAGAGGAAGGTGATCAGGAACAGTCAACATGGATTCACCAAGGGCAAGTCATGCCTGACAAACCTGATTGCCTTCTATGATGAGATAACTGGCTCTGTAGATATGGAGAAAGCAGTGGACGTGATACATCTTGACTTTAGCAAAGCTTTTGGTACAGTCTCCCACAGTATTCTTGTCAGCAAGTTAAAAAAGTATGGATTGGATGAATGGACTATAAGGTGGATAGAAAGCTGGCTAGATCATCCGGCTCAACGGGTAGTGATCAATAGCTCAATGTCTAGTTGGCAGCTGGTATGAAGCGGAGTGGCCCAGGGGTCTTTCCTGGGGCCTGTTTTGTTCAACATCTTCATTAATGATCTGGATGATGGGATGGATTGCACCCTGAGCAAGTTTGCGGATGACACTAAACTGGGGGGAAAGGTAGATACGCTGGAAGGTAGGGATACAGTCCAGAGTGACCTAGACAAATTGGAGGACTGGGCCAAAAGAAATCTGATGAGGTTTAACAAGGACAAGTGCAGAGTCCTGCACTTAGGATGGAAGAATCCTATGCACTGCTACAGGCTGAGGACCGACTGGCTAAGCGGCAGTTCTGCAGAAAAGGACCTGGGGATTACAGTGGACGAGAAGCTGGATGAGAATCAATATTGTGCCCTTGTAGCCAAGAAGACTAACAGCATATTGGGCTGCATTAGTAGAAGCATTGCCAGCAGATCGAGGGAAGTGATTATTCCCCTCTATTCGGCACTGGTGAGGCCACATATGGAGTATTGTGTCCAGTTTTGGGCCCCCCATTACAGAAAGGATGTGGACAAAATGGATATTGTCTAGCGGAGGGCAGCAAAAATTATTAGGGAGCTGGGGCACATGACTTATGAGGAGATGCTGAGGGAACTGGCCTTATTTAGTCTGCAGAAGAGAAGAGTGAGGGGGGATTTGATAGCAGCCTTCAACTACTTGAAGGAGGGGTTCCAAAGAGGATGGAGCTCGGCTGTTCTCAGTGTTAGCAGATGAGAGAACAAGGAGCAATGGTTTCAAGTTGCAGCGGGGGAGGTCTAGGTTGGATATTAGGAAAAACTATTTCACTAGGAGTGTGGTGAAGCACTGGAATGGGTTACCTAGGGAAGTGGTGGAATCTCCATCCTTAGAGGTTTTTAAGGTCCAGCTTGACAAAGCCCTGGCTGGGATGATTTAATTGGGGTTGGTCCTTGTTTAAGCAGGGGGTTGGACTAGATGACCTCCTGAGGTCTCTTCCAACCCTACCTTCTATGATTCTGTATCCTGATTTGGCACAGAGAAAAAACTGAAATTTCCAAATATTTTGTGGGACTTTGTTATCTCCCAGCCAGTTCTAGTTAGATGATTACTTAAGCAGTAAAGATGAGTCCAAACTTAACTCCCAAATCTAAACACTAACTTAGTCCTTGATTCAGGAAAGTATGAGCACATGCTTATGATTAAGTACATCCTTTAGGTCTGACTGACTTCATTCGGACTTAGGTACATACTTACCTTTTTTTGTGCATCCCCTTCTCAGGCATTGTTCACGGAGCCTAGGTGTCTAACTTGGGATCATGATTTCCACTTGGTGGCAGGGTGCCTAAAAGCTCAGCATTGCCGTATGTAAGTCCTTGTGAATCCCAACCCTAGTCCTTAAAGTATTGCCCAACAGCCTGAGAGGACACAGAGGTTGCCTGGGTAAATCTGAAACCCACCTTATTCTAAAAGACAATGAATATGAATTTAACACTAAGGAGCTTTCTTCCTGAATTAAGTCCGCTTATTCAATACAATGGAATTTTTTTTCCTGCAGTGGAAGCAGTAGCAGACCCCTGACGTCTTTTATTTGCTGTAGACACCAACCATTCATTTTTATATGCTATATGCTGGTGACAAATGTTGAGCTCCTATCTGTCATAAGAATCCATTATGGGTGGTTTTACCAAGAGCTGTTCCATCCATTGGAAATAAAGATTAATAACTGACAAGGCACAAAGTGCGTTGTGCTTTTCTGTACCGTCCTATGGGGAAAAATTAGTCAAGATGGTCAGGGATGCAACCCCATGCTCTGGGCATCCCTAGCCTCTGACTGCCAGAAGCTGGGACTGGAAGCCAGGGGTTGGATCACTCAATGATTGCCTTGGTCTGTTCATTCCCTCTGGGGCACCTGGCATTGGTCACTGTTGGAAGACAGGATACTGGGCTAGATGGACCTTTGGTCTGACCCAGTATGGCCACTCTTATGTAGATTATGGCCACATTTACATTATCATGAAATAGGGAAGAGGAAATAAGGAACTTCCTTGATGTTCTGGGTGGAACGTTCCAAAAGAAGTTGGGGAGTAGACATAACCTTGGATGTTCCTCCACACGTATCGGCCATCAGAGCTAGCTAGGCAGGGTGGAGTATAATGGACTTCCTTTAGGAATATTGCAGACTGTCCTCCCCCTGGGTGACTACTTTAACCACGGGGGATGAACATTACAAGGTGAGGGAAACACCTCCTCCTCCTCCTCATTTTTTCTTGAAGAAGGACCTGGCTTCAGGGCTGTGAATACTGAACAGAGATAGGCGCCTCTTCCTGGCCTGGATTTAGGTTCCTAACACCCTCTGGCTGGCTTTTGTGCATCCCCTTCTCAGGCATTGTTCAGGGAGCCTAGGTGTCTAACTTGGGATCATGAATTCCACTTGGTGGCAGGGTGCCTAAAAGCTCAGCATTGCCGTATGTAAGTCCTTGTGAATCCCAACCCTAGTCCTTAAAGTAGTGCTCAACAGCCTGAGAGGACACACAGGTTGCCTGGGTAAATCTGAAACCCGCCTTATTCTAAAAGACAAGGAATATGAATTTAACACTAATGAATAAAACCCAGGGAGTGCTGGTTCAGCGAAAGGGACCTGCTTAAAGAAGGACCAGTATTAGATCTATAAAATGGTGGGGGGTACTCCATGTGCTTGGATAGTTTGGAGACCGTTAAACCTACTGCTTCTCAAAGTGAAGGAAAAACAGGATGGAGAAGTAAATGTGTGTAATAGATTACTGAACCAAACAAGTGGTGTCTCTCTTTGGTGTTTGTTACAAAAAAAAAAAAAAAAAAGCGGGGGGGATTGGGGTTTGGAGGGTTAGCATTTGTATGTGTGTAGACCTAAAGAGCTTGGAGAAGCAGGAAGAAGGAAAAGGTTTATTCTCCCACTATAGAAGATATAATCTCCAAGATAACTGGAATTACTTCGTGCAGATACTGGATTCTGACAAATTCTTCTCTGTGCCAAGTTGACAATTTTCATTATGCGGTTTGGAAGATATTTGTTGCATCCCCTTTGACATCCAGAGGAAATTGAGCAAGATTCTACATGGCCTGAAGGGACTAAAAGTTTCTATGGATGGCATTTTAGATTAGGAGACATCTGAGTAAGAAAACAGCAAAATTAAAACAAGTTTTAAGGCTGCAAGACTAATAGGAAAGAAAAGTGTATGTGAAAAGAAACCCAACTGTAGTTCTTGGGACATAAGGTAATGAGGGGGCGATGGTATATCCATAAAAAGACAATGCTACAGTTGAAATACCACTACCTAATTGCTTAAAATTGACTCATTATGGAACAGGGAAAAAAGCTGAGGAGCTTGTAGCATGTTGCTCCACATGGCTTTCAGATGCTGACACCTGATATGCCCAAAGAAGGAATCTCTAGTGGGTGTAGAGGCATACGAGAGGCTCCCAAGATATTTGCAGGGCCTAGATAATTTCAAGGTCATTGACAGCCCACAAGCCACTCGTATTGTTAATACTTAGTAAAGACTTAGACAAAATATCCCTCAAATTCTAGAGATTGCTTAGAGACAAGGTAGGTGAGGTAAGTGACAGTCTAATGCAGAATATGCACCAGCAATGTCCTTAGTTGTGGCTGGTGCTTAGCTGAGGAGCCCTATTGATAATTTATCATAACATGGAAGTACTTAAGAGTGCCATTTTGGGTTGGCTACCAGCCTCACAACACTAATGAGAGCTAATTAAATAGCCTCTAGTGCTGATAAATCTGGATACAGTTTGCAGTTGGGTATCAGACAAAATTGGCCTATTTACTCATTAGCATACCTTAACTCTTACGCATCAAGGAGGGAACAGATCAAAACTGCCAACCTTACAGGTAAATTTTCATTGTAAATGTCTCTGCTTAAAGCATATAAGGATGACAGGTGCTAAATTCAACAGATCCCGGGATTTCCTCTTTAACCTCAGAATGCAAAGCTTACCTCAGCATAAAGCTGATAAAACTGTGTGAAGAAAATATTGGCCAAAACTAGCTGTTATCATCCCCGGGCTTGCTTGCTGCTCATGATCCTATACGGTTGAGACTGTTCCAGCTACTGATTATAGAAGAATCGGAGGCATTTTCTAATGGTTCCAAACCCAAACTAGTAGCAATGGCACAGCACTGGGGAGACAGCTCTGTTGAGATGAGTCCTAGAGTTAAGGTATGGGAATATACACTCTGCAACTATATAATCCAAATGACTCAAGTGGACAAAACCTTTCTCAAGCCTACAAGATGACCAGTAGTGTGGAAGCAGAGCAAGGCCTGACAAGGATTTGAATGGGATTTCAATGCAAACAGTCTCTTCCCCTGCTGTAGTGACAAGCAATGAAGCCAGTGACTTGTGTACATCTATAGTTTCTTGCTAAAAAATTAATTCTTGTTAAAACTGCTTATACAAAAAACAAAGGGAGAAAACTGTGGGGATATATATACACACTTTATTTGACATTGCAGCAGGAAGGCAGGTGGGAGAGAGTGGAACAGGGAACCCCAGAAGAGTGTGGGTAGAAGCTAAACAGGGGGGAGAGAGAGAGAGAGAGAGAGAGAAGTTTTAGGGAAAATACTATTTTCCTTATTCAAATAAATTACTTTGTCGGTATTAGAGAAGATCACTGGACAGTTTTCTACAGCAGCCATGGTGCAGGAAGGCAATGTGTTATGAATGATGTAAAGATACACACACACTGACTATAAAGGAAGATACGTATCTAGCAAGCAAAGATCTGTATTTGCATGTGCAAAATGACCACACAAACTGGCTGAGAAGCTAATGGAAATTCAGCAAGTTGAAGGACTTTTTATCTTCTAAACTGAAGACCAACTAGACATTTATCAACTGCTTTCAAAATGAAACCTTGATGGCAATGAATGTTTATTGCCCTGCAAGAGTTAGAAACTATCCACTATATTGTGAACAGTTATTAAAAAACAAACAATTAAAAGACAAAGAGAATTAGGCATTGTCTACAGTGAAACAGTACAACTCCCCTAGTGGGGATGCAGTTAGATTGATATAACTTTACATCAAAATTAGTGCTGGCTGAAACTCAAGATTTTCTGAGGTGCTTCTGAGATGAAATATGCTACCCAGGACTGTATCAGCTGTTGACAGAAACTACATTCTTTACAGTTTCACCACAGCTATTCAGTGAGTCAGTTATCCTGGGGCACCAACTAGCTCAGGAGTATGGAAGTCCTTGGGGGTCCCTAATCCACTGTAGTCTTCATGGCAGTACTGTCCTGGAGCTATTGACTCTGGAAGCTCTCGATCCCTGGCCCCAAGGCAGTCTGCATGGCAAGGCTGCTCCATAGCCGCTGACCCTGGACACAGTCTACATGGTGGGGAAGCCTGTCCCAGGGCTTCTAAGCTTCTGGCTCTGTGGCAGGGATACTGGAAACCCTGATAGCCTCAGCTCAAGATGAGGTTCTTAGGGCTTTTAGATTCCCTGCTGTGAAGTTGAGAGCTGAGCCTCAATTACAGCTGGGGCTCCCAGGAGTTTCAGGCTCCTGGCGCCACAACGGGGAGCCTGGAAGCTCTGGCGTGGTGGACCTGCTGCAAACCCTGGAAGTCCCAGATCTTCAGCCTTAGAGCAGTTTGCTTGGTGGGGCTTCTATGGAGCAAGGAGCCCAGAGTCCCAAGCAGCCCACCAGGAAACCAGGTAGGGTTCAGATGCCTGTGGTTCAATGAAAGTTTGCTGTGCCTAGGATGTTTTCATGAAAAGTTTTCAGTCTGACAAATTGATATTTTCCAATGAACCTCTGCTTCATCGGAGAATTCCCGACCAGCTCCAAACAGTACAGCTATTCCCAAATGAGAAGGGGAATAACTATACTCATATAAGGCACCTTTACACCAGTATATCTGTGTTCACACAGGGGCTTCTACTGGGATAATTGTATCAGTAAAAAAATAAAAATCTCACCCCTAGCTGACATAGTTATACCATTATAACTTTCAGTTGGAGACCAGGACTCAGAGATTCAGTTACAAAACAGGCTGATAGGTCTAATGTTTGGACTTATGAAAAAAAAATGAACAAGTTCAACAAGAGCTGGAAACCATTCTCTCTCAGATATGCGAGATTACACAAAGATTATTAATATGATAAATACAAATACAGAGATGGAAAGATGTACTTTTCTTTTGTGATTTAAATAAGCAGGGTGCATAATATGTTTTATTTACAGAAAAAAAAGTAATAAAAATATATTGGAAACTAAAAACAAAGAGCACCCAAAGCATGATCTTTAAGGAGAAGTGTTGCTGACAATTTTCAGAATAATTTTTATAATAATAGGGCAAATTCTCACTATTTTAGACAAGTCTCCATACTTTGCTGATGGATTTTATCATCATCATCATCAAAGGGGGAGAAATCAAGCAAAAAAAGCAGTTGGTTTCTCCAGACACTGCAAGATGCAGCTGCTGCTGTTGTCCTTAATGTATTTAAAGTGCTTGCCAATATCTCCATTCCTATTCTATGTTCCCATGTTTTTTTGTTTTGTTATTTGTATCCTGTGGGATAGAGAATAACCTTCGCTGATTGTGGCAATTGATTGACTCAGCTGGTGCTGCAGAATATAAAATCAGAATTGAAAAGAGCATGTGAAATGTGTGCAGGTTGGAGGTGAGACAAGGGCTGTCTCTGTCACAGTGAATGCATGTAGAGTTGAAGCACCAGCTGGGTCCTGTCAATTGCTATTTCAGCTTAACAATAACAAAAAATACTACTTTTTCCTGCTATCTCCAGGATTTCAGAAAAGGGTCCCAGCTGCACAACACTTAAAAATGTTCGTTGGCAGCATGTGTGTCCTTCAATCAGACAAAAAGGAAGAAGAGTTATGAATGGAGTAGAGGGACAAAGACAATAGGAAAGAGGTTATATTCTGCTTTAAGCACTAATGTGAAAGATGAATCAGACTATTGGCCTTCTAGTGCAGTATCCTTTCTTCAACAGTAGCCCATACCTGATGCTTCAGGGGAGAGAGCCTGCAGTGGGCAATTATGGGATAGCCTGCCACCCAGAGAAAGCTTCCTCCTAACCTCCAATATTTAGAGGTTAGCTTATGCCCTGAAGCTTGAGGATTTATAGCCCTTCCAAAGGTCTTAGGTATATCTCCATATATAAAACTCTCTCATAGAACTGGAAGGGACCCTGAAAGGTCATCAAGTCCAGCCCCCTGCCTTCGCTAGCAGGACCAAGTACTGATTTTGCCCCAGATCCCTAAGTGGCCCCCTCAAGGATTGAACTGGGTTTAGCAGGCCAATGCTCAAACCACTGAACTCTCCCTCCCACATTCTGCCATAGCTCTGGCTATTTTTGTTATCCACATGAATGTCAAATCCTATTTTGAATCCTGCTAAACTCTTGGCCTCAATGATATCTTGCGGCAATGAGTTCCACAGGCAAATTGTACACTTTGTGAAAAACTATTTCTTCATATGACCTGTTAGCATTTTCCATCTGAATTTCCTTTGCATTTGCCACCTTTCAATTTCATTGAATGTTTCCGTAACAAGAAAGAAGGTGAACAGAAATTCCCAATCTACCGTCTCTGTGCCATTCATAATTTTATTTCCTTTGATCACATCTCCTTCTATTTGTTTTCTGGCTAAGATAAACAATCTCAAACTTTTAAATCTCTCTTTATATGAGAATTTTTCTATGCCTCAGTCATTTTTACTGCCCATTTCTGCACTCTCACCAAATCTGCTATCTCCTCTTTGTGATGAGGTGATCAGATTGCAACACAGAATTTTAAGGATTGACCAGGACCAGCTAACAATTTTAAAACACTTCTGTCTTTGTCTACAATAGGTGCTAACTGGTGCTAAAAAATTTGTTCATTAACATGTGTTAACTGACAAGTTTGTTAACGACACCTCATTTTCCTGGCCTCAATTATCCCTTTGGGCTTGTATAGACATAATTTTGGTACTGCTTTAAATCTGTTGGTTTAGAAATTGATATAGTTCAACTGGTGCAATCCCTAGTTTGGATGTAGTTCTATTGGTATAAAGGGGATTAAATTTGGTATAATTTACTATTATACCACTATTAGGTTGTATTGATTTAACACTAGGGGTTGTATTGATTTAACTATATTAGTATAAAATAACTCCCTAACTGAAATAGCTAAATTAGTATAAAAATTATGTGTGGACCAAGAGAGTTGAAGCTATACCAAGTTTTTTTCCTTAAATTCTCCCATTGAAGCAATTTAGGGTTGCCAACTTTCTAACTGCACAAAAACAAACACCCGTGTCCTGCCCCTGCCCCAAGGCCAGATCATGCCCCACCCCTTCTCTGAGGCCCCAGCCCCCGGTTGCTCCATTACCCCACCCTCTCTCCCTCACACTCTCTCACTTTCACCAGGCTGGGGCAGGGGTTGGGGTGTGGGAGGGGGTGAGGGCTCCAGTATGGGGTGCGGGCTCTGGGGTGGGGCTGGGGATGAGGGCTGCGGGGTGTGGGAGAGGGCTGCGAGCTGGGGTGGGGGTTGGGGTGCAGGGGGTATGGGCTCTGGGCTGGGTGTGTGCGCTCTGGATGGGGCCAGAAATGAGGGATTCAGGGTGAAGGAGAGGGCTGCGGTCTAGGGCAGGGGATTGCAGCATGGGGGGGGGGGGGGAGGGGGGCGTTTGGGAGCGGCGCCCTGGGGGGGCGGGGCCCAACGCCCCCCGCCCCTCCNGGGTGAAGGAGAGGGCTGCGGTCTAGGGCAGGGGATTGCAGCATGGGGGGGGGGGGGATGGGCTCTAGATGCGGGCTCCAGGTGGGGCCAGAAATGAGGGGTTCAGGGTATGGGAGAGGGCTCCGGGCTGGGGCAGGGGGTTGTGCTGCGGTGAGGGGGAATGAGGACGGTTGCTCGGGGTGCAGGTTCTGGGGTGGGGCCGAGGGGTTTGGAGTGTGGTAGAGGGTTCAGGCTCTGGCTGGGGGCGGGACCAGGGATGAGGGGTTCAGGGCTGGGGCAGTGTGGTATTATCTAATTAGAATATCACTATGGCATTATCTGATTAAAATATCATTGTTGCTACCACTGTTATATAATTTCAACGAACCTTACACAAATTGTGACACATGGCCAGAAAGGGTTAAGCAGCTTGCAGGCTAATTGACCCAAATTCAACCCTTAAACATTATCTACCAAAATATCTTTATGTTTTTGTATGTTGGTAGAGGTTAACAATGTAATCAAACAGTCCCTGTCTATGCTGTATCTGTTAATTCAGAGATCCAAAGGAGTCTTAACATTTAAATGAACTGTATTCCTCTCTCTTTGAAATGTACGGCAAATCATCTGTGAATGGTGGAAAACAAGCAATTGCCTTATGTTAATCCATGTAGCTAATTACAGATGATGCTTAGGAAATAGGTCTACTTCAAAGTCTCCATGATTGCCTATTGTTCGCCTACAGACTCTGACCAAGAAAAGGCCCGGAACTCTATAAAAACTCCTTGAGTCCTGATCCTTTTTATCTCAGATCTGCTTGATGCTTCATGCAGGGAAAGCTTAAGTCAAAAGGCTGAGATCTCCAGTTCTAACTGGATCACCCTGAATATGGACATTGGACTATAACCTATGGACTAATTCTGAAAGAACTCTTTCACCATTTCTACTATGAATCTGATCTGAGAACTGTACTCATATCTGTATGTATACTGATCTTTTAACCAATACTCACTCTCTTTTCTTTTTTAATAAATGTTAGTTTAGTTAAGAATTCACTGTAAGCATGTATTTGGAATTCATTGGCCTGGGAGGTAATGTGTCTGATGCTTTGGGATTGGCAGAACTTTCTTATATGATGAAAAAAGTTTTCAGTAATCCTCATCATATTTGACTTGGGCGTTCCGATTGAAAATCAGATGCCTGGCAACCCTAATCATATTTGACTTGGGTGTTTGGGTGGAGGCCTAAGGTTGGGTTGCTTTAAGGAAACTGTGTTGTTGGCTTCTGGGTGACCAGTAAGGTATTATAGAAGCTGTTTTCTGATGGTTTAGTAAATCTAAGTATTGGAATATCCACCAGCTTTGGGGATTGTCTGCCCCATTCTTTGCAGTTCACCCTAATTGAGTGACCTCAGCTGGCTCCACTGGGATCCCAATCACAGGCAGGTCGTTGGTGTGTGTGGTGGGGGTGAGGACTCGGGGTGTGGGCTCTGGGGATGGGGTGTTGGGCTCCAGGAGGGAGTCAGGGTGTGGGAGCGGACTCCTGGCTGGGGCAGGAGGTTGGGGTGCGGAGTCCCAGCGGTCCTTACCGGGGCTCCCAGGATTCAGCCGCCAGGTCCCTAGAGCCCCGAGGTGTATGGCGGCCAAGGAGGCTCCACGCATTGCCCTCGTGCTGCCCCCACCACTGGGAGCTGCGGATCCGGCACTAGGGATGGGGACAGCGTGCGGAGCCTACCTGGCTGCCCATGAACCTAGAGGCCACAAGGACCTGGCGGCTGTTTCCAGGAGCCTCATGGAGCTAGGGTAGGCAGGGACCCTGCCTTAGCCTTGCACCCCCAACCAGACTTTTCACCAGAGATGCCAGGGTCCTTTTTCGACTGGGCGTTCCGATTGAAAATCAGATGCCTGGCAACCCTAATGCAATTCCATCAGGATTAGCAACAGAGGGAAGCTTGAAAAGGGTCCCATTTACAAGTCCTAGCATTTTAAAGGAACCTCTGCCATTCAGACAATGGGAGCTCAAAACTTCCCTTATTTGAGTATAATGTGGTACTGATTTTCTAAGGTTTTGTTTACACACAAAGCTGCACTTTATGTTAAAGCTGTTTTAAAATCAATGTAGCTAAACCAGTGTGGACTCCTGTGTGGACGTTCTGAAACTGATTTAAACCTGGCTTATGTCAATTTAGCTTAATTTGGTAAGGAATCAACTTACATTGAGAAGATATAAGTCAAGTTTAAATCGATATAAGAGCATCCACAAAAGGGGTTTAAAACAATTTTAGTTAAAATCGTACTAAACTTTGTGTTTAGAGTAGTTTTAAGTTCCTACCACTACTAGGCTGTGTTGGGCTCCTGTAATGGATACAAGTTTACTTTCTCAGGAGGGAGTGAGTAGATCAATACAATAGTTTGCAGTGGCGCTGTGAGGCTTAATGTGTTAAAGCACTTTGACAGTCTCAGATGAAAGGCACCATGCAAGTGAAAAGTATTATTGAACTATGAAGTCAAAGTAGAAGAGGAGGACAAAGGCACAGTGAAAAAAATACAGAGATCATTTTCACTCTTCTTATCTTTTGTTAATGCAATGTGGAGAGGAGATAATTAGTGAAAATGATGACAGAGTGAATACTGGGATAGGAAACAGAGACTTTTCAAGGGTAAATAATATCCCTCTTACTCTAGAACTGGTGAGCTCTAATAAAGCTGTGCTGGAGTAGGTTGGGTATGGGAAACCATACCACTATCTGACACTGCCAGACCAAACCAAAATCTCAACTTTCTGTTTTTTAAAGTCCAGCAGGGAGACTGAAAGGATTTTAAAGATCTACTGTGTACTAAGCTGTTTGGAAATATGTATCCATTGCTTCTGAGTTTAGAGATTTCTGCACAATTCTTTACAATCATCTGCACTCCACAAGATGATAAAGGTTTGAAACTTGAGAAACACAAGGGAAATTGGACAGTGAAGTTGTTATAGATGTACTGTTAAAGACATGTCTGTACTGGCTCTCACCCTTACATTGTCATAATGAATCACTAGGGGATTAAGGGCCGGATCCTGCACCAGTCAAGTCAATGGCAGTTTTGCCCCTGGCAAGAGCAGAAGCAGGATTGGGTCCTTATAGCGTACTTCTGTTCATTAATAATCATGAAAGGCCCATTCCTGCAAGCTGCTGAAAGCCTATAGTCTATGGGAGTTGAGGAGTCTGAGCACTTCATAGGATTGGGGCAAAAGGGTGCTCGACACCCTCAAACACCCAATGTGTTTTTTGGGATTTGAGGATGCTCAGGATCTCACATGATTGCTCAGCATCTTGCAAGATCATGCCCAAAATGTGGTTGATTAACATATAAATATATATCATATAACAGCGTGCATTAAGTACCGACAATATTAAGCATAAATATTGTACGGTTATATAGCCTAAACTGGCCTGTACCATAATCCTGCTCACTTATGCTAAATATCTCATAACACCTTGCATTAGCTGAAGTAAGCTTTGGCTTAAGTAGATAGGAAAACTTGCAGTGTCAGGACATACAATTGTTTCCTCATAGCAACAGAAAGGGAGTTACCCTCACAAACCAAGGGGAGCGTCTCCATGCCCTTTAGTACCTGGAATGCACGTGTTGAGAAGAAAGATGAAGGGGTACACCACTGTACCAGAAATAAACAAGGTCAAAAGCTGAAAACTGAATCCAGTTTCAGGTGACATATATAGTACCATTTACTGGTAAACAAGTAGGGTACAAAAAGATGATTTTAGTAATGTAAGGGAGCACACCTTCTGCATAAGGTGAATGTAACACTGCTGCACTAGACTGCTGTTGGGAGACTGGTATCATACAGAATCTTTTTCCTGTACCATATTAATAAACCTGACATTGGTAATTTGGTCTCTTGAGTATATTTCATAATGAAATAATGAACCAAAGTGTGGTCAAGCAATCGACTGATTTATCAACAATGCACAGGCACTGCTTGCACCAGGCTGCTCTTGGTTAGAGGTGACCTATCAACTCTTTCCCTTACATCAATTATGTCACTGCAAAAACTTCTGGATCAAATTGATAGGACTTAAAATTACACATGTGCTTAAGCACATTGCTGAATCATAGCCTTAATTGTTAAATTTTATTTTAAAGCACTTATAACTAAGCATACTAGTTAATACTTTGGTCCCTTTTATTACCTTAAACAGCTACTAGCTGGTAATGTGCTACATTACTTTCTGCTCAGTTCAGCGTATTTATTTTCATTGTGAATCCTGATTGAATGTCTTTGGAATCAAGTTGTTTCCCTGGTGAGAGAATGTAATCCTGCTATCTTGTTAGACGGAAAATCATCTATGAAAGTCCATTCAAAACAAATCCCCTGCCAAAATATTTCTCTCTTTTCATTTGGACAGTTTTCTTTCTGATAATTTAATGGTAATAAATCCCTCCATATGCCTGGACCAGCCTTGGCAAAGAGAAGAGGTCTCAGTCTGAAAATCAGATTAAACAGGGAGCCCCTCAGTCTCAGCAGGACTGGAAGTTCTGGATAGTTTTTTTATGGCACATGGAAGAGAGATTCCAGAAAGTCAGTTCTATTGCTTAGGTTGTAGCAAGAACTATGTGCACAGTGTGCATTTATCTCTGCAGATAGTTTCAAGACAAAGGTAAATATTTTAATAGGTTTGGCAGCCTGAGACTTCCATTATGCGTCAATGATCCTAAGAAATTCAGTAACAGAAGGACTGTTCCATGGCTTGTTATGGTCTATTCTGATCATAAACAATTTCCACATGGAAACAGAAATGTTGCAACTAGTGCTGCAATATTTCAAGTCCCACTCTTCCACCATCTCCAGTAGACTACACGGATGTATTTTATCTACAGACATTAGTCATGACTACACCTCCTGCCTGTAATTGGGTGTCATCCATCAGGTTGGAAAGTTTAGAATTAAGTGATTTTCCTGGAAACCATTTTTCAGCAGCATCATTTGATCCATTGTAGTTAAAGCTAAGTCAGTGGTTCCATTATAGATTCCATTTCACAGTACCTTTTATAAATTAGTTGTAGGTTTCCTCTGCACTTAAAATTGGTATACAAGGTCTAGGCTGAGGAACAAAGTTTTTTCCGAAGACAAAGATTTTCAATTGTCATTTTTAAACAGCAGTTATCAGAAACATCTTTTATGTAAACAACTGTCATAACGTACATTTAGCATGGCAGGGCACAACAAACTTGAAAAACATGACCATTGCTCATTTGTAAAAAGCGTACTCTACATCAGTAGATGGGTCTTTACTCAAAGGGACTGTATTATCTATTAGGTAAAGACATTAACCTATAGTTTCAAAGTGCCTAAATATGGTACATCGTGTACTATATTTCACGCAGGGCTAGAGTGAGCCTCTAAGGGCAGTGCATAGCTGTGTACACCCCAAGAAGAACCGTGAGAAGGAGCTGTGCATGCATGGGAGGTGAAAAGTAATTTACTGCAGACCTTTACGAATTGCAGCTTCCTTCCTTCAAAACATCTCAGCTCTGCTGGCTGGGGTGCTGAGAAGCCAAAGCCGCACCTATATCATTCTGCTCCTTTCTGCCAACTTGTAGCGGTGAAGGGAGGAGTATTGGGCATGCAGCCTCTGTTCTCCTTCCTTCTGTTGAGCCACGATGTGGAGAGGAATACGGGAGGGCTTGGTGGGGTCTTACTCTCTTGTACAGCCACTATGGGCCATATTAGGCTGGGTCACAGAATAGGCCATCGTTCGTGTATTTAGAAGATCACAGAGTATTTTGAAATAGACCATAACAGCTTCAAAACTCACCTGCCTACCAGTATCTACATCTGTCCAAGTTTGCATTTTGTGCCCATCACCGTACAACTTAAGCACTCAATGCAAATTATGGCATGAATTCTCATACACTTCACTGACAGATTCATTGTGTATTCTAGCTATTCTTTCAGAACTTTATTGATACCAATTTATTGTCCAACCTATATGTAATTGTTCCCCCTGAATTTATGTTTTTAATTCTGCTAGCTCTTAGGGCTCAATCCCATAAACTCTTAAACATGTGAATAATTCTAGTTTTCTTAATTATCCCATCCACTATAAGTAAAAACTACTCACATGAATAAGAGTTTTCAGGATCAGCCCCTTAAACTCTGTCCTAAAAAGGCAGAAGGAAATGTGTAAAGGAAATTCATTTCGGTGACCTAGACACTAAATTATGGAACAAAGTAGAATATAAAGGAACCCAATGAGGTTTGCATTTACTAGGGGATAATCTCTGATCATTCAATTCCACATGACTTGGAACGTGAGAGAACCATTCCTGTGATTTTAGAGCATAGCTAAGCTTAAGGCAGTCATTTATAATGCTTTGTTTTAGACAGGAAAGATTTTTTTTTTTTTTTTGCCTTTTTCATTGATCTCACAAAGAACATAGAGCTGGCATTGCAGGCACTCCCATAGCTTTGATGATGTGCTATATTCCTACAGTCTTTGCTGGCATGCACTAGTCATGACCACCCATGGAACCTGTATTTCAAAGCACAGTGTCATATTACAGGACAACTCTGATTGGCCAGTGCTATGATGTCACACTTTGAAATGCTACTTTTATTCAGGAGAAAATAAAAACTCATAACAGAGGGCTCTTTGATCCCACAGTGGCCTGGGCTTTTCAAAATATATTAATGGATAACTGGAATTAGATACAGAATGTAAAGCTCTATTTTTACATCTCACTGTTCATTCTGACTTGTTACACATAAAATACTGTCAGTGCCTTTTTAGCACAGTAGAGAAGGTGCCTCTCTCTAAACATCCCTTGTCCACACTACAGGAGGCCTTCTGTGTGTGGTGGTTATTTTTCCTGTTCTGTGGTGCAGATTGCAGAAAGGTGAGAGCTGGCACCACAGAAGGCACAACAATCTGGCCAATAGATCTGGCACTTACCTCGTATTCCTCTTTGAATCCGTAGCCCTCTGCACATTTCATCTGCGTGATATGCTGCAGCAAGTCAGCCACACGGATGGCTGGATGAAGCTGTCCGGTCTGGTATGGCACATCTACTGGGTCTCGCTTCTTGTAGGTGTGTGACTGGACCAAGCTGCTTGTGTCACTGGCCATCGTGTGGGTTTCATCTATGAAAAGAAAACTGAACAATATACCAGGTTGTTTCCACTTATTAAAAGTATAAAATACATTGATTTCTTCAAGGATGATTTTGATATCACCAACTTTAATATAACCACTATTTATGAGGGCTGTGCCAGAAAAAAGATAAACCCATTTAGTAAATTATCCAGGGAGATTTCAAGACTGATTGGAATGAGGCAATGTCCATGTTTCTACAATGTAAGCATTGCAGAACAGTCCAAACTATATATTGTTTTAAATATATATAGATAGATATATAAATAAATATTGTTTTAAACACTAACTGATTATAAACAATATTTAAATTCTTTAGGCATTCAGTTATAAGCTGAAGAGAAGTTTCATCTTGAAACTTCATCAAGTCCCACTGGAATAAAATAGGACTTGTATTTTTCTTAGATTAGTGAACTATTAGATTTTACACTGTGAACTCAGAACAAATGTTTTGTGTGAGCAAAATAAAAAAATGCACAAAATGGATTATGGTTCATTAAGCTAGGACTGCAATGAAAATGTAGATCTGATACAACACTTGGAAACAAAATACAAGAGGACAAATGCAAGAGATCATCTGCTTAGGGTAAATGTTTTGATTGGCTGTTTAGCATGCTGCAGAACCAACAACTTCACAATATATCATGAGCCATCACATTAGGCATAAAATGTTATATGTCAACTGACATGCAAGCCAACACGCAACAGAACCCACTGGGTTGCTCAAAATTTGTATGAAACACACACTCTCCCGCCCCCTCCACACCTCTTTGACGGGGCAAATGGGCAACTTACCATTTATTGGCACTTTTAAGAAGAACCATATCAGGAGAAAAAAGAGGAGGAGAAAAAGGAAACAGGGCATAAGCAACAGTACTACATTAATAATTACAGGTAATTTTATGTTTGTAATTTAACTTTTACAGCTTGGTATCCTAGCTGAGTCACTGATTATGTGAAAGAGGGTATGATTCAAGAAGCAATATCACTTTTCCCTTGTTTTCATGGAATTTTTAAATGTGTTTAATACTTGACAAGAAAAAAACCCCAAAAGTCTGAGGAGTAAGTATCATCATAAATATTTTCTTTGCTGAAAAAAAAGGAAGATCAAAATTTTATATTTCTCAAAGAGTATTTTGTTTTAGTTAACTGAAATAACAAAAATAGTGTTTTAATTTGGTCAAAATACTCTGCAATGCCTGCACACTAACTATGGGAAATGGTTAATGAAATTAATATACTGTAAAAATGACTGCTGTGTAAAATGTGTTATATAAAGGGGGACTGCTAAAATAATATGGTTTCCATATTCTTTAGTTAAATTTATTATAGTATAGAGCTCCCAACATTTTCTTTAAGAAAAGGCCCCAAGATCTCACACAAACACCCAAATTGCTACATCTGCTCATCAAGGGCCAGTTTTTGATCTCGGTGTAAATCAAAAGTTACTCCACTAAAGTCAAGGGAGTTACTCATTGAGGTCAATGAAGTTACAGTGAGTTTACACTGATGAAACTGAGATTAAATCTGGTCCTGAGTGAATAGTTTAAAATGTGAACAATGCACCTAAACTTAAAATAATATGTAGCAATATGGATATGAATATGGATATTTCACTATATCTCCTTCCACTTTACTAACCTCATCCAATATAGCGGAAAATTATTTTACATTTTTAATAATTAAATTTGGCTACTTTTGCCTAACATGCAGTAAAACTGTATTGCAAAGCACCTTGGGATGCATGGCATGAAAGGCGATATACATGTGTAGTTACAGCATGTTGTTGTTGAAATGGCACCTGAATACTACAAGGCGGCTAAGACACAAAAGACAAAAAAAAGTGTAGAAGTTGATTGTATGGTTTTTTAAAATTTATGTAGAGTTAGATTATAGGTTTTATTTTTGTTCAAACTAAGGTATCACCGTAACTCTGAAACTCGTATTAAACATTCAGATGGCAAATCTTATCAAATGTCAGGATCTCTGGGCTGTGAAAGTGAGACAGTTCAGCCCATAAGCCTCTCACTCCAGGGGACTTCTCTGTGTTGTGGACTAAATGGAACATTCATTCCTGCCTCCCTCCCACTGCCTCTCTGCCTCATCTAGCTCCCACCCTTTCAAGACTAAAACTATTATGCCATGTTTGGGACTGATCTTTTAAAGTTACTTTAAATGAAAAGGTTATGCTCCCTGCCTTTGATGGTACAATATAAATCCACCAGAAATACAATATTTGCTATCTTCTTGCTTTGACTTTGAAAGTGATAGCAAGACAGAGAATCTCAGATGTAAGAGTCAATTGCTTTTGCCAACTGACATGGTGGTCATACCACACCATATAGCTTATTTAGTTTAGCTGGTGAATATAGTTATTGATCCCCATTATATTATCCAGTTATTGATTCCAATATATTTGTCCAGTACTGTCTGAGAACTATTAAAATGCATATTTAGCCAGCATTTATCAGAACCATGGGTGCTGCAGACAACTGCAAGACCAATGGAGTATCTGGGTTAAGTTCCTTTTCATTTCTTCTGTTACTTTACACTTTTTTTTTCTTTTTTTTTTTTTTGAGTTTTGAATTTTGTTCAGAACATAGGAGGACAGGCAGGCATTATCTACCCTGCCTTTTCCAGACCAGTTGCCTCTCTTTGAACATTAATTTAGCCATACACAACCCAGGAATATTAAGGGATTGTTTGTAAAGATTTCACTTAAGTGGTTAGGCTAAACATGAAGCTTCTCTCAGTTGTCTGAAAATTAGTAATTATTGAAATACTGAATCATTGAGAAGAAGTCAGATTGTTGCCATTTGTTTCATTTAAAAAGTTTCCTATTAATTCAGTCAATTGTTTCAATAGGTTGAGAAGATGCTAATTTGCATGTTGAGTCTACGGCCTTGTCTACAATAATGCTGTAAGCTGATCTAAGTTATGCTCGTTACGTTACATAAATGGACTTAAAGTGGTGTCTACACCATGCTATGTTGACGGGAAACATTCTCCTGTCAACATAGCTTCCGCCTCTCATTGAGATGGAATATTGAAGTCAACAGGAGAACGCTCTCCCATCGAGTTAGCTTGTCTTCACCGGACCTGCTAAATCGACGCTGATGCATTGATGGCAGAGCTACTGATTTAGTGCAGTAGCGAAGACAAGCCCTAAGTTTCCTCTCAAAACATTTTGGAAAATGTAAGTGTATTGCGATCCCTTTAGTAACAAAACTAAACAATAATCACAGACAGTCATACTACTTCCCGGTAGGTCATGTAGACCAGCTCAATTGGTTCCAACTAGAAGTTTGACCCTACAGTCCCTTATGTCCTGAAAACTCCCAATGGATAAGGAAGGACTGCAGGATTGGGCATTACATGCAGTAAGAAGCCAGCCATTCATGTATTAAAATACATGGACTTGAAAATTAATTGTTGTTTTAAAATGTCACAGGACAGATCCGCATCTGTGTTGCTCCACTGATTGAAGTAGAGCTGCTCTAATTTAGACCAGTAAAGCTCTAGCCCAATACATGTATGTATGCAGCTTTCTGGTGATTACTTCTGTTTGAACGGAACACCAACCATAAAGGGATACTTAACCTTTAACATGGAAGGCAACAAAAGTATTTATTTTCTACAACAAAATAATGGGAGGACTTCTGAGGAGAGTAAATACAGATTGTATACATTAGCTAGCTAACTCAAGAACTTCTCTCTTACAGCTTCAGAGAAGGAGATTTTGTCCCCCCAAATGCATCAGAAATGTTTGTTTAAATATTATTTCTCCTTAGAGAAACCTACCAAAGATTTCTTATTGTCATTACGGTCCAACAAATCCCTGGAAAAGTTTCTGAGAATCCATTTTCAAAGCTTATCATAATCCTGATAGAAATATCTAAAATTTTCTCCTGGCAACAATGCTTTTCTTTCTGACCACCCACAAGGTCAGAACATCTACTGGATGAGTTGCTGAATGAATTGAAAGCACAAAGGAATCTAAAATCTCAGGCAGTTAAAAGGCTCTGCAAATTTCATTTGCATGCAGATTACTACGTTGTTACAGTGACTACTGTTACATTCTCCCTGATGTACACAAAGTATAAAAATGCACACTTTTTTTCCTTTGGATTTCATAGTTAAATAAGCTTTCCTAATTATCCCTCCAGCACAATAACTTTGCTACATTAGTTTTTCAGAAATCACATTCCTAAACTGCAGCTCTCTGTAACTGTCACTTAACTATATTTAATTTCTTTTACCTCAATGCAACTGCTTAAAGCCAGAAAATGACATGTAAGCATTATACTTCATATACAAATTCCTAGTGATTTGGAGAAAAGGGAAGAGGAAGAAAAATATGTATTGTAAAGATAAACCATTGTAAAGACAGTGCTAAAGAAGCAGCTTAACACTTGGGTTGGAATTCTTGCTACAGTGCATTGTTATACCTTTATTGAATTTTTTAAAATCTCTGTTTAGGTGAAGGTTAGTACTGTGGAAGTAACAAAGGACAAGCCATAACACACGTTTGTTACTATTCATTGCAAATGCAATAGCATCTCATGCTACTTTTATTATAACAGCTTGAAAATGCCATTTTCCTTCATTCTTTTTATATTGCACAAATAAGAGGGTTGTTTTTTTCTAAATTCCTAGTGGAAATATTTCATACTTCAAATGCATTTAGTCCTATAGTGCTACCATTTTATTCATTTTTGTGACACCTGACACATAATAAACGATATTTTTATGAAGTGCCATATTGTCATTTTGCTGTTCAAAACACCATCTTCTCTGAAACTTCACTGTGACAGGCATGTCAGAAAACCGTGTGGTATTGTAAGAAGAAATGATGGCTGGTAGATGGCCAGACCTTTATTTTGACTGATTTTCTATACCATCCTTAATTAGGAAAACATTATTTTTACAAAAGTGACATCTTCAGTTCACAGATAAAACTGAAAACAATGAGAAACTATTTTAATTGCCGTGATAATCAAATTCTTGTGTGTCATTCCAAATACGTGCATAAACATTTCTTCATAAAACCACATGTGAAAGCAATTTTTCTCCTTTTCCTCCCTAACTTTGCACCGTGACGGTAGGAATCCAGTCCGATCACTGTCCTGAGCATTCTCATTGCAGAAAAGCTTGCTCCCCCTCCTGAAAACCTAATGCTTTAGTCTCTTATATACTATGTTCTGTAACCCAGAGCTGCACCTTTCTAAATTATTTCTGCAATAAACTTTGATAAAGGGAAATGTTCTCACCTAAAATTGCAGTTGGCACAAATGGATCTGTCATACATCATAAGCAGGTCAATGCAGAAAGGTAAAAAGAGAGAGAACAGTAAATGATTGATCAATGATCCCCAATTTTCCTGCAGAAAGCCACAGTAAGCAACTTGTTATAATATGTTACAATGTATAATGCTCCTATGGCAATATATAATAAAATAATAACAATATACATTTTGATTTCTAAGGCGGGAAACTGGTGCATTGCATTATGAAGGGATGAAACAAAGATAAAAAACTGGTTACCTGGGTAATAAGAATTAGGCACTGTTGTGCTCAATGTGTTAGTTTTCATTGTAAATGAAGAGGGGGAGGATACAGCTGTAAAGAGAAGAAAATCTAGTCAGTGGCAGCAAAGAGAAATTTGGCTGTTTCAGATTGGAAATATAAGCATATGCAATTGATTTAATTTAGGGCCTGATCCTGCTCCCTTTGAAGGCAATGGCAAAACTCCCAATGATTTCAATGGGAGCAGAAAGTATGTTGTGTAATTACTAGACTGGTTTAGCTAATATGGACCAATTTTCTGAAAATAATTTTATCAGATAAAGCAATTTGATCATTGTGAAGTTTTCCATTGATGGCCAGCATATTTTTATGTTTCAAATGTAAGACTGAATGCAGATATTCAAATAAGCAAGTAACAATGACAGCATTTGCTTTTTACAGTAGTTCTGAGAATTAAAAGGGTTACCTAACAATACCACAAATAGGATAGCCAACTATTCTTCTACAACTCATTTTTTACTTTGCTGTGCTACTAATAGTTCAGATAGATGGGTAACATATATGAATACAGTATTGTTTCCTGAATGTTATTTCTTTTCTCTGATAGTGTTTTTCAACCAGTGATTCACATTTCAGTATATTGGTATTAGTATTTAAAGATGTAAACACTGGTAATTTTATAAGGGTGTTAAATGAAACAATCTAAGCTGACTTAATTCCATAGCATGACATACAACACATGCATTACCATTAAAGGGACAGAAATAATCAGTGGGTAACAGGCTGTTAATTATAAAACATCAAGGGATGTCCAGCCAAAGAATCATCAAAGACTTTTAAGCAAAGGTTATTGCACATGCAACCCTCGTGGCTGATACAAGTTGTGGTGCATTACACTAGAGCTCCAACTCAGTTATTCCACTAGATGTAAGGATATTCTGGACATCCTAGTAAATTCTCAAGAAAAGACAGTTACCTTTTCCGTAACTGGTGTTCGAGATGTGTTGCTCGTGTCTATTCTACAATAGGTGTGCATGCTTGCCATGAGCATCGGTGCTGGAAGTTTTGCCCCTAGCAGTACCCATAGGGGAGCACCCCTAGGAACCCCTGGAGTGGTGCCTCCATGACGCGGTATAAGGGGCGCCGCGTGCTCCCCCCACCCTCAGTTCCTTCTTGCCAGACAACTCCGACAGAGGGAAAGGAGGGCGGGATGTGGAATAGATATGAGCAACACATCTCGAAAAACAACAGTTACGGAAAAGGTAACTGTCTTTTCTTCTTCGAGTGATTGTTCACATGTATTTCACAAGAGGTGATTCCAAACTATATGTGTTGGAGGTGGGTAGGAGTTCACAAACTCTCGGGATGGAGTATGGCCCTGCCGAACCCGGTGTCCTCCCTGGTCTGGGAGACGATCGCATAATGAGAGGTGAACGTGTGAACTGAAGACCATATGGCAGCCCCATAAATGTCCTGAATGGGGACATGGGCCAAAAAGGCAGCCGATGAGACCTGCGCCCTAGTCGAGTGTGCCCTCACAATTGGTGGCGGAGGGATTCCCGCCAAGTCATAACAGGTACGGATGCACGAGGCGATCCAGTTGGAGAGCCACTGAGTGGAGATTGGCCGATCCCTCACGCGTTTGGCCAAGGCGATGAACAGCTGAGAGAACTTCCTGAACAGTTTAGTCTGCTCCAGGTAAAAAGCCAGAACCAGTCTCACATCCAACGTGTGGAGGCAGCGCTCCTCACTGGACGCACGGGGTTTGGGGCAGAAAAATGTCCTGACCCACGTGGTAGGCGGAGACTACCTTCAGGAGGAATGAAGGGTGTGGGCGGAGCCAGACCTCATCTTTATGAAACACCGTGTACGCCCTGAGTTCCAAGCCCCGCCTAGCCGACATGATCACTACCAGGAAGGCCACCTTCCACAAAAGGTGCAACCAGGAGCACATAGCTAGCGGCTCAAATGGGGGGCCCGTGACATGGGCCAACACCAGGTTTAGGTCCCACTGTGCGACTGGGGGCTTAACATACAGGAAAAGACGATCCAATCCCTTAAGGAATCGGCCAGTCATAGCATGGGATAATACCGTACACTGAACGAACAAGCAGTTCTGGGGACGAGCTACAGCAAAGCTGGAGCAGAGCAGTTCCGAAGCACCTTCACTGGCAGGCAAGAAGGAACTGAGGGTGGGGGGAATGCGCAGCGCCCCTAATACTGCACCATGAAGGCGCCACTCCAGGGGTTGCTAGGGGCGCTCCCCTACAGGTATTGCTAGGGGAAAAACTTTTGACATCGGTGCCCCGTGCAGCACAACCTATTGTGGAATACACATGAGCAATCACTCGAAGAAGTTCAGAGACCTAAACATTGAACAAGGTAGGATCTGTGTTACTTTATGTAAACATTTTTGGTTCTCTTTTTTTTTTTTTTCCTGTTCAGCAGTTGTGAAAAAGACTGTTCTATTTGTAGTATGATCCTGGCACAGTTCTTATCCCAAACAAAGGTCTGCAGGTGAGTAAAAAATTTAATGTGTGAAATTTCACTCCCCAAAATTTCATTTTCAGGATATATCACAAACACGAGACATTTGGAGAATTGCCTATCAAACTCCACACTCATTAATTTCAGTTAGCTCTTTCTCTGCACTAGCAAGTGAGAAAGCATCATCTGGCACCTGATATAATGAGACAGCTATAACGCTGATAAACTGAGCTTTGGGACAACCAAAGATAATAAGTGATAACATTTAAAAAAATAAATTTTGCCTAAAACGGGGTGGTGGCGGTGAAGGATGTGGGGGCAGCATAAAGGATATAAAACTTTCAGCACAATAAACAGATGGGGAAATGCAAATCCACACCTGCTGCAGAATGTCTCTGCTGTTCATGTGGAAGAAAAGGAAAGACAGAAAAGCTCAATTATCCTTATTATTTTTAAAGAAGCCTATTCTTGATGTCTGACAGTCCTGCTCATTAGAATACATGCTGTGATGTGTTGCACAGTGGGAGATACTGGATCCCATGGATTTTCCACAAATGAATAACCTGTCCGCTGAATTGATTGGGTAATGAGAAGTATTTTAAGAGCCATTTCCACCCTCCTTCCCCCTTCAGAAATAAAAGAGACTGCTGCATCCCCAAGCATTTTGAACTTACATCTTCCATTTAGATTGTGCGTGTCCATGAAAGAGAAAGCTTCGTCACAGTTGGTGCCTTGCTCAGTGTAGCTTTTATCCATTGAATTCACCATCACTGTCATTTCCTGCCGGGTACTACTCAATGTCTCTTTCCGCTTCTTAGCCAATTTTCTTAAGAAATGAACATTGGGAGGGAAAAATAAAACTTGGTAAACACACATAGAATAGCTGTTTTTTTAATAGTTTGTAACTATTTTATGGAATAACTTTTTACAATCATTAGTGTTACTTCAGACAATTTTAATCAACTTAACACTTATTAAATATCATCTGTTAATCAAGGGCCAGCTTCTGATACTCTTACATGTGTAGAAGAGCACCTGGATCCAGGGAAATGCTGCAGGTCTTTTTTTTTTTTTTTCTTTCTTTGCAGAAAAACACTTAGTGACCAAGATCTTGAAAGCAACTGGATCTGGGGGCAAAAGATAGTCTTGATCTCAGATTGATACAACTGGTGGGTACTTTTATAATTGGACTGTGTATAGCCAGGGCCGGCTCCAGGCACCAGCTGAGCAAGCTGGTGCTTGGGGCGGCAGCTTGTAGGAGGCGGCATTCCGCCCAATCCTAGGGCGGCACGGCCACTTTTTCTTTTCTTTTCTTTTTTTGTTTTGTTTTTGTTCTGCTCTGGCCGCCCTAGCCTAACAGAGCAGCGCAGAGCCCTCCCGGCAGGCGGAAGGTGGCCCCGGCAGCGCCCCGCTGAAGCCCTGGCCGCATCCCTTCTTTCTCCCCCCCCCATCCTGGCTCCGGCTGCGCTGCAGGTTTTTTTTTTTTTTTTTTGCTTGGGGCAGCCGGCCCTGTGTATAGCAGTGATACTCAGACCTCAATGGTTCAGGAGCCAAATTAGTGATCAACATTACTTCAAAGCCACAGTCTTGTGAATTCATTGTTTCATTTACTGTAGTACTATATATTCATATTTAAACTGTATGACAGGGGAAATATTTACTTTTTATTATATTATATAATATTTAAAAAACCCTAAATATTTATAAATATATATATATTTATAAATTCTCACAGCAAAATGACTGAGTATTACTATTTTATCAACTACAATTGGTTAATAATACAAGAAAAAGCATTCTGATTGGTTAATAATTAAAGCACACGGTGTTTTAATATCATGTGCTGCAAAGTGTCACAGGAGACACATTACAGAGCCACTTGCGGCTCCCGAGCCTCGTCTGTATTATCACCAGTGTACAGTATATATTTTTAAATAAGTGATGAACATATACTATTGATTTAGATCATATACCCTGGGTCTGAGTCTACTCTCACATATGCTGGTTTTCACAACTGAGTGATATTTCAAAGTGACGTAGGCTATAAGGACCCAATTCTGCCACTGTTAGTCACATTGATTACAATGGCACTACTCCTGGTGTAAGGTGCTATTCAACGTGAGTAAGGGCAGCGGAATCTTGACATAGATTCTAATACCCTTACTCCATGAGTGGTTCCCTGAAAGCCAGTGGAACTGTTTGTGGAGTAAGATGCTATTCAGCATGAGAAAGTGTCTGAAATTGGCCCTTAATAATATATCATACTAAAATGTGTGGGTTATTTGGAAGAATAAATGGCAGATCTTATTTATGTGGTTTATGTTATTTGTTAGTTAAACAATTTTAATTGCTTTAAAGTTATAAAATAAATTGGCAAATTAAGGGCCTGGTTTGCCACCCTTACTCTAGGAAGTACCTCAAACAGTCCTTTTCAAATCAGTAGAGTTAATCACAGAGTAAGGTACTACTCAGTCTTAGTAAAGGAATAAGAATCTGGTACTAAATAATTAATCAAATGTCACAGAATATATACTCCACACAAATATGTGTTTGCATTAAAATTCAGTAACAAAACACTGATTAAACATGAGTTATAGATCCCAGCTGCTCTCCATCAAACCATAACAAATTAGGAAATACAAAGTTAAGGATTAAACTTTAAGTTTGGAATAGGATATGACAACTCATATTTGTTATTGTCTTTATAAAACCATACCCCTGTAGGGAGCCGGGTTGGCCTCCCTCTGAACCAGAGGGTAAAGAGCCACTCTCTCAGTCTGAGTGGGCGGAGCCAGGCCAAACTTACTTCAGCCCCTGGGAGGGGAGGGGTGAAATTGGAAGTACAAAAGGCAGGGCCCTTAGCCCAGTCAGGGGAGCACCAGGGAGGGAGACAGACAAGGCTGTTTGCTGTTCCCTGTGAACCCTGCTGCCCAACCAGGGGATGCCCTGGACCAGGGGAAACCTGACCCAGAAGAAGGACTTGGGCTACCAGGACTGCCGGCAGCAGATTACCCCGAGGAACTGGAAGAGCCGAGCAGTGACCCGAGCCCGAGTGAGCCCAATGCTGATGGTGAGCTGGAGCTACTGGTGGCTGAACACCCCAATGAGTTGGAGGAACCAGAGAGACCCACTCGAGAGACTAGGTAGGAGGTAGCCCAGGGGCGAAACTGGACAGTGGGTTGAGTTAGTTTTTGATCAGTGTGTTGTGGACGGATCCCCGCTGACACAGTGGCGGGACCCTCTTCCCCCACCACTGTCAGGGCCCTGGGCTGGAACGCACTGGAGTTGGGTGGGCCTGCATTCCACTATCCCTGCCACCCCACCTCGGGGCGCTTCTCTGACTCTTGCTGGCGCTCCCCTGCCTGAGGGGCACGTCACGGATTCTTGCCGACGCTCCCCTGCCTGAGGGGCATGCCACAGATTCTGGCTGATACTCCTGTGTCACACCAACTGCAACAGCACACCTCCCTCCGCTAATTCCTCATTGATGGAGAGGTGTGACCAAGGCCTTTCGGCGAGGCAGTAGCGCTCTCCACCGCCCCCCAGCGGCTCTGTGGACCAACTGAGACCTTGCTACACACCCATCCTTATCTCTACCAAAATACAAATTGAAATAACTGAAGGTACTTATTAAAATTATAAGATTTAAATTAAGATTTTGCATAAAAATTATCTTTGTATCTATCCTTCCCAACAAAAGCTTTCTATAAGCTCTGCCAAGCATTCCAGGTATGAAGAAATATCGTTATACTTTAACTTTCTATAACCAAACCTAGTTCCCTTTGGGTTGTTCACACCTCCTCATGTTTAGGGTAGTTCTTGCCAGTGCCCTTTTTTATATGGTTTAGAAAGCGGACTGCAATCCCATTTATAAGTTAAAACAGTTCTAAGTGTAAAAACAACCATGTTAACAATATGTTAATCACTAACCATAATTGTTCCAAGCATGCTTATTATTATATATCCCCCCTAAAATGTATTACATTTTTTGGTTGGAATTTACATGGGAGTGTGATTTGCAAAGATAATAATCATAGAATCATAGAATATCAGGGTGGGAAGGGACCTCAGCAGGTCATCTAGTCCAACCCCCAATTAAATCATCCCAGCCAGGGCTTTGTCAAGCCAGGCCTTAAAAACCTCCAAGGAAGGAGATTCCACCACCTCCCTAGGTAACCCATTCCAGTGCTTCACCACCCTCCTAGTGAAATAGTGTTTCCTAATATCCAACCTAGACCTCCCACACTGCAACTTGAGACCACTGCTCCTTGTTCTGTCATCTGCCACCACTGAGAACAGCCGAGCTCCATCCTCTTTGGAAGCCCCCTCAGGTAGTTGAAAGCAGCTATCAAATCCCCCCCTCATTCTTCTCTTCTGGAGACTAAACAATCCCAGTTCCCTCAGCCTCTCCTCATAAGTCATGTGCTCCAGACCCCTAATCATTTTTGTTGCCCTCTGCTGGACTCTTTCCAAATTTTCCATATGAGTTGTCATACCCTATTCTAAACTTGTAGTTGAAATTTACTCCTTTACGTTCTATTTCCTAATTATTTTATGGGTTGATAAAGAGCAACCATAACTCATGTTAAAATGAAGTTTTCATTTCTGAATTTTAATTTAATGTTGGCTTATCTAGAAATTCCTTTATGAATAACATTGGAGTATCTTATAAACACAACAGCACGAAACTGACGAATATCCCTGCATTTCCTACCTCACTCCCCGTTTCATAAGAAAAGAGCAATATTTTTCTTACAAACTATAATCTATTTATTTTGGGATATTTATTTCCTAATACATTAATAACTGAATAGAAGTCCTTAGATCACCCATGAAAATGGCATCTATTTTCTCCTTTATCAATTTCTTCCTTATAAAGAATGTTGACTTATAAACACAATGGTATGAAACTGAATCTCCTTGCAGTTTATAAAAGTACCCACATTTCAAAATAATACACACTGGAGATGATGGTGAATCACTTTGATCCCAAATCTATTTTCTGACCTGTTTTTAAACACTATTTCACAGGAAGAGTCACATATATAACAGATACATAGAAAAGTAGACCTACTTCAAAACTATAATCTCTATTTTTTCAAGTTTTATTTATTCCCTAAAGATTTAGAAAATATTAAGAAATCATTACCCTGAGAAACTGAAAATCCTGATTAACCCTAACTATGGTCTGGTGACTTCTCCACCATAATAAATGGACTACTACTGAAAAGGTTTCAAATTTTTTTCAAGGATGCAGCAGGGTAGGCAGGGCTGTGGTTGTTTCTCCTTCTGCATGTCCTCTCTAGCCCCAAACTACTAGTGCATAGACCTTCTTCCTGGCCACAGTGCACTCTCCAAGTATCCAGGCTACGACCTGAATCCACAACCTAGATGGTAATAATGAGGATTTCTAAATTTGACCTCTGCAGTTTCATTAATGAGCCATATTTCTCTTTATTTCTGTGTCACTCAGACCACTGGGAAATACTCCTGTCCAAGAACACACCACACCAGGTCTCCAGTGAGAGAGTTCCCTGTCTCTCTACTTCTACACAGGCCCTGAAATATGCACATGATTTTGGTCTAGAAGATAGAGTGAGGGAACTCCAGTACTAGTCTATCAATTAGACCTTTTTAGATAATCTCAGTCATCTTCCTTTCCCCATAACCAGAGTAATGAGCATTATCCATCTCCACAAAGCCCTTAACTGCTCCCAAGCGAAGCACTTATATCTAGATTTCTTGTATGGTGGTGAGTAACTGCTGGGCCACAAGACTTTCTCAGCTTTTAAAAAAGTTTCCCAGAGAAGTCATGCAATACGACTGTCCTAGACTGCATTCCAGGGATATGGATCGATATCTGCGAACTGACAGTCACAGCATTGACTCTGGTTACTCAACAGCATTATAAAAAGAGACCTGATTGATAGTGTATATCACAATCATCTGCCATTATAAGAGAGTCCTTTATTTTAGACTGAAATTTGCATCCTTCCCCAAGAAAGCTAAAGTTCTCACTTGTATTATTGTTTTGACAGTACAACTTGACATCCTACAACACAGAATTTTCCTTGAGAATGAATCCAAGACATTATTATCTTCTTGCACTAATATTTTTTCAGTCCTTCATTTTAAGTTTTTGTTCCACATTTAGGCTATGACAGATTGAGAGGTACTGTACAGTTGTTACTATTATAAAAACATTCTGAATCTAATGCTGGAATACAGGTCTTGTGGGAAAACGTCAAAGCTGAAACAACTATTTCAAAAATTTGATATATAACAGTTAGACTTTTGTAGTGTGAGCAAAAAAAATCCCCTGGACTCAAGCAAATAAACTTAAGCTGAACATAAAAATTTTACACTCAGATACTCTGGATATTGCCTAATGCTTTAATCTCTGCAGATCCCATATTTGCATGAAGCCACATGAATCTCAGGAGCCTTTAACTACACAAGATGTAAGAAAGACACAAACCCCTGATGGTTCATATAACCATTCACCCCTCACTCTCTTAGATCTAGAGTAAATGTGGAGACAAAGGAGATAGAATGTTTGACGAACTCCTCTACAGCAAAGTAACCTCATGCCTAGTCTCTAAAGATTCCCCTCTTTCTTCAGAGAAGAGCAGAGAATGCAATAAACAAGGGAGACAAGCAACACAGAAGCAAATTTCCACTCTAATTATCCAGGAAGCAAATTCTGCAACATTACACAAGGAAAGCAAAAATTACAAACAGACCCCACAAGCAGTGTCACTATCAATACAAGAGGAAATGACAAACATTACACAAGGCAGAGGCAATGTGTTAGTGTTGATAGTGGGGAAGCAGGTATTTTGAACCCACTCCCTGCAACAAAAGAAATAAAAATATAAACCCTGGCATAAATTGGGCAGGGGGGAAGGGGGACATCACTCTGCGTGGAAACCTCCCCCCCATGTGTCACCTCTGAGTCACAATTTTTACAGGAGAGGGGCCTTCTCTTCAGCACATAGCCTCAAAAGTCAGAAACTATTGCAAAGTCAAGAGTCTTTGATGTCAATACTTCACAAAAATATGATTTTTAAATCAAAGTGAGAAGCGGTCACGTACCATAGTATAAATGCCAATAGAGAGATGATATGTGGGGAATGGTACATGAAAGGACTAAGTTTCTTTTTCTGCTTTTTTTTTTTACTACGTGATCCTACAATTCCTGGACATATGTAGCTCCTATTGATGTCAAGAGAGGTTTACTTCTAAGAAGGAGATGATGACAGCTGGTAAGGACATTTAGGTGGACCCCACCTGGCAGGATTCTGTAAGATACGCAACTAGTCTTTGTAATGAGTTGAGGACTAATAAGACAAGAATGTAGAGAAGGAGTGCCATGAAATCCTCTGAAAATAGGTGGTTTGTCAAGACAAATATTTCTTCACACTCATATTTATGTTTTAGGGCTCACCTTGTTTTTATACGAGGTGAAAAGAAGTCACAAATACAAAATTTTACACCAAAATCTGTATCTTTAGAGCACAAATAAAAGTAAACCTCCGCAAACAAAAAAATTCCACAAAGCAAAACCCAAAAATTTCAAACACTTCTCTGCCACCCTAATCTTACATACTATATGGAAATTTCCTCCTTCATGATTTAAAGACACATCATCTCTGGAGAAAGTTTTCTAACAGGACTCTATCCAGCCAGGTGTTGAATACGCTAGCTCTGATCCAGCAAAGTACATACACATGTGGATAAATTGAATTAAATGAGATATTTGATTATTTTATGTTATACAAAAAATTCCAGAGATCTGGGCCAGTGCAAGACTTGTGCAAAGGACATTGGACCAAATTAATTCCTGGAGCTTGATACAAGCCTCTAAGTTAAATGGACAGATTCCTATTCACTTCAATGGGAGCTTAAATATGTGCAACTACATAGAAGCCATTGGAATTGCATTTCGTTGCACCAGCATTGATCTTGGCTTACTATTTTAGAATCCTGTGTGTCACTACAAAAATATTATTTTATACATTATTCCAAAGAATGGATTTTTAAAAACATTTTTCAGACTCCATTTATAAATGCAATTTTAAAAGCAACCTGCTCAAATGTTTTAAAACAGGGGTTCTCAAACTGGGGGTCGCCCCCTCAAGGGGTCACGAGGTTATTTCATGGGGTGTCATGAGCTGTCAACCTTCACTCCAAACCCTGCTTATCTCCAGCATTTATAATGGTGTTAAATATATAAAAAAGTGTGTTTAATTTATTAGGGGGGTTGCACTCAGAGACTTGCTGTGAAAGGGGTCACCAGTAAAAAAGTTTGAGACCCACTGTTTTAAAACAACGACATATGGGATAATAATTCCATCTGAAGAATTCCTTATCATCCTATTGTTATTTAAATGGGGCACACCCTGAATGTATGAACAGCTGCAAACAAACAGTTTCCCAATCTACATTTATTAGATTGCTGCTTATTTTAAGAGGCTCCTTCCAGAAAGCAAAACTTTGGAACCTGGGCACCTAACTTAATTTACCCCCAAATGGTGAAGGTTTTTAAGCATTACACAATAGAAACAATATCTCCCATCATAAGTAATAAATATTTTTGTTCAGCTTTATATTTCTCAGAGAAACAATAAAATTCCAGATAGACTCTTTTATAGACAGAGACAGAAATATGAAGCAGGTGAAATCAAGTGAGGTGGAAAAATTGGAATAATTTGACATTAATGATAGTGAAGCTCTGCTCATAACAAACTTATGTTGTTCAATTCCACATTTATATGCTATATATTGAAATGGAATATGCTCAAAAATGTCATTTCACACTGACATTAAACTGTGTACTGTCAACACTCTATCAGACAGCAAATAAAGAGAGTTAGGAGAAACATTTTTTTAAAGGCACAATATTTTGCAGCAAGACCTGGTGATTAGGTTTGCAAAGTGCTGTACTAGTTCTCCCACCCTCAAGGGAACAACGTTTCTACAGAACAGCCACAGGGAGAGGAGTAGTAAAGAAAAATTAAACAAAGATAAGCAGAAGCCTGTCTTAGAATTATCCCTGACTTAGGATCTCCTTTGTAATCTTGTACTAGATCATTTAAGCAACCTTGCTCCTATGAAGTCCAGCACACATAATATATACACATTATAACAAAGCAAAGTTGCAACAGCATGGTGTACAGTAGTACGGATCATAAGAGATTGACAGTGACCAGGTCTTTGCCTGACATCAGAGATGTGGTAGATTATTATATATTTTTGATGCCTTGTCCCCTCTTTCATTATCAATTTCCTGCTTCACAGCAAGTGCTAACATTGCTCATTTCATTTCTGCCATGCTATCTCTCTGATAAAAATTGCCATGCCACTGCTATAATTTTGAAATACAGTATTTCTGCAGCCGTAGTGTTTCAAGAATACTACCACCTTCATTTTTTGTTCCCCTATGCCACGCTGACAAAGAAATATATTCATTCACATCAGAACAAGAACTGACAGGCCAAAAGAAAGAGTGTGTGCATGAGGATTATACTTAAATTATGAAGCAGCAAGAATATGTTAATTTCCAATGTGCAACAAGAGTACTGACTTGTTTAAAGTTCTTGAGTCAATGGACTTACCCTGGATTTACACCACCATAACCGAGGACAGAATTTGGCCCTCTATTTTGACCACTTCATGCCTTTTTACACATCACCTATCAGAGTTTTAGCTATCTTTTCTACACTTTGCCTGTATTGAGTGAACAGGCTATGTTAATGCTAGATAAGGTCTCAGAAACTTAGTAAGAAAAAGGAATAAAGTGTTGTAATAAATAAATAAAATTGTAATTGTATTTGGCACGCATGTACAAAATAATATATGACTTAAGAAAATGTAACGAGAGAACAATGGGGACAGGAAGAAGAGAAAGAAAATAAGGGGGGTGGCAGGTGGAAACATAGGAAGGGAAGACACAGGTGCTGGAACTAAGCGTGCTGCCCCATCTCCTGGCTTCAAGTAGTAAAAACCACCCAAATACATGGTTTCCATCTTCAGCACCCCCACTATAAAAATTGTTCCAACATCACGGGGGGAAGACAACCATGGGAAAAAAGAAAGGAAGTGGCATAACTGCAACAGTAAACAACCCGCAGATGGGCCTTGCTTCTATTTCTTGTCCTGGTCCCACTAAATTCTGAGATCCTTGTACTCACAACAATCTTGAGATTGATTTATAATGACATCATTAAAAATTAGGCTGTTTTCTTCCAAATCCCAGATCTCTGCCTTGCACAAACACCCATGGCATCTGATCTCATCTGAATTTGCCTAAAGAAGTTATAGGATTAGGCCCACACTGACCTTACTGCTTTGACAGCTCTTCTTTCATTGCTAATGCAGTGTTTGTCCGAGTGCGAACACTGGTGGACTGTCTCAAAGAGAGTGGGCAAACTGGTGATAGTGGTACACTGGAGTGGCACATCAGCCTTTACTTGAAATGAGTTCAACTGCTAACTTAGGTAACCGTGAAAATGAATGTCGTGGTCACATCTTAGTCTTTGTCCACATACAAAGACCACTATACATTTTAGCTTGATTGACAGGCTACTCATGAAAGATCCTGGGTTAAAAGGGCAGGGATTTTGAAGAAAAAGCTTGTGAAACATTTGAAAAGCCACATCTGAATCATAGATTATTAGGGTTGGAAGGGACCTCAGGAGGTCATCTAGTCCAACCCCCTGCTCAAAGCAGGGCCAATCCCCAACTTAATCCCCAAATGGCCCCCTCAAGGATTGAACTCACAACCCTGGGTTTAGCAGGCCAATGCTCGAACCACTGAGCTATCCCTCCCCGCAACTGAACAGATCCTGCCTGTACTGTTTCTGGTTCGAGACACTGCTTGTAGCCCTTAGTGAAATTCACCCATAAACTCAGAAATGGGAAAACTGCACAAAGTACATAATGACAAGTGACAAATTTTAGTTTTCAGCATTGCCCACAACTGATTGCATGATTTTGGTCACAATGAAAAACAATTCAAGCTGCAATATTTACTTTTTTATTGAAATGAACCAGTTGGAAAAAACAAAAAAATATGATCAGGTAGGAGCTGTTTGAATGGACTACAAAAAAATTAATGGAAACGTTTAAAGTTAAGTTAAAAGCTAGAGCACTAGTTATTTTACTGCCACTCATCTTATTGGCAGCTACACCTGAAGGAGGACGGGAGACACTGGATGTGGTTTAATTAGGCTGCAACTTTATTCCTAAATGTATGTGAGTAACTGGCAGATAAAACTGTACAGTGCAGGTAATTCCATAATCATTCACATAAACCTGGAGGGCGCGGGGCGGGGACTGCTGTCAGCCCTCCCCCTTTACCCATCCTGGTTCCCAGCAAACCTTGCCACCCCACCCTTGAATGCTTTGGGTGGGGGTGGGAGGCACTCTAGGGAGGGGGAGAGTTGACTTCCTGACGTACCAGTCATAGGAGCCCCAAACCTCCCCCACTTCCACTCCTTTAAATCATACTTTGTTTAAATCTTTTACCAATCCATTTTTTTTAAATCACCATATCCCTTCCCTACAGAATGTCTGCACTGGACATCTGCCCCAAGCTTGCATAATGAGTTGTGACATCATAGTATAACCCGTCTGATTTTTGCCTCAACTAAACTACTGTGGAGAAAGCAACCCCCGCCCCCACCTTGGCCAATTTGGTGGGGAGAGAAAAAATTCCTTGGGTGTGGGTACACTGCAAGAAGGACAGGAGACGTGTTATGGGTTTTAATCAGGCTGAAACTTTATTATATAAATATCTAGGACTACCCGGCAGATAAAGTGTACAGTGCAGGCAAATCCATGCTTATTCAAATCAATTTTCCGGGGCTTCCACCAGCCCCCTTTGTTTCCATCTAGGTCCCCCAGCCGACCCATGGCTTGGACCTTACCATCCACCACCCTCGTAAGAGGGTTAAGGAGGGCTATGAGAACAGCGGGTGGGTGGGGTGGGTGGAGTTGGCTCCCTGCCGTACCAATCAGAGGAGTCCCCAACCCCCTTCCCCATTCTGTTCCTTTATCCAGTACCAGGCTATTTATCTGGTCATGGGCTGCCCTCCCTGTGGAGTACCTGCACTGAACATCCGCCCAACCTTACAAAATAAGTTGCGACATATGGCCTACCACATTTTCTTCTCACCAGAAAAGGTTCTCCCTCACACCCGCTGTGGGGAAGACGAAAAACCCACACTCCACCAAAGCCAATTCTGGTGGTGCGGGAAAAATTCCTTCCCAGCCCCCCTTTAAAAGGAGTGACTAGTGTAATGTGCACAGCATGTCCTAACCCAGCCTGCCATTCGCCTCCACTAGGGGAGGGAAGGTGGGTGCTGGTTTCCTTGCTGCGTGGAACAGAGACTTGCCCCACCCAGGTTTCGTACCTTTATACACATTCCTGGGGTGTGTGGGGAGGTGAGTCATTGCTGCAAAGCTGACCACTGAGCACCTTTTTTTTACAGCAGTTTCTGACCTCCTTTCTCCCCCCCACCCCTCAAAGCAGAGCTGCCCTTCCTGGGTAAGCCCAGACAAACTCCGCACCACCTTAGTTGTGGTGCAGTCATTCCCAGCCCCCTGAGAAAGGAGCAGCTAGTGTAATGCCCACAGCGCATCATGACAAAACCTGGTATTTAAACTACTTCCTTGGGAGGGAGGTTGGGTGCTGCTCCACCTGGTCCAAGTAAAAGAAGGCTTTTGCTGTACCTGTGTGGACATTCATAGCCCCCTCTCACTTCTGGTCATTTGGGGTTCCCAGTATGAAGCTGCTGCACCAAATCACTCTCTGGCTCTCTAGTCCTTAAAGGGAAGCACACCTTTTTTGATCAGCCACATAACAGCCCCACCACTGAAAGTGCAGTGAGGTCATTCTTCCAAGACTAACCAAGAACCTAATAAGTAAAATATTTAACTTAGGCCTCATTAAACTCCAAAAGAGTGCAGTGAAAATCCATAGCTAGAATGCATTTCAATACTTTATTTTAGAAAGGAATGCAAACACAAATGCATTACATATAGGTCATGATACTGCAAAGACTTACGCACATGCAGAATTCTGTGCAGAATTGGGGCCATAGTTATCATTTAGAACATGGCAGAGACCAAAGTTTGCTAAGCATTTTTCAATCACAAAAGACGCAGCCCTTACTTTGGCAGGTATACAATGTAAACAGGAGAGAGAGTGTGAGAGAGAACGAACGAACACTAGGGAAACACATACAAATGAAATTTTAGAGATAATGTTAGAAACATGCCTTGTTTAGTTATTTATTTTATTGCCATCTATATCCCACCTATTACAACCACCCTATGAGCTTAAAAGAGTAGAGTTGGTTGAAATATTCTGAATTCACAGTTTTGTGTGGGAAAATACAGTTTCATTGAAACCAAAATGTTTTGCATGAACATGTCAATTTTGATGTAATTTCCAATGAGAATATTTAAAAATAATTTCTCATTTTGTTTCAATACTGTTGGAACATTTCATTCTGATAACATCAAAATGTGTTGGTTTGCCTTTATAGTTTAATATAATTTAGTTCTGACCTTTATATTACATTATCTGTTAAGTTTTAATATTATATTTAATATTTTATATGTTTTAACATTTTTAAAACAAAAACTGGACATTATCAATATGAAATATTTTTTATGTTTCTGAATTTTTTTTCAGAATTTCTGTTGTGTGGAAAATGTTTACTATGTTTACTAAATTGTTCCAATTTGGGACTATTTCTTTTCCGAAATGTTGGACTTTCCCCCAGGAAGGAAAATATATAGACCAACTCTATGGAAGAGCAATAAAACAAATATTGCATTTAAACCTGGGTCTCCCTTTTGTTAACAAGCATGCCATTCTATTTATATATAGTCAATGAGCATGCTTTATTTCTATTTGTATGCACACACACATACACAATATTGGTTTAAAAGATACACAGTAAAAGAAAATTCATAGGGAAATGAGTTGTACATATCATATCAAGATAGCAAAAGATTTATTCCACATACTATGTAAAGTGCAGGGTGATTTTTAGAGACTGTGTGCATGACTTTTAAAAAAATTCTTAGAAAACCATTTTTAAACTTTTTTTTTAAATTCACATTTGACATTGCAAGAGTTTTCCCTCTCTCTCTCTCTTTTGGTACTATCATTTGACCTCAATAAAGGGTGAATAAACAGAAAACATCTAGTCCTACACAGGGGGTAGTGGTGTGATATATATTGCCAGACAACAAAACATGAAAGTTTTTCACACAAATACATTTATGACAGGTTTTGAAAATCTCTTCCTGAAACTAATTATCATTTGAGAAAAAAAACTGATTAATGATGAAAGAAGCTACCTTCTTATTCTGTAGCTGCCAACTGTGAGCATAGCCTCAAACTCCTAGGGGTGGTGTACACTGTAGGTGCCCAGCTTTCCGTTCCTTTTGCAAAGCTAGATAGAAGGCATTTTAAACCAATGCAAATATGTTCTGCGATAATGTTCTGCCCTCCATTACACCACATTTGTGGAGGTGATATCTTTGTAACGAACTGGAGAGCTCATGTGATAAATTCATTTATCATGCACCTTGGCTGCTTCATTGCATTCTGCCCATTAGCCCATCTCTTTGGGATTCACTCTAACAGTCCAAACTCCTGAGCATCAAAAAGTTGCCTTTTTAAAATAAATCAGTTTATCACAGAAATGTTTCCTTCTCCGTCCCATAAATGTGAAATCCCTAATCCCACGATTTATTGCTGCCTGATGCCTAGGTTGGGCAAGATTCAATCCTACTGTAGTGACAGGTTTTCTCCACATTAAAATCTCATAGGTTTAGGACTTGTCTACATGAACAATTAAACTGAGGCAAAATGAGGTGTGAATCTACCCCACACTGGCCTGATCTGTGTGTGTGCACTCCAGTGATGTGCATTAACAGTTCATTAGAGCACTCTGATCTAGAGCTCTCTGAAACGGGACTCGATGAAAGCACATTAGTGGACTGTTAATGCACACCAGGAAGGTGCACACAAACAGACCACAGCAAGCTAGTGTAGGCTATATTCATCCAGCTTGCAGCGAACTAACGTAGACAAGCCCTATAAGTCAAATATCTTGCAGGGCTCGAAATGGGATCTTTATACCATTGGAGAGGGAGATTCCCAGCTTCCCAATGAGCCTCAATACTTGCTTCTAAGCCTTGAAGGGGTACAAATTATTAGAGTTTAACACTGACATTTTTAAATGCAAAAAGCTATTTTCATTTCTTTTTAGAGATTTCTGGCATTCCCCCAAACCCTATGCTGTGGTACTGATAATAACGATGGCATCTGGTTTTACAGGTGCAGGGATATAAAATATAGTCAAAATAAAATGTTTTAAAGTGCTCTAAAATATTTCTAAAAGATTTCCTGTGTCACTTACAAAATATGTGTTGATGTGATAACCTGCATGACTTACTTGTGGCTTTGTCACTCATGATGAATAATTTTACACTCATAATACTTTATATAATGTCACTCCATCTCTATCATGCACCTTTCACTGCCTGTCCTCTTTAATCCATCCCCTACCCTCCCCAGGCCATTTTCTAACATTCCAAGCCCCTCAAGCAGCTTCAAGCCACTCAGAGTTTTTCTTTTCAAAATCAACCTGCCATCGAATTGCATCCTCATCCTCGTCCATAAATAGAGGATATCCACTCCCCCCTCCACTTTTCCCCCAAATTCATACTGACCCAAAGCCCAGAATGGACAATATTCAGGCATGTATTAGTGATAGGTTAAAGATCTGATATCTTGTGACCAATCAGCGTCAGAAATGATCTGATTTCCCTCTTATGCCCAAGTTTCACTTGTGCAGGAAAAGGGAGGTGGGATGGAGTGATAGTTATGATTCCCTGATCCAGAGGGCAGGTCTGCACTGGGCTTGGCCTTGAGGATGTTTACAGTAACTGTTGGGCTGCTCTAAAATACATCACTGGCTTGGGGTGCGTAACAGAGAATTAGTATTGCAGAGATCAGCTCGCAAGCTACCACCCCTCGAAGCACATTATGCCATATGTAGTGTAGAAGCTGGCTGCAGCAGCTTTATGTCAAGATGTATTGATTATAATCTTTCTACCTCTCCGATTGTGGGCAAATCATTGGCTTTCCAGGCAGAAGAAAGCAAGGAATAGTACCAAGAAAACTTCCTAAAACTTTTCTAAAATAGATTTTCTTTAAAGTCAGTGGTGTATACAGAACACATGGTGATGTGGTACAAAAATGTTCACTTGTTTATGATAAGACATGAGTGAGATACTCAGGTTTTGCCATTCATAAGTAATGTGGAGAACCCAAACTCATGGCAAGAAAATCTTTATACAGTATCATGCTGGTCTACTGATCTCTCTCTCTCTCTCTCTCACACACACACACACACACACTTTCTTTCTCCCTCTCTCTCACACACACACACACACACACACACACACACACACACACACACACACACACACACACACACACACACACACACACACACACACACACACACACACACACACACACACTTTCTCTTTTTTTAAAAAAAGGAAAAAACAACCCGAACACCAACTTTGTCTTATATTAAAAATGGCTTTTTGCGGGCAGGTGGACATTTTATACAAACACCAGTAATTATCTTCTTGGGAAAAACTCTGAAGCTTATGAACAGATCTTGAACTGTTAAATCCTTTTAAGGAGACAGGGAGAAAGCTGTAAATAATGCCATAGCCCTTTCTTTTGCTAACTGTAGCTTTTACAGCAATTGTACCTATTTTATCACTGGTTGCAATACAATGTGACATTTTTCAGATAATGGCACCTGCAAGCCACTGAAATACTTGAGCATCATTCAAGAATGTTAGCAAATAAGGTTTTGCTGTTATAATACAGTAGAACCTCAGAGTTACGAACGCCAAACCAGTCAACAATACACCTCATTTGGAACTGGAAGTACACAATCAGGCACAGGGCCGGCTTTAGGTTCTTTGCCGCCCCAAGCAAAAAAAATTTTGGCTGCCCCCCCGTCTCAGCCCTGGGCTCCTCGCCGCACCCCCATGCCGTCCAAACCCTGGGCTCTCCCCCACCACCCGCACCCCCCTGCTGCCCCAGCCCTGGGTCACTGGTAACTTGCTCCCAGGGCAGGTCATTCAGCAGGAATTTTAGATGTGCACAGAACACAGACAGGATTGGTTCCCATATGGTTACAGAACTGCAGTAAAGTGGAACAATTTTCAGCTTGTGTGACTGGAGGATATCTGGATGCATATTATAAGACTATCCTCCATAAATGAGGAAAAGTTGAGGTGCCTTTATTATTCTTTTGTTCCACTCTTCCTTTCTATGGGGAATTTGCCAATGCAATATCACTGTCTTCCTTTTAAACAAACAAACAAACAAACAAAAAGGCAATGGCTGTTGAAAATAGCAATTCCAGTCCTAATAACCACTGGGAAGCATTTCTTGATCAATTTTATCCTACTTTTTCTACAGCAAGTTACAGTGGATCAGTATATTTGATTTGGGAGAAATGAAGTAACAGCTGCCCAAACTGAGCTTAAGCACTCTTGAATTTTGAGGTGTTCGAATCTAGAAGGCAGGTGCTGGGGGGTGGGTGGGGGGGGAGGGCTGTGGCTCCGCAGGGGAGCATGGCAGCATGTATGCAGCACCGTGTCTGGCACTGCGCGAAGCCAGACACACTGGTCTGAGTGGCACGGTAAGGGGGCTGGGAGGTTGGAGAAGGGGTAGGGGTTTCCGGGGGGAGGCAGTCAAGGGACAGGGAGCGGGGGGGGGGTTGAAGGGGCAGAGGTTCGGGGGGGGCAGTCAGGGGCAGGGGGGAGGGGGGGTAGATGGGTCAGGGGTTTGGGGGGGTACTCAGGGGACAGGCAGCAGTTGGATAGGCATGGGAGTCCCAGGGGGTTGTCCTGGGGGTGGGGTCCTAGGGGGGAACTTGGGGGAGGGTCTCAGAAGGGGGCAGTTGGGGATAAGGAGAGGGGAGGCTTAGATAGGGGGTGGGGTCCTGGAAGGGGGCAATAAGGGGACAAGGACCAGTGGGGCTTAGATAGGGGGTGGGTCTTGGGGGGCAGTTGGGGCAGGGGTCCCGGGAGGGGGTGATCAGGGGACAGGGAGCAGGGGGGTTGGATAGGTTGGGGTTTCTGTGGGGGGCAGTCGGAGGGAGTGGATGGTGGCAGGGTGGGGCTACCCTCCCTCCCCGTGGAGTGTCCTATTTTTTGAATGTTAAAATATGGTATCCCTGCCCTTCCCAGTGCAGCTCTCCATTCACAGCAGGCTACAGCATGAGGTCTCAGCTTCCTCACTCCCTCCCCCTCTTTCCTGTTGGTAGTGGTCAAGGGAATGCTGGGAAATGTAGTTCTTTCCCTGCTCCAGGGCTGGCTCTATAGGCAGGGAGCTAACCAAGGAACTACAGCTCCCAGGGCCCCCTGTTGGTTCTCAGCTTCCATGCTGGATCCCTGCCGCCCCGGCAAATGGGCTGCCCCAAGCACATGCTTGCTTTGCTGGTGCCTAGAGCCGCCCCTGATCTGGCAACAGCAGACACAAAAGAACAAAAACCACAAAAAACAAACAAACAAACAAACAAGCTCACCCTCACACCACTGTGTTAAACATAAACTACTAAAAAAATTAAGGGAATGCAGCATTTTTTTTCTGCATAGTAAAGTTTCAAAGCTGTGTTCAGTTAATGTTTAGTTGTAAATTTATGAAAGAACAACCATAATGTTTTGTTCAGAGTTATGAGCATTTCGGAGTTACAATCTCCATTCCAAAGTGTTCATAACTCTGAAGTTCTACTGTACCAATAATAATTGGCATTTTCATAATAGACATGTTAAAATATTAAAGCTCACAACACCTATGTAACATAGATGAGTAAACTGAGGCTCAGAGAGTTAATGTGACCTGCCCAAACTCTTGTATGGAGGTAGCAGCACAGCCAAGAACAGAAGCCAATGTTGCCTGCTCTGACCATTACAAACTACTCCTTTTCCACTCATGTATTAAAAAGAGAATGTGTTGGTGCTAAAAATAGCGCTCTAAATATTTATAGAATAAGGATGCAAAATCTGACAGTTACAAGAAAAAAATTACACTTCCTTTACTGAAAAATCTAACAATTTAACAAGGATGTAAATCCTACAGAATTTAATAGAGAATAATACAAGGCATATAATTCTCTATTAATAGAGCCCTGTGTGTGGGGCTTGGATACCTCCACACATCTGTAGCAGCTCTAACACATGCTGTGCTTGGCTCACTGTGCAGGAGCACATGGTCAAGCTCCTTTCTGGGAGTTGTATTTTACCCCCCCTCCATCTGAGCAAACTGGGGACTACAACTCCCAGAATGCCCAGTGGGCCATTGCCACTGCTGCATGATTCAGAGAGCAGAGTTGCAGTCTCAGGGCTGGGTGACAGACGCTCCATTCTGGTGAGCACGTGCTGCAGAGCTCTCCAGGGATATAAAATTTGTTTCCACATCCAAGCTGCGATCCGCAAAAATGGTCTGCGGATATCCCCACCTGCAGATATAAAGATCCGTGGATTTGCAAGGCTCTATTAAATTCCATAAAATGGTGCCAGATACACATAGAAAAGTTTAAATTTTCTATTAAAAACTATAGGACTTTTCCATTTGATGTTTAGATAACTTGGCGATAGGCACCTCAGAAACAGCTTGGACAGAAATGCAGATCCATACGCAGATCTAATTAAAAAGTTATTTTTTAAAATGTAAAATGTTCAACAGATTATTTAGGACAGGTTACATAATCACTATTCATGTTGGAGTATCATTTTATGAGAGTAACCCTAAGGATTTGCTCAATCTAGCAAGATTGTTTAGTCACCCCTTAGTGCGCGAGTGTGGCTGCCATTGGAATATAGGTTACTTTGCATAATCTGCCTCCTAAATTTGTATATTCAAATAAGGAACAAGATCCCTGTAGCAATTTAGTGTTTTCAATTGATCCCTCCTGTTGAAAATAATTAACCTACATAGCTTTTCTTATTGAATAGTGATAACTCCTCCCTCCCATCTACATGCAAACCTGTAACACTATTCCTTACAAGGAAGGTATGTCATTTCCTTTTTGAGAGGCCAACTCATTGAGAAGGTGGTTGCCAGGGAACTGGTGGTTTGGGAAGACCTTACACCAGGGATCGGCAACCTTTCAGAAGTGGTGTGCCGAGTCTTCATTTATTCACTCTAATTTAAGGTTTCGCGTGCCAGTAATACATTTTAATGTTTTTAGAAAGTCTCTTTCTACAAGTCTATAATATATAATTAAACTATTGTTGTATGTGAAGTAAATAAGGTTTTTAAAATGTTTAAGAAGCTTCATTTAAAATTAAATTAAAATGCAGAGGCCCCCAGACCTGTGGCCAGGAAACACAATGAAAACATGTTCGTTTCTTTATCTCCCCCCTTCTCCCCAAATACACTTACTCTTTTTCAAGCTGTCAGGTTAAAAAATGGGGTGCAAGTGCAACAAAGAGTAGTTCCTCAGGACAACAGCAATGTGATAATGTTGACGTGTTGGGAGAGGAAGATGGAAGAGATGCTGAATCTTATTTATAGAAGGCAAGTGACTGATAATATAACCCAAAATTGCTTTTTGAGCTTCACCAAATAATTTTTTTTGGCCATTTTTGGATTTGATTCAGTCCAAACCGATTTATTTATTTATTTTATTTCTTCAGAACTGTCAGCCAATTAAAAAATCAGTTCTTCGGCCAGCTCTGTCACAGACTAGAAAAGCCAGCTTTTCCATGGCTTTTGAAGAGGGAGTGGGATAAGGATTGGAGGAATTTTAAAAATACTGTTCTGCTTGCTATGGAAGAGGTTTTATGTCATTTTCATGCATTCTGGGGGAATATTTGTATATTTATTGTTGGCATGAGATGTGCAATCTAGTAAGATATTCATTTGGAAAATTAAATGATGTGAAAGCACCAAGGGAATGAGATGGCGGGGGGAGGGGAAGCTTGCTTGCTTTCTAAACCTAAATAAATAAGAATGCATAACTTCAAACATGTCACAATCCTAACAAAAAGGCTAGACAGTGTCCCTTTAATTTCCCATTTGGTACAAAGGATAGAATTTTGAAAGGTCGTGTGTCAAAACACCTTTCCAGGCAGATAGAAATTGAGCACTGTATTTTTGATTCAATTTCTGTTTTAATTCAAATTGACATTTCCTATTTTGTCTAGCCATCTCGCTGAAAAGTGACATCTTCAAATACAATTCTTTCTTTACACAGTAAGAGAACTACTTCTCTCTATTAACTTCAATGGCAGATTTACCTGAATGAGGACTTCAGGACTGTGAAATTTCAATGCCATGCTGAGCAGAACGAGTGAAGCGTTCTTTTAAGTATTAAATGGACAACTCTTGGTTAACGTTTATTCACAAACATGGCATGGAAAACAAGTTTTCACTATACCTATTTTAATATATTAGCTAATATTTTGCTCCTATTGAAAAGATGATGTAAGTGCTGCACTGTAGGTAATTACAAGAGTTATATTAAACCATATACAGAAATTACTGTGTACATTTACTGGTGACATTTAGAGTGATAAACACTGGATGAGTATTATGCTGGTTTCTTTAATAACCAGAAAATAAATTATTCATTTAAGCATGAGTAGACATCTGTGCAATTAATTAAAGACATATGTAGCCTTTTTACATGGTGGCTTTCTTTAAAAACATTTTCTACTAGAGTAGCTTATGTGGGTGACTCCCTAGTAATGGTAATTGGTGCTGTGTGACCCTTTGGTTTCCAAGATACACAAAATGACAGGTGCCTATGCAAACCCCGGATTACAAAAAGGGCCGGATAAACGACAATTTTGGAATATCAGAATGCTCAGTGAAATGCAAGTTGAAGAAGTTGTATGGACACCTGTTTTGTCTGTTGAGATACAGTTTCAGCAAACGAACCAACCAACCAGCAAAAGAATGATACTTCCTCACCAGAAGAATACCTGCTTTTGAAAGGCAGGGAAGTGTGCACATATTGCATATTACAGTAAAATAGTGTTAAGACTGCACAATTTAGTTTAGTAAATGTAACAGGATGCTTGGAGACCTAGTGGTTGGCACGCCTGATTACCAGCCCCTTGTTTCCCTGGTCAAGGTTCCTCAGTCTTTCAGGCAATGTGGGTAGAGAGAACCGGGCCCTCCCATTCCACTGGGTCCCAGTGTGAGTTGACCCCTGAACAGGGGGCATTCCGAGCAGGGAGTCTAAACCCACTGCCCTGGCCTACTTCGTACCAGTGTACCTTCAGTTTGGGGCGTGGCCCCATCATCCAAATTGTTGGGGTGGCTTGCCTCCCACTCGTAGTTCCCTCTCGTGGATCTGGGGCTCCTTTGGGCAGGGCAGCCATAAGTTTGGTGATGCTAAACCCCAGAATGTCTCTGGGCTCCGGTCAGTCAGTAACCTCAATTGCTCCACAGTCTCCCTTGACTGGGAAACAGAACGTACTCCCTGGTGGCTGCATTGGCGAGCAGGCTTGCAATCCTTCCCTTCAGGCAGAGGAGTGGCTAGTTTCTGCCTCTTCACCAGTCAGTCCTGAAGTGGGCCTGGCTCTCTTTCCCATCCTCCCTCCCCCCCAGGCCTGGCATTGACTGCAGATATAACGGGGCAGGACTAGCTAGTCCCAAAGGCTCTTCTTAACCCATGCCATGCTGGCAGGCAGTTCCTATGCTTCATCACAGTAAGCCATAAGCATGCTGAAGAATTAAACATTTCACCATACTTTTAAATGATTTAGACAGTGATAGATGAAGTATATGTTTCTATGCAATTTAAGACAGTAATGATGTTAAGACTATGCACTCCCACTGCTTCTTTAATTGGGGAAATTTTAAATGGTTTATAGATATTTTCTAATTAAGTGTGGAAGCAGAGAAAGAACTGACAGGAAGGGGATGCAATGCATGACAGTTCGTTAGCAAGAGTTAGGCTAACTGTAACCCTAATAACGCGAGATTTGTAGAAGCGAGGAATGTGTGAGGCGAGTGGGAAAGAACTGTGTGAGAAGTTGTTGTGACCTTGTGTAGATAATGTGTAGATAATATGGAACGTAGACTAAGAGTCTACATTAGTGAGCAAAACAAGATATCAGAATGACCTATGTATAAACCAAATGCAGCTGTTGCTCATCGTCTGTAACAAAAGGTATAAATGCTTGCTGTAATTGTTTACCTGTTGAGAGACCTGTTTAGCTCACTCCCTCTATGCAATTGATAGAGAGAAAATAAAGTATCTGATTTCCTGTACCCAAACAAAAAGTGAGAACTCTGTTGTTCTCCAACATAAGCCTCATGTCAAACCCTGTGAGGTACAGGGATACATAGAAGATTCTTCACCCACCTTACAATGTAGCTACATCTGGGGTGGAATGCTGCAGTTGTTTAACAGCGCAGAGCCAGTTAAGGACAGGCAGATGAAGAAGAATATCATATTCAAGTGCAGGGAGTGTTTCAGTCAAGAAGAGTCTAATTACCTAGATGGAAATTTGGTCAGGACAATGGAACTTTTTACACTTTCAAAAAGTGCCATGAAATTTTGAATGACAACAAGTGGCAGTTACTTCACTTTTTTTCATCTCATCCAAAAGATGGCACTTCAAGCAGCAGATTGCCTCCATTACCTTACCAGGGCATTGATTCAGAACAGACTTTTTGGTCCCAATGAAGCACAGCATTTAAGGAAAGACTTAAGTCCAAGCCTATTCAGTATTCATGCTGAAATTTAAGCAACCTGGACAGCCAGGAGGCAGGTGTGATCACTATTACTGACTGGCTAAGAAATGAGCACATCCTATTATATTTTTTACCCCATCTTCCCAACCTCACTCCAACACACCCGTTTGTTTCCTCCACCTGTTAGGTCTTGTCTTTTTGGACTGTAAATTCTCTGGGAGATTGATTCTCATTTATGATGTTTGTTCAGTGTGTCAATGTGGCCCAGCTTGGCTGAGGTCTTTAGGCACTACTGCAGTATGAATATTAAATTATATAACGATAATGGCCTTAAGTTCCATTGACTTCCACTGCACTTAAGCCCATACCTAAAATTAAACATAAGCGAAGTGCTTGGCTGGATAGGGTCGGACTGCTGGATGAGGCCCCTGAATTGTTTAAAGTAGTGATGGGAATGGAATAGACAAAGTAGTTAAATATTTAAATTCTTTCTTGAGCAGTGTTTAGAACCCTAACGCTTCCCCCCGAGTACCAGATGATTCACCACCCCCACTTCCTGCAGCACCTATGTGCTGGCGCTACCCTATGTGTCCTGGGTGAAATTAAATGAGGGCCCAAGACACACAATGTGATTCTGCAAAGCGAGTTTACACACACACACACACACACACACACACACACACACACACACACACTATTTTGATCTGCTTCTTGAAGATGAACCATTTTATTTTTCACACCTACTGCCAACACCACACAGGCTGAGTCATGAAATACTATGCAAAAGTGAGTAAAAATAAGAGAAAGAAGCTGTGTTTTGTTTTCTTTACATTATATGCCATCATCACATTGTCTGTCTGATGGTTTTAGAAATCGGGGTGGGGGGTGGAAAGGTGTGCAGTAGTTAATCTATTGTTTATTCAAAACCCCCCAACAGAAGTTAATAGACAGTTATAAACTAATTGAGTGTGTCTGAGTGGTATCTTCTCATTCATCTTGCTTATTCAATTTAACTCCGTTAGCGTTCCATATGGTACAATGCCCCTGCTGCTTGAAACAGTCATTCACGGCAAAAAAACCCTCTAACAACAGGAAGCTAATAGTTTAACTGTTCCTCTAAATTTGTTTGACAAAACTGACATTTAGTACGCCATGTCACGTTGTCAGTAATCTGCAATTTACCCCTAGGCAGGCAGTGGATGCTCATTTTATTTACCTCTCATAGTTAAAAGCATAATTAATATTCCACTCTGCAACAAAGATTAGAGATTTGACAAACATTGTAATTTAAATTCTCCATTATAGCAAACATTAAAATCAAACATTTCCACATGCCCCACTGCATAAAGGACACGTGTAGATGTGATTTAACTTTTTAGTTTTTAATACCACAAGCTAATTTCTGCTGTCAGTTTAATGAGCTGGAAAACACAAATCTTGCTGCTCTCTGTGCACACAGGCTAGGAGAGTTAAACTGGAAGGAGAACTTGAGTCAGTTTCTTTCACTCATAAAATGTTCCAACTAAAGTCTCTATATTACCATTAGATGCTGTCATCTACAAATATTTTAAAAGGTTTTTTTTAATAAAGACTTCATTAAACAGACATTTCAGACTAAACGTAATGCACCATGGCTGTGGTTTACTGAACTGCTACGGCACTGCTGAAAAAACAGACTATGATCTACACTGTAGCTTTGCCAATTCGTTCCTTGCTGTCTCCTTGCTCCAGGTGGGGTGAGGTGAGGCAGTCATTTGTTGGTGGCCAACAGCAGGAATTATGACAATTCCTGCATTGGCTCAGCTGTCCCATTGGGGGATGTGAGGCTTGGAAGGACTGAGCCTTGGCTCTACCACTTCCTTTTTCCTGCATGCCTGAACTCAAAGTCGTTAGACTAGGTGGAAGTGTTTGTATTCCTCCGTATACCACTTTAGCACAGTACTTCTCAACCTTTTTGATACTAGGGACCAGTTTGCTGCCTTCCTAAAGTGTGTCAGGGAGATCTCAGGGACCAGCGCCGATCCATGAACCAGTCGTTGAGAAACACTGCTCTAGCCCTATATGTACACACAAAGACAGACACACACACACTATATATAAAAATAAATAAATAAATGATATACCAAAAACTTTTTCTAACCACAGTATTTGTGCTGTATATAATTTTTTCCTCATAGCCTAAGTTTTTATAGTACTGATGACTTCCTGTGTCAGAGCATATGACAATGGAGCCATAGAGTCAAATTGCTGAAGTAGGGGGAGCTCTCAGAGAAATAAATGACTGCCGTTATAACTCATGCTAATTTCAACTGGTGTTCCAGCTTCATAAATTTTGTGTGACTGATTAACATTATTATTATGTTGAACACCTTTAGGCAACCAGACTGGCTCATTAAACACGGAAGCTTGGAATTATCTCCACTGTAACAAATTTGCGTGTGGGAGGGAGGGGGAAGGGTTAGACATATGTATCTGGAAATATTTTCTTAAACTTTTCTGCAAAAACACTTAAAATGCCAAAAAAGAACACAAACTTAATAGAAAGGCTTATATTACTCTCATCTCAATCCATGCTATGTGGTAACCCACCGACTTGCCTGACTCTTTAACAAGACTTCATTAGTCACTGCCAACTTCAATCTGGTTCAGTTATTTTACATTCAGTTCCCAAAGGAAAAGTAGAGTCTCCAGTGATCGCAGGCTAAAACTAAAGATAAACTGGAACATTTTATAACACACCAAGCTAGCATGTCCCTGACTCATGCTAGCATCTCAAAACAGGACAAAAAAAATCTATACATATTATTGACCTTGCCAAGGTATTAAATGAAAGATAAATACATTTGTAAGGCAGGGTCTCCAGAAAGGGCAGGGATTCAAACTCTAGATGGAAGGATGTCTGTATAAGCCATAAAATTTCAGTCCAAAATTTCAAAGGTTTTTTTCCCCTTTCATAAGATATGTTTGCATATAAAAACTCTCTTAATAGCAGTATAGCACTTCAAAAGAGTGCTGTTCTATTGATGCGTAATCTGATTCTGTAAACAAATTATTTGAATGTCCTTGTTGACAGCAAATATTTGAAAAGGTAAGTAGCATTCAAAATGGAAAATTACAAGATTTTACATTTTATTTATACAAAGTTATGAAAGTGGTTTATGAACATTGATAAGTTATGGAGATAATCACTACAGTCTCACAATTCAGAATCACAATTTTTGATAAGCCAACCTCATTTTTCATAAAAACCTAAGACTTGCCATACTGAATCAGACCGGTGGCCCATCTAGTCCTATATCTCTTTTCTGACAGCGGCCAGCGCTAACTAGATTCTTTGGAGGAAAATGCAACAAACTCCATAGAATGCAGATGTGGGATAGTCTGCCCCCCTCCAGGAAAGTCTGCTTCATTTTAATTTCATTGATTGTCTACTTGATTCTTGTTCTATGAATCATGTAGAATAAAAGCTTCTGATCTATCTTCTTGTACCATTCATTATTTTTTGCACTTCTATCATGTTGCCTTATTTGTCTCCTCTCTAATCTGCACTTCAATCTCACTTCATATAAGCATTTTTCCATACTCCTAAATCATTACTGTTGCCCGTCTCTGAACCCTCTCTAATGCTGCAGTATCCATTTTTGGAAGCGGTGCCCATTACTGAACACAGTATTCCAGATGAAGAGAAGCCAGTGATTTATAGAATTGGCCTATTTTCCATATAATGCTCCTAATATTTTCCATATAATTCTCCATTCTTTATATATCCTAACATTTTGTTGCATTTTGACAGCAGCTGCACACTGAGTTAAGGTTGTCACTGAACAGCTGTATATAATGAGTATATGAGTACTTCCAATGTTTCATCCAATGTGCACTACTTTTCATTTATCAACACTGAAATCCATTTGCCACCATGTTATCCATTCACTTTATTTGGTTATGTCCCATGGAAGTTCTTTCACAGTGTTCCCTGGACTTCACTTACATAGTAATTTTGTGTCATCTGCAAATTTTGGCACTTAATTTGTATATATCTTTTCCAGATCATTAATAGATATACAGAACAAAATTGGTCCTAGTATGGAACTTTGTGGCACTTCATTGTTAGCCTTTTGCCATAATGAAAAGATCCATATGTCAACTGCACAAGTATAGTATTTCTTTGGCACCAAATAGCCATAATCCGTTGTGATCTAAAACATCTCTAACTTCTCTAACTTTTATTTTTTATTCTTATGTAGATGTTTGACAAAAACCATGGAAGGTTTTTTTTTTTTTTTTTTACTATTATACTGTACTATATAAAACTGTTGAATAATACTAAAAATAGTACTTTTACACTTAATTTCCGAACCAATTTTTAATTTGATTACTTTACTGGAATGTGATCACTCCTTTCCAGAAAGTAAAGAAATAATTAAATCTTTTCATTATGAGTTATCTTTCCCAGAAGTGGGAAGTTAGAGACCAAGAAGCAGTTGGCTATTCCACTAGTTCCCAGATGTAGTTTCTTTGGCAAAATTCTAACTATATCTTGCATGAGGGTTGACAACAGTTTGGTTTCTTTGTGGGAGGTACTGACAATCCTGCCTAGTAGATGGCCTAGGAATTCCTTACAGGAACTAAACAGCCAGGTCGTGTTTGCATCAAGCTTGCATGAGGCTGGCTGGGCTACATACAGTGGCACAATCTCTGATTGTGATACTAGTTGTAGTTCAGGAAAGCATGATATAGTGCACTTGCTCCCTCTTGCTTAGATCTCATCACCCGGATGCCTTATGAGGTTGACCACACCTGATAACAGCTCCTTCCATAAAATGACTTAACGACTGAAATGGGATTTGGAATGGCAGAAGAGGAGAGCATCCACCATGGCACAACAGCAATAGAAAACTTAAGTTGCAGGGGAACAAACACCCTCTGAAACTCAACCAGTAAGGGTCTAGTCTTCTTCCCTCTCTCATCTGCCTAAAGTCACTGGTAAACCAAAGTGTCTTACCTGGGCTGTTAGGGTGGAGGGAGTATTTGGGGGGAGGCATAGCTCAGTGGTTTGAGCATTGGCCTGCTAAATCCAGGGTTGTGAGTTCAATCCTTGAGGGGGCCATTTAGGGAACTGGGGTAAAAATCTGTTTGGGGATTGGTCCTGTTTTGAGCAGCAGGTTGGACTAGATGACCTCCTGAGGTCCCTTCCAACCCTATGATTCTATGAAACCATCACATTAGTGACAGTGCCTCACCAGACCAACTTCACTATGGATCAGGAAAAGGGAGGACTTATTCCTCAGTGCGCTCTGGAATGCCATAGGATCAATTAATCTCCTATGGAGACCAAATGGGAAAAGTCTGATATTCTAATCAGAAAATGGAGTCGTGGCCTCCATTTGGAAGAGGTGGTAAATAGATCATGAGCATTCACTGTTCCCCTCAGTTTTCCCCCAGATCGAAAATTAGGTAGAGTTTGCCTTCTCTGAGTGTTAGGGGCTCAAGGATATCTGTTGTAAGCTTTTGGTCGACATGAGGGTGACAAGGTTTTACTGAAACTGGTCAGAGCTGTTGTTTTCTGTTTGCCATCTGAAGAGAGCTCTACCACCACTGGGACAGATGTTTCACCCAGCCAGGATTCTGTGATATGTGTCTCCATGAATAAACAGGAAAGAAAGTAATACATTCTGGTAGCTGGGCTACATTTATTAACTACTCTTTACTTTCCCATCTTCCTAGGCCTGTTAAGAGAGGAACTGGGTTTATGAAAACTGTTGTAGGCAAGAGAGCAGCAGTCCCTGCACAGCAATAGTGATGCGGTATTATATCATACTCTTATCAAGAAATGACATGAGAGTTTAACATCCATCTGGACAGACATCAGACACAGAACAGACATTGACTTAAATCTCTCATGTGAAGGGTTTGCCAGAAATGCTCACTCCTCTGAATGGTGTTAAAGGTTTTTCCAGCATCTAAGCTTTAACACTAAGCCTAATTTCATAGTGAACAAAGTGTGTGCTGGATTTTGTTTTAAGACAAAGTTCTTGGTTTGCCTAGCTTGTATTTAACTAAGAAGAATGCAACATTTTCTTGGCAGTCCTATAGGTTCATTTCTCTATGTGTATCACTGTCTTGAGGTCTAGTCTAGCCAACAGAAGTCATGGGCATTCAAGGACTTATGAAAGTCTTACTGATAGAACCTTATTAATCTAGTCTGTTTGACTCTGCCATCAAAACATCTAGTATACTTCTTAACTGTGAGCCATTGCAAATATTTTGTTAGAGCTGACAAATCTAACCTTGATTTCTAAGCTTTTGCCAGAAAGCTTCTCTCAGAAATGTAATTTTCTGAAGAAGGAATACGTCACCAAATATGAACTCCACTTAGGAAACGGAAATTCAGTATATACCTAAAATGAGATTACATCATATTATACATGTCAACATTATGTCCAGACATGAACAGGAAGGCAATTGTATATGAAAGCTAACTGTGGATAAACAGAAGAATTCATTTTTGGTAGTCTAGCTATAAACTAAAAATACAGTATTTGTTTTGGATAGGTCAAATTATTTTGGAATGCATGTATAACAATTGACAATGCATGTACATCATGTTGCATCCCACAGACTAATGGTACAGTGCAATATAATATGATATGCTGGATGTGACATTCTGTATGCCTAATATTGAACCTTAAAATCAACCTTTTCTGATTGAAAGCCCACACTATATGCAAACTGTAGATGCCATAGTTTACTGACTTTACTACTTCACATTCAACGTGGGGTTGCTCAGGGCCTCATTTTAAAATTTCTTCATTTTAAAGATTTCATTTCACAAACTCAGGTGTGCTCTAGCACCTTACTGTATTGTAAATTGCTTTTTTCCTTAAAGCTACTAAAAGTAGACTTGAGAATCTATTCTGCCATTGACATTTAGGCGGAGTGGAAAATTTACACCAGTGATTTCAATAACATGAGTAGGATCTCTGCATGTAAACTCTGCAGGAATACTGTATGGACTCCAAATTTTTTAAGATGGAATTTGCTTTTGTAGTAACTGTATATTAACAAGTATTATTGAACTATCGCTCCTATGCAGCATTATTCATTGGAATCTATTTGCAAATCCAATTAGGTCGGTTTGTAATGGGAAAAAATACTGATGTGTTTTCTTAAGGATGATTTACTAATGTAAGTGTTGGGAACGGAATACCCAGGCGTCCCTAGAACAGCTGGTTCAAATTCCACCTTGGTAGACTCCTCACACCATCATCCTTGAAGTAGATAAATTAAGTAGCAAACAATTATGTGTGGGTTTAATAGCTGACACCCTGTCAGCAAGCTCACATGGCACTTTACATAAAGTATAGATGTTTGCCCTAGTATCTTAAGCCAAAATTTCCCCTTGTTTCATCCCAAGTTATACACTCTGCTGTGCTTCAATTAGCTGCTGTGTCCCATCCAAGAAGTGTCTGTACTGCAGCTCTAGTGAGTTTGGGGAGCCTTTGGGATGAATGATGCTATATAATTCTAAAATATTATTGTGCTTAAAACAATAAAGTGATAATGGAAACAGACCTTGCACTCTGCATTGCTATGGGCAGAGGGATTGACTAAATTATTTAGGAGAAGTCTCCTCCAGTCCCAAAGGATGAAGATATTTCTAAAGTGTCTGTTCTTTTGCACATTTCTTTGGCATATGGCACTTAATCAGTTAAAAAGAGCCAGAATTTTGCAAAACAGTTGTCAATAATGTACGCTGTATATATTTTACGTGAATGTTTGTGATGGATGAATCATTAGGCAGATAATGCTGATTTAATAGTACAAAATTGTCACATTTGATAAATTTCATTTTGCCTGTTTCAGACAGTAGCAGAATTTATTTCAATGACAAATGACTACTCCCGAGATTGCGATATGGAAGGGGTTCCTGCCACATTTTCATTTTTTAAATGTCTTTATATCTCAGTTCTTTGAATACTACTGCACAGTCTTAAAATTTCTCTACACTGAATAAATTTTGTCCCTCTGGCTTTAATGATTATCTAATTGACAAGCAAATTAAATAAACTGGAACCATTTAACCACACAATGTTTTGGTCAATTATAGCATCAACACTATTCCATAAAAAATGCGGTATACCTCATAGCAACTTCAGCAGTTAGATAGAATTTTAAGAGTTTTCATTGTTTGTTGTCAAATACTGAAGAAAACTAGAATAAAACATTGAGAAAATGCTTCAGGTACAGTGGCTGTTACTATTACTAGCATTGAGCATTACAGAGCACAAGGAAGTCTTTGAGGAAATACAAAGGAGTAAAAGTAACGGAGGATGAAAGATGAAATAATGCTAAAAAGAATAAATCAGCAAAGTTGGAATAATCAGCATACGTGGGTCAAGTACGTCTTATGGATGTGAAGCTCTCAATCCAATCGCTGCTCTGAATCGAGTTCAAATTGAGTTTTAGACAAGTTTTAAGTGAAGTGAACTACAGAAAAATGACCTTCCTTATCACAATGCTATCCATTCTCATACCATTAATGGTGCACTTCGCTGTTGCAGCTATTAGGCTGCGGGCCATTTCCTTTCATTTCTGAATCTTTTTTCCCTCCTCAAAGCTGTTACTGACATCAAGGTGCAGGTTTTCCTGTTTTTCCCCAGTTTTTGTATTCTCTAGGAGGCGATTGTGCTTTCAAAACTAATCTTCCTTCTATTTATATATCAATAATAATAATACAAAACTCAGCTGCAGCATTTCACTAAACAACTACAGGGATTCAAAAAAGAAAACAAGCCTATTTCACTGCAAAATGTCAGGACTCAATTCACCCCTCCATGCTATTCAGTGCACACAAAGGAGAGGATAAAATTCATCCAGGAGTGTTGTGAGTGACTATCAATCAAAAATGTCACATTTAGGGAGATGGCTATTTATGAAACTCTGGGAAGAACAGTAAGAGGTAGGCACTAATTATAGTAATTACACACACGCGTGCACACACGGAAAACTCTGAGAATAAAGAATGTAAACAACCAAGCAGAAAATCTAGGATAAATATTAGCCAACAACAAAAACAACAAAAAAACCCACAAATTCACTATCATCTTTTTTAGGCACTGAACACAGATTAATTGCATTTGTCTTGTGTTTTGGTGCTTCAGAAAAAGTAGCAAGGCAGCTTAAAGGATCAGAGACTTTTTTAAGCCCTCCCCAACCCCGCCCTTCTTATTTGTGAAAAAGGGTCTCTTTATTCTGGAGAGAATGATTGTAAAATAATCTGAAGAGGACGCTTTCAACTTCAGTGAAATTCCTGTGTGTCTTTTCCTCTCATTTTCATGACAGCATGTTTACTGCGAATAAAATTCATAGACAGTTAAGAGGGAAAAAAAGAATAAACCACTCCTAGATACATAATGAAGGTTAGTTCTGAAAGCACAATTTTTAACAATCTGCAAGATGGGGTTATGGGGGAGAGGAATCTGAAAAGACTGCACGTTAGCAGCTAGAAATATCCTCTGTGTTATTTAGAGTATGTAATTAGTTGCTTATTTATTACATCAACACTTCTAGCTGGAAACTGTGGTTTCAACACCGTGGAGTTTAGTTTACACAACATGTTTACAGTACAGGTACTATACCATTTAAGAAAATATTCTATTATTTGCATTGTGTAATCATGATTTTCATGCAGTTCAAATGAATAAGCCACATACTGTAAACCATTTAAGATAGATATTCATGGTTATTGTTCTCCTGTCAGAAGATTTAGCTTTTGGGTTGCTTTAGATTAGTACCACACTGTGTGCGTGCCCAGAGAGGAGCGGGGGAAATGGCTATTTACAAGGAAGGGTGCACATTAGCTAAATTAGCAGGGACTGAGATGAAATCGACCTGATCTGTCTCAATGTAGAAGTTACACTTTATTCTCCTCTTCATGGTGAAAACTGTTTGTCCAAGATAATGCAAAGAGCTGCACTAACCGTGGTCCCACACCCTCACCCTCCAGAGATCTAAGGACCACACTCTCAACTAGCATATTGTGCTGCCTCTTCACCTCCAGATCAACCATTAATAGAATGACTATGTATTTTGAAAAAGCATTGATAATATGTGCAATATCCTAGGAGGGAGAAAGAAAGGACGTGTGGTTAAGGCACTGGACTTGCACAATCTAAGTTCAATTCCTGGCTGTGCCACAGACTCCCTGTATGTTCCGAGGCAAGTCAGTCTCTCTTTGCCTCCGTTCACCATGAGTAAAATGACATGGTATGATAATAACCCCTACCTCACAGGTGTGCACTGTGAGGATACATTCATTTATGGCTGTGAGATGCGCAGACACTGGGGTGATGGGAGCCCTACAGTCAAGATAATTATTATTCCTCACAGAAAAAGCCCTATTAAGGTTGCAATTATGCAACAAAATAATTACATCTGATATATTTTATCTATTACTATATGTCAGTCTTACAGTGTTTATTTAGAAGTTCTGTCTGGATAAGGACTCCAGAACTGGGCCACATATCAATAATAATGAGAGTATCCAATAAAAGGAGGAGGTTTAGAGACAGTATATATAACGTACTAGGTCTCTGGTTTGCCAGTCAGATTTCCACCCATGCCCATAAACATTTACAGGAAGATCGGAGTGTTCACCTAAAAGGAAAAACCGAATATGATTTATGTCAAACTGGAATGTGATGGGATGTTCACTCCAAACCAACCCCAAAGGGGTTAAAGTGGCTCAGAAGGGGCTAATAAACCCTGCAGACTGAACGTAGGGGGAGATTTGACTAACAAGCCCTAATTGAAGATGGAGCTCTTCTGGGGAGGAGTAGGCAGGGCTTGTATAAAGCCAAGAAGGGAGGCAGAAGGGGGCTGCAGTGTGGAAGTCTGTAGTCACTCTCTGCACTAGTGAGGAGAGAAGGAAGAACCCCGGGGGTGGGGTGGGGGGTGGAGCAGATACCCTGGGATCCTGACCCCAAGGAAGGGGTTTACCCACTGGGGTGGTGGGAGAAGAAAGCCAGCAGTGTAGGAAAAAGCCCGGGGAAACAGCAGCAAGGGGTGAGATGGTGCAGACCTTGGCTGCTGACTGTAGGGTCTCTGGGTTGAAACCTGGAGCAGAAGGCAGACCTGGGTTCCCCTGCTAGCTACTGGGAAAGCAGGATAGTCCTGATTGGTAAGAATGCCTGGCATGGCACCTAGACAGCTAGTCTGGTGAGACTTTGTTACCCTGGAAGGGGAAAACTGTAGAGTGACCTGGCTAGAGGGATAAGCCATGAAAACAGGGCCATAGCCCGGATACGGTGAGCGGGGCAGCTCCTCAGGGCTCAAAGCTGGGGAGTGTCCGGACAAATGACAAAAAAAGGTAGGAGGCACAAATATGCTTACTTGTCCCACGTGCTAAGTTGCTCTGCATGCAGAGGAATCACTGCGACTCCTATAGAGCAAGAGGGGCCATAGCATGAGCAAGCGAAAGGTGGTGGACTCAGGGCCGGCTCCAGGCACCAGCAAAGGAAGCAGGTGCTTGAGGGCGGCCAATGGAAAGGGGTGGCACGTCCAGGTTTTTGGTGGCAATTCGGCGGCGGGTCCCTTTCGGAGCGAAGGACCTGCCTCCGAAGAATGAAGCAGCGTGGTTGAGCTGCTGCCGAAGTGCTGCCGATCGCGACTTTATCTTTTTTTTTTCTTTTTGTTTCGCCGCTTGGGAAGGCAAAAAAGCTGGAGCCAGGTCTGGTCAGACCGGGCAGAGCTAATCCCAGATACAGCCATAAAGGGGTGCTCCAGGAGCGAGTAAACCCTGTAACGCAGACTAATCATCTTGATCACATGAGACATCTCAACCGGTCAAGGACAGAAGCAAACTACCAATTCCATCATGTGACTTCTCTCCTGTCACCTATTCCAACCAAAAAGACTTACACTCAAATGTAATGTATATAGCACTATGTGATAAACAGCATAGAATTCCAGATAGATCATAATTTTCTGGTCAGTAGGAAACAAAACCAAAAATCAAGCTGGCTCATTGACAACATCTGAACTCAGTTCATGCTTTCTAAGGGTATGTCTACTTTGCAATTAAACACCCACGGCTGGCCTGTGTCAGCTGACTCAGGCTTGCAGGGCTTGGGCTATGGGGCTTTTAATTAAGGTGTAGAGATTTGGGCTTATGCTGGAGCCTGGGCTCTGGGACTCTCTCCCCTCATGGGATCCCCTCTCCGAGCCCCATAAGCCTTAGTCAGCTGACATAGGCCAGCTGTGGGAGTTAATTTCCGTATAGACACATCCTAAAGCACAACATACCAGGCATATTATTATACACTCCCTGAAGCTAAGCAACATGTCTGTGTGCATTGTCTGAAAGATCAGAATGGGACCTTTAAATGGTGAACATGGTTTATCTTTTCACCAGCAAATGGTATATCATTAGCATTCTTTTAAAGAACGTAAGAATGGCCCTACTGGGTCAGACCAAAGGTCAATCTAGCCCTTTATCCTGTCTTCCGCCAGTGGACAGTGCTAGGTGCCCCAGAGGGAATGAACATAACAGGTAATCATCAAGTGATCCATCCACTGTCACTCATTCCCAGCTTCTGGCAAACAGAGGCTAGGGACACCATTCCTGCACATGCTGGCTAATAACCATTGATGGACCTATCCCTCCATGAATTTATCTAATTCTTTTTTGAACCCTGTTATGATCTTGGCCTTCACAACATCCTCTGGCAAGGAGTTCCACAGGTTGACTGTGCATTGTGTGAAGAAATACTTCCTATTATTTGTTTTAAACCGGCTGCCTATTAATTTCATTTGGTGACCCCTACTTCTTGTGTTATGAGTAGTAGTAAACAACACTTCCTTATCTACTTTCTCTAAACCAGTCATGATTTTATAGACCTCAATCATATCTCCCCTTAGCCGTCTCTTTTCCAAGCTGAAAAGTCCCGGTCTTATTAATCTCTCCTCATACGGAAGCCGTTCCATACCCCCTAATCATTTTTGTTGCCCTTTTCTGAATCTTTTCCAATTCCAATATACCTTTTTTGAGATGGGGAGACCACATCTGCACACAGTATTAAAGATGTGGATTTATACAGAGGCAACATGATATTTTCTGTCCTATTATCTATCCCTTTCTTAATTATTCCCAGCATTCTGTTTGCTTTTTTGACTGCTGCTGCTGCACATTGAGTGGATGTTTTCAGAGAACTATCCACAATAACTCCAAGATCTCTTTCTTGAGTGGTAACAGCTAATTTAGACACCATCATTTTATATGTATAGTTGGGATTATGCTTTCCAATGTGCATTACTTTGCATTTATCATCATTATACCTATACCTATCTCATAGAACTGGAAGGGACCCCGAAAGGTCATCGAGTCCAGCCCCCTGCCTTCACTAGCAGGACCAAGTACTGATTTTTTTTGCCCCAGATCCTTAAGTGGCCCCCTCAAGGATTGAACTCACAACCCTGTGTTTAGCAAGCCAATGCTTAAACCACTGAGCTATCCCTTCCCCCTTAAATTAAATTTCATCTGCCATTTTGTTGCCAGTAACCTAGTTTTGAGAGCTCCTTTTGTAGCTCTTCGCAGTCTGCCTGGGTCTTAACTATCTTTAGTATGAATAATATTTTCCCTCATTCAGGACCTACACCTGAGAAATGCTGACTATCTGCCCTCCCTGCTGACCTCAGCTGAATTTAATGGAAGTTGTGGGAGCTCGATATCTCTCAGGATGAGGCCCTAAATTTGATTAATTTGATTTAGTCATTGTAAAATAAAAAAATAGTGTCCACCAGTCCTGAAACAAAGCATAAAACAGAACTGCATTCCCTGTAGCTGGACCTTTGGAGCCTGATTATCCTCTCAGTTTTACATCAGGCTGCAAGAGACCTGCTGACCACTACAGAGTACTCAAGAAATTTACAAAGCTGAGCATACAGACATTGCATAACTTACCTTCTTAAGTTCTTCCTGGTACCCAGGATAATACCCCTCTATCCCCCATGGCCTTATAGCAGACAAAAGTCATAGTTAACTCTTAACCCTAAATTTCATTTTCTTCGCACATTTAGGACCAGTCCACTGTTATGCACCAGCTGCTGTGTGTTACTGTGGCAAGGCAAAGCAGACATAAACTTGGCTTAACTGGGATGTTATATTGAGTTAATGGTTGATTTGTATCACCAGAGTGTCCCAAAAGCAATTGTAGCATACTGGCCAATCTGTTCCTTAGGATTTTGTTGTGTCCTTAATTGCAACATTGTAATGAGGTTCTTTCTGTTAAAGGTACAGACATTTCCAAACTCAGTGCTCTCTTAAACTTTCCTTTTTTGTGTGTGTGTGTGTGGTTACTTTTAATTGTTATATAGTGGACTTTTAGATCTTAAAAAAAAAAAAAAAAGGTCTCCCCAAAGAAATCTTTGTCGGCTAGATGACAAATCCCATACCTATAAAATTAGTGTATATATGAGATAGTGCAGTGTTTCACCATGTAAGGATCAGGGCCAGCTCCAGGCACCAGCTTAACAAGCAGGTACTTGGGGCGGCACCTGCAGCAATTTGGGGGTGGCAGGTCCCCTCACTCCCTCTAGGAGCGAAGGACCTGCTGCCGCCAATAGTGGCTTTTTTTCCCCCCCAATTGCCGCCACCGGTCTCAATCGCGGCTTTTTTTTTTTTTTTTTTTTTTTTTTGCTTGGGGCGGCAGAAATGCTGGAGTCGGCCCTGGTAAGGATATTACCCCATTCACCAACTGCAGTTGCAGGCCATTATTTCTTCAGGCTTCTGCAATTTAACAATGATCAAAATATCTGCTGTGTTATGTCTGCTTACATAATGTAGTGTCATGCAAGGGCTGTTTCTTGCAAATGAAATGAGTGAAAATGCTGATGTTACTCAAAACTGTATTAGTGGAACCACAAGACAGCATGTGGCCCGATTAATCTTATGAACTCAGCATTAACATATTGCTGGAACACCATGTGGATTATAAATTTATGAGTGTATCAACTTCCAATAAAGCAAAACATGACCCTGAATGCCTTATGAGAACTAATTCTCTTCTGCAAATAAAAACAAAGCTTCAGAGTAGTGACCAGTAGTACCTACAGATTCATCAAGAAAATAGTGCAATCACAGTATTACATGGCTGTGCAGATGGTGTCTCCAGGAGGGCTTTGGCTTCCTCGAGCATGGGATGCTGTTCCGAGAAAAAGTACTATTGAGCAGAGATGGAGTCCACCTATCAAGGAAGGGAAAGAGTATCTTCGGATATGGACTGACTAACCTAGTGAGGTGGGCTAGGTTTGAGGGGGGCAGGAGACAAAAGCCCACAGATAACATGGAAAACTGTATGAAGGGTCAGAATCTGGGGGGAACGTGGATAATCACAGCAGGGAAAAAGGAGAGATAAGAGAAAATATAGAGGGGAAATCTAACAAATATCTTAAATGTCCGTATACTCATGCAAGAAGTGTGGGGAATAAACAGGAAGAACTAGAAATACTAGTGAATAATCACAATTATGACAATGAGATAATTCACACGACTGGAATATTGGATAGAAGGGTACAGATTGATCATAAAGGACAAGCCGGGAAAAAGGGAGATGGTGTTGCCTTGTATATCAAATATGTACACACTTGCACTGAGGTTGAGATAGAAGTGGGAGGCAGAACTGTTGAAAGTCTCTGGATAAGATTAAAAGGCATAAAAAAACAAGGTGATGTCATGGAAAGTGTCTACTATAGACCACTTAACCAGAAAGAAAAGGTGGCTGAGATTTTAAAAAAACAAATATCATCATCCAAAACATAGGACTTGGTAGTGATTGGGGACCCAGATATCTGTTCGGAAAATAATACAGCAGGGCACAGATTATAAAACAAGCTCTTGGAATGCACTGGAGACAACTTTTTATTACAGAAGGTGGAGAAAGTGACTTGGGGAGAGGCTGTTCTGGAGTTGATTCCATCAAACAGGGGGGAACTAGTTGAGAATTTGAAAGTGGAAGACAGCTTGGGTAAAAGTGATTATGATTTGATAGAGTTCATGATTCTAAGGAATGGGGGAAAACAGTAGAATAAAGACAATGGACTTCAAGAAGCCAGATTATAGCAAACTCAGAAAATTGGTAGGTAAGATCCTATGGGAAGCAAGTCAAAGGGAAAAAAGAGTTCAGGAGTGTTGGCAGTTTTTCAAAGAAACATTATTAAGTGACCAAAAGCAAACTATCTGAATGTGTAGGAAAAATAGAGATTATGGTAGGAGACCACCCTGTCTTATCCAGGAGATCTTCAATTACAAACTCAAAAAAAAAAAAAGAGTTATACAAAAAGTGGAAACTAGGACAAATTTCAAAGGGTGAATATAAAAAATACAACACAAGCACATAGGGACAAAATTAGAAAGGCCAAGGCAAAAAATGAGATTAAACTATCTAGGGGCATAAAGGTTAAAAAGAAAACATTTTACAAATACATAAGAAACAAAACTTAGGCCAAGGACAGGGTAGGCCCATTACTCAATGAGGGGGGAAAGACAATAACAAAAAAATGAAGCAATGGCCCAAATGTTAAATGCCTTTTTTGTTTCAGTTCTTACCAAAAAAAGTTAGCAGTGATTGGACAATTAACCCAATGAACATCAATGAAATGGGGTAGAATCTGATGCTAAAATAGGAAAAGAACAAGTTAAGTATTATTTAGACAAGTTAGATGTCTTCAAGTTGGTAGGGCCTGATTAAATACATCCTAGAATACTTAAGGAACTGGCTGAAGAGATCTCTGAGCCATTAGCAATTATCTTTGAGAACTTGTGGAGGACAGGAGATGTAACTGAGATCTGTAAAACGGCAAATATCGTACCTATCTATAAAAAAGGGAACAGGGACAACCCAGGGAACTATAGACCAGTTACCTTAAGATAATGGAGTAAATAATTAATTTGTAAGCACACAGAAAAAAATAAAGTAAGTAAGAGTCAACATGGATTTGTCAAGAACAAAGCATGTCAAAATAGCCTAATATCCTACTTTGACAGGGCAGCAAGCCTTGTGGATGGGGAGAAGCAGTAGATGTGATAGTATCAAAAGCCTTACTAAAGTTGAGATATGTCACACAAACAAACCAGAGAAATACAGCCTAGATGAACCTACTTTAAAAGTGGGTGCACAATTGATTGGAAAACCATACTCAGAGAATAATCATCAATGATTCACAATCGAGCTGGAAGGGTATATTGAATAGGGTCCCTCAGGGATCTGTCCTGGGTCCAGTTCTACTCAATATCCTCAAAAATTATTTGGATCAAGACGTATAGAATACACGTTTAAAGTTTGCAGATGATATCAAGCTGGAATGGGTTGCAAGCACTTTGGAGGACAGACCTAGCAGGAGAACTTAGGAATGAGTTTGGGCTCTTAGACTATGCCAGCTCCTCGCTGTATTGTAACAGATCCAGGACTCTCTGCTGAATATATTTAACAGAATTGATACAGGATTTCCTTGTAAGCTTTCTCTGTTTATTCTGGCAAGATGGCTTTCATGATTTTCTGACTCAGCAGGCCAGATAGCTAGTGACCACTCTTTGACCCAGGGGCGGCTCTATGTTCTTTGCCGCCCCAAGTGCGGCAGTCAGGCAGCATTCAGCGGCATGCCTGCAGGAGGTCCGCCGGTTCCGCGCCTTCGGTGTACCTGCCGCCGAATTGTCGCCGAAGCCGCGGGACCGACGGACCTCCCGCAGGCATGCCACCGAAGGCAGCCTAACTGCCGCCCTCACAGCGACCGGCAGTTACCGCCCCAGGCACGCGCTTGGTGCACTGGTGCCTGGAGCCGCCCCTGCTTTGACCACTCTGTGCCATGCTGCTGAGGGGATCTATCTTTAAGGTTAGCATAATTAGCCATAAGACAATTGCCCCAGTGTAGAATGGGGGGGTGGGGGGAAGGAAATTTCTGGCAATACAGAGCCAGATGAGATGCTATCCCCAATCCTAGTGCTGGTGTATGGGGTGTGGTTGGAGCAAAGTGGACATGGCCAGGGCATCCCTATACCTCATCCACTTGGGTCTGCTAAAATACAGCTTAGAGTAGACTTCAGGGTGCTCTGACTTAAGCCAGGAGAGGGAACTGACTCAGTACGCAACTTTTTTTTTTTTTTTTTTTTTGCGCTTCGGCAGTTTGGGTGGGAGGCTGAGTGCTTCGGTGAGGCAGGGGGTGCGTGCTCAAAATTTTTTTACCGATAGGGGTGCGTGATCAAAAAAGTTTGGAGACCACTGCTCTAGCCTCTCTTTCTCTACTAGGTCCAATGCCAGATTCTGAGCACTGTGGCTTCCTTCTCAGAGGCACCTCCAAATGTCTTACACAGCTCTGACAGAAAAGACATCAATGGAATTACATCTGTTTACACACGCTGAGGCGCTGGCCCAGAATTTATATGATCTGAATGGAGAAAGCGGGCTACATCCAATAGAGAAACAGTCTTTCTATAGGCCACATGTGACTAAAGGAGGACTGTGCTCTGAAAAAGGATATTCAGAAGGAGTCCCCTGATGGCTATGCTCTTCCCTGGATCTGGATATTCAGCAGGAACCTGCTGCAGGTGGTATATCACCCCCCTCTGGAGCCAGAGACTCAGAGAGAGGCCACTTCCATTCCTGCTCTCCTCAAATATCCTGATAATGAGTATTATTTTGTTCTGACTGACTTCACACCAAAGGTTTTTATGTGACCAGAAAAGAAGTACAGATACACTTAGATTGAAAATTTGTTTTCCTTCAAAAACAAGGGCATTATCTCTATCAGGAATGGAGAGGCACTCAGATACATATAATATAAAGAGACAGATTAGACAGATAAATAAGAAATAAATTGACTCTTCCTTTCAACACTTATGTCAGAATGAAACATGCATTTGAGAGGAAACTATATTCTAACTGGATAGGAAGCTCTTGCTGCTCGAATATCATAAACGAGAGAAAACAACTTGAGTATAGCCACATTTAAACACTGCATCACTTTAAGCACATGCTATTAGCACATACTAGCATAGGAAAAGCACTATTTCAACAGAATGAAATTAAAAGAAAAGCATCATAAAGATGTTATTCATGGAGTAGAGTTCTACATTTAGTCTCAACAGATGGAATAATTTGGATGTATTGGCTCTGGTCATGCTACTTCCTGTCTGTAGTATATCCAGACGGAGTAGGCAAAAATCACTCCTGTGCTATAGTCACAACAAATAAATAAGGCCTAATAAATACCCATAGCTACCACGAGCCAAGAAGTTCCTATTCATAAAGTATGTTTATTTCTAGGCTTTTCTCCAGCACACTCTGCCCCGGTACGTTATTATGCAACAGATTGAATGCATCCTGTTCCTTACTGTGTTACTTGTTTTCAGTATAGGGTGTTGATTGTGGTGCTACATTGGTGTCTGCAACATCCTCCATCTGATTTATTTTGTTTTGTTTGCTTTTTGTTACTCTTCTGCTGACATCTATCTCCACAACAACAACAAAAAGTATTAAAAATTCACTTTCCACTTGGCTGGCATGAGTATACGGACACACTTGCTGCAAAAATCCCATTTATGCAACTGGTCTTCAAGCGATTAACAGTTTTGCAGGCAATGAAAAAAAAACTCTCTTTGAAACCACACTGCAGTCTCACTGTATCACCAAATGTTCGGAATGTCTGCAAAGTGAAGCAAGGTGTTTCGCAAACAAAAGGCTTAAGGAATGGGGTTCAGTTGAGTTGGAAGCTGAGATATAGCTGCTTGATATCAGAAATAGCCTTTTAATTGCCAGCTGAATAATGAGTGTAAATATCACGTGAACATGAATTCACTGACAGTTGTCAAGAGAAAAATAGTTGACGTCAAAACAAACCAGTACTACAAAATTGCCATGGTAGGTTGCTTTTCTTAATAAGAAGCTGTTTTAGCTGGAGTCAGCTTTTCTCCAATTTAATTGGTCTTTTCAGAAAGAATGCCAGTTTGCTAAAAGTAAACTATCGGAGAACTAGCTGAATGCTAGCTTCTTACGCAGTTCTGTTTTATTTACCTTACTCTTAGATCTGACATAATCTTATATGTGAGAATAACATATCTGATTTTAAACAACGATTTTTTAACAAATAATGGCTGCACTTAGGCTGAATAAAATGAAGCAGATTGCAGCTGCCTTCATATTTAATAGGTGCGAAGGTCAGATACTATGGGTCTCAGCACACAATGCTTTATCATGACTCAAATGATCTTCTATTGGATCAAAGTGGAGCATTACATGTCAGGCCTATTAGCATCTGCAGGCCACATCTCCATATACAAAAAGTTGAGTGGGGAGCAAAGTGCTTCTCTGTAGAAGTTTGTGGGTCACACTTGGCTAAAAGGCTGCACTTCTGAGCAGGAGAATCGAGATTCTTGGGTTCTGTTTTTGGATGTGCCACTGATGTACATAAATATGTACATTACTACTTATCTACAGTAACTCACAGGGGCTTTGTGAAGCTTAATTCATTTTGAAATCCTTAATGAAATTTGCTATAAGCAGCAGTTCTCAAACTTCACTGCACCCCGACCCCCTTCTGACAATAAAAATTTACTACACAACCCCAGAAGTGGGGGACTGAAACCTGAGCCCTGCCATCCCAAGGGCTTCAGTCCCGGGCAAGGGGCCTGTAACCTGAGCCCCGCCCCCCCAGGGCTAAAGCTCTCGTGGTTCAACTTCAGCCTCAGGAGGTGGGGCTTGGGCTTTGGCCCTGCATGGTGGGGCTTGGACCCCAGGCAGTGGGGCTCGGTCTTTGGCCCTGGCAAGTCTAACACCAGCCCTGGCAACTGGGGTGGCAACCCACTTTGGGGTCCCAACTCACAGTTTGAGAACCGCTGTGCTATAGAAATGCAATCTTTTATGATGCCACATCATATTATTTGTGGAAATGAAACCATTGGTCAGTGCACCTCTGCTTTTAACTTCACTAATAGGATACTCAACAATGAAGTGAACATTGCATTTCCTGAATACAACTACATATAGCAACATCACCACTAACTTCAGGATAACTGAAGGGATTACAGATTAGTCCGCTTTACTTTTCCCAGCACAGGGTAATGCCCACTTTATTATGTCTTCATTGTTAACTCATTTACCACCTGTAAGTTTCACAGGAGGCTGTCCTATTATTCTAGAGGTAAAGTATAAACAATTCATAGAAACCACAGCAATGTGAGAATACCATTTGGTTTTGCATTCTAACACACTGCCCTGATGTTCAGAAAGCCTTAGAGACCCTGTTCAGTATAAAATATCGGTATTCACATTCACATTTCTGGCAGAGTTTACTTCGAAATTATGGGTTGGTTTAATGCTATAAAGGAAGACAACAGCTGCTGCTGCCACAATGAAGGGGAGCAAAAATTCCAGCTGTGGATATGTTGTCTTCTCTTACAATTGTAACACCAAAAGAGAGATTCCACATGGCTGTGGAGTATACAGATGCAATGTGCAAAATCACATAGATTTAGATATTTTACTTTCTTTAGAAAAAATACTAGATGCTCAACATACTCATTCCCACCAACAAAAAAATATCCATAGAATAATTAATAAAAGCTTGTGTAATTTCTTTTTTCTATTTATGAATCAACCCCTAATTTCAATCTCCTCTGATTCTGGTATAACATTTATTTTTAGCTTCCAAGATGAAAAGCTGACATGCTTTGCAAAGAGACATTGAAAAGAAATCAGGCAGAGGAAAATTCTTATAGATATTAGATATAAGCATAAAATTGCCATCTGCATACAAGCTCCAAAATGCAAATAGAAAAAAAAATGTTGCTAAATTTATGTATTTCACTGGTAAATTAGCTACTGTACGAAATTCTCAGACATCCATAATATTATAACTGAGTTGGCACTCCACCTTGCAACACCTCATTGCCTTGCACTGGTCTATGTTACATAAAATAATCATGACCTTTGGGCCACAGGTCCTAGTTTCACACCACGCCAACCTATTCACAGCAACAATGTCAGTCAGTTGACCTGCAGTATGGATGTGCATGGGTTGAGCCAGGCCACAGTGATCTGAAGAAGAGGAAGAAAGGTTTAAGCTCTCTCTCCTCCCACAGCATATCTGTACTCTTGAATCACCAGGAATTTTAAACCATATATAAGAGGACTGTTGGCCCCTTCCTAAAATTCAACGGGTGGAGGGAGAGGGGGGAGTTTGGTTGGCTTTCTCCCAGTACCAAAAGGAAGGGGAAGGGTCGATGGGAAATCAGGACTCTGAGACTGACAGTCCCAAGGAACAATGGGGAGAGGCCAATGCTCCAGGTCAGTCTGATTGGCCAGGAGGCCAGGGTGGGTCCCATACTCTGGGTGAGCTGGAATTGCCTGGGATCAAGTGGGGCCGAGCTGGGAGAGAGCAGGGGCCCAAGCTGAGCTGGGAAGCAGAACCATGCCAGCCAAAGGGATCAGAAAAGCAGGTCAGAGCTGGGAGCAGAGTCACAGAAGCAGCCTGGAGAGCAGACCGGTGCTGGGAGGAGAGCTGTAGCAACCAGAGCCAGAGAAGCAGCCCAGGGAGCTGGAGGCAGAGCAGCAGTGCTGAGACAGAGTGGAGCTGGAGCAGTCTGGAACCAGGTGTGGTGAGCAGCTGGGAAAGCGAGGTGGACTCTGAGCAGCTGACCCAGTGCAGGGAAATGCCCCCAGCCAAGATGCCTTGCAGGCCAGACTTGGAGGGAGATCGTAACCCCGACAGGGTGGAGGTGACGCTGGGAAGAAGCCTATGGGCGTGTGGCCACCGCCAGAGCAAGTGTCCGACCTGTAGCATCCCTCCAGCACAGCCAGGGCCTGAGAAGGAGGCCTGGGACATGTGAGGAACAGACTGAACTTCCCTTACATTCCAGAGATGGCTGGTTGTGATGTCCCCGTGCCACAGAGCAATAAAGAGACATTTTTTTCTTATTTTTTTAAATTGGTTGCTGTTTAATAAATTGTATTTGCTTTGAACTGTATGTAATGATCAGTGGGTCAGGGAAGTGTCCAGTGCAGAGAGAGCACCCTGGAGTGGGGACACCCTAGCCCCTGTCCTAAGTGACTAGACAGTTGGGGGTCGAGCCCCCTGGGAATCCTGGGCCCAGGCTTGTTGGGGTTCCGAGGACTCTGCCACACGGGAGAGTGGAAGGGGAGCCCTTGAGGTCAGGCAGGCCTCCGGGTAAAGCAGGGGTTCTCAAACTGGGGGTCGGGACCCCTCAAAGGTCGCAAGGTCATTACATGGGGGGTTGCGAGCTGTCAACTTCCATCCCAAACCCCTCTTGCCTCCAGCTTTTATAATGGTGTTAAATATATTAAAACAGTATGTTTAACTTATTGGGAGGGGGGTTGCACTCAGAGGCTTGCGACTGAAAGGGGTCACCAGTAAAAAAACAAGTTTGAGACCCACTGGGGTAAAGGAAGTAGGAGCGAGGACTCAGATCCTTTCACTAGCCCACTTCACCAGGGCAGTGTATAAGCCAGGAAAGTTCCCCACAATAGCAGGACCATTCCCCTGCTTACACATAGGATATTGGCTAATTATTTCCTGGGTTTAAGAGTCCAGTCCTGGGAGAGAAGTTTTCTGGCCCGGGAACAGGGTCAGATGGAAACTTTTACTTTCAGTAAGTTTCAACTGGATCTGCCTTCCCTTAGTAGGCATCTCCTCCACGTCCCTGATATTTCCTCTTACTGTGCTCTGATTCCCAGGACTTCAAGATACCAACATGTTCGTTAGACTGGGAATCAGCAGGAGAAGAGAGCAGAAAGGCAGATTAGAGGCTGAAAGGAAAGGCCTGGGCTCCCGAGTGTGTCTGTGCAGGAAAGTGGAGTCAGCATATAGGAGACAGTGAGAGGGCACTGCAGGAAGGGCTCACACCTCCAAATAATGGTATGGTCCATAATGAACAGGATTGTAGCGGAGTGGTCACCCTGCTCCTGCCCTGAGGGGGTTAAAGCAGCCCTGGAGAGGGCTGTGGCGGAGAAATGTGAGGCTGATCGGGGGAAGCAGCCACAAGTGGGTCGACGCCCCAATCAGGCCACAGCTGGCCCTATAAGAGGACTGAGGGCCAGAGACTGAGAGACTCTCTCTTGCCTCTTAGAGAGAGAGAGAGAGAGAGAAGGACTTGGCTGCCTGGGAAGCTGAGGAGGATACCTAGGGTGGAGCAGTACTGGGGAAGGGCAGAGGGAGCTGGGGAGCTCCAGCTTAGCTAAGCCCCAGGCTGCAGGCCGAGTTAAGGGTACTAGGTACCACAAGGGTACTAGGGCTGCAGAGGGGCGGCCCTGGAATAGGTAGAGGCAGCTGGTCCAACCCCCCTTGCCGATGATGAGTGGTTGACAGACTGCTGTCTGCCCCAATGAGTGGGGGCTAGATGGTGACTGGCAGTAGCCACTGAGGCCAGGTGGGGGTAGGTGGTTCCCCTGACTGGGGAGACCCAGATTGTGGGTTGCTGCTGGGGGCAGAACCCTGATATAGAGGGGCAGCAGGGTCTGGTAGGGACATGGGGGCCAGCGGCCGGCGAGACAGCGGCCTGCAGACGCTCTGGGCTGGAAGAGCTAATTCCCAGGACGACCAGCAGGAGGTGCCGCGCCGGTGAGTCGTTGCCCCGCCACAAGGATATTTAGGCTGGTGCTATTGCCAACTTTCAGACATTAACAGCTTGCCATCTTTAATTTCTCATGTGTATATGTTGTTACAAAGGCTTCTTACAGGGAAGCTGGCAAAATTTATTGCATATGCCATATGCCTTAATATATAATTATTAAAAAGCAGAATTAAAATCCAATTACAATCCAATCCATGAGGGAATTCCAAAGTTTCATGTTACAGTTGTAAGTGTTGAGTTTAAAAAGTGCAGTTTAAAGGGATGAGCGGCCTGTTTTCCAGAATTACAAATGAGCAAAATGCCTAAACTAAAAACAGCCACAACAACAACAAAGAAAGAACAGAATGATTGTTCAAAGGTGAAGCTGTAGTAGGTCAAACTTCTTCCTAGAGCAAAATTTTATGGCTCAGTCATAAACCTTTGAAAAAACAGGATTTAGAATGGAAGTGCTGACATAATGTTAACTACAATGGCATGAACAGCCTTGCTATAATTACATATGATAATGATGTTATTTGAGGGACTGAATCAACCCTGTTAATGTTGAAAAGCTGGTGAATACAGGCTAATGATGAACATTTTAACATAACAAAAGTTTATTTAGATGTCATTCAAGAAAGTTTCAGATTCTAATGCTTAAGCTTGATAAAAAGATGCAACTCACCATAGGGGGAAAAAAAAGGAGATACTTATCACCTACAAGTTCTTCAGATAAAAATCTAAGGAGGGTTATTGTACCATATGGACAGCACACACAAACACTCATCTTCAGAGTCACAGAGTACAGTTTGTAAAAGAGGAATAGGGATGTACAATACCCCACATTAGTGTTCTTGCACTTCATTTCCTTCTGGATTGAACATCAAATTATGTAAAAATAGACTAGAATTCTTTTCTGATGTGACTAAGGATCTCAGTTTTGATCTACATACAACTGCATTAATAATAGATTAAGGGCTGGTATCAAAGCAAAATCACACATTCCAAAAGAAAGAAACTACAAAGTGCAGCTGCCAAGTCACTTTTGCTAGATGGAGCAAAGTTACATATCTGAACTTCTAGAGCTTTGGCCTTTCTATTTAACCTGGCCTTGACATCTGACTGCCTGGGGATGGTCTGTGTACACATGACACAAAACTGGCACATGTGTAACTTTGTCCCCCTCACAGCCACGGACAGAACAAAAAGTTATTTTATAACGGGGATAACCAGCATTCTAGGACACAGAGTGACAAAACAGGTGCTTTTGGAGAAGTGAGTGTGGCCAAGATTCTGTGAACATTTTATTGGTAAGTAAAGGGCCAGCAATACCTAAAAGTGGTACATGAATCCAGCTCCTTGGGGATTATTCAGAGTTAGGTGAATGACGACTCTTAAAAATGTACAAATCCTGGATAATCACTGGACTGTTTCTTGTTGCTGTGTAAATCTATCTTTCGTCCTGTGTGTGTGTCCTGCACGGCTCTTGCTTAGTCATTCAATGTTTAAAAACAGCTATTTTGGCCTATTTGGTGCAAGACCTCTATTTTGAAGCTCTAAGGCCAGAATAAGCAATAAAGAGAAGCACTGTATGGTAATTTCCCTCAATGAGGCAAAGTAATGCTGCTAAAGCTGACTGTAATATCTGTAAAGTGGAAATTTCTCAAAGAAATAGACCACCAGTTATTGAAAACTGTATTGAAACCAAGCGTCTGGGAGCTTATAAAAGAATTGGTGAAAGGGTTAACCAAAGAGTACAGTGTACACAGAATTTTGCTCTTTTCACAAACAGGCAGGGCTGTATAAGTACTTATGGAGGAGTATACAGTCCAGAGGTCCTGTAGCGTGAATACTTTGGAGGCCAGTATGACTAAAAAGAAATGATGGTAGATGATAATTAGTTAATTTTGATTGGGAGCTTTTGACAACTAATCCGAAGGCTTGAAACACAAAAGGACTATTTCTTCTGCAATTTTTTGCCCTAGCTACACCAACATATATGAATATTCTGGCCCACAAATAATAGGTGATGAAAGATAGCAGAAATACAGAACAAGACGACACAACCTTTTCTTGGACCACTAAAGATTAAAAAAATGGGGGGGGGGGGGGGGAGGCATTGTAAGCTCTACTGGGCAAGGATAGTACCTTGCATTTTCTAAAACATTTAGGGCAGCAATTTAAAAAAAATAATAATACATTTCTACGGGAAATACAATGAACCGACCAAATCCAACTATGCTGGTGGCAGATTGCCAGAGACAGAGTCCACATGATTCCCTGAGCTAATGCCTCAAACACAGTGAAAGTTTTTGTTGACTATAAATAATATAATTTGGAGTTCTTTGCCAAGGTTAAAACAAGCCTCTGAGGTGGAAGGGTGCCAGAGTTTGGGCTGCAGCCCAAGCCCGGAAGTCTACATCGCAATTAAACAGCCCCGCAGCCTGAGTCCCCTCCGCCCTCCCCCCGCCAGTGAGTCAGCTGGCACAGGACAGCTGCAAGTGTCTTATTGCAGTGGAGAGGTACCTTGAGAGAGAGAGAGAGAAGCTCCTGGTTGATTGAGAATAGATTGGCCATGTAAAGTAATGTTTTGTTGTTGTTTCTAAACTCAAGCCACCTACACAGAGAAATAGGGCTCTCTAAGAACTGGTTTGTTAAAGTATGCGTGACAAGGCAGAATGCCTCAGAATATTTGCTTTAATTTAATTTAAAATTATTTGTTGACACTATGAAAATTAAGCAGATTTCCTACTGAAATCTGAAAAGTGATATAGTTCACAGACATTAAACATAGAAACAAAATGAACACAGAGGCTATTACTTTTTTAAAATATAATTTTAGATTAGTAAAATTATTGTTTTACTAAGCAAATTCACATTCATATCAGACAATTCCACCGAAACTGGATTCATCACTTCCATATTACTAAGTGCACAAAGGCTCAGTAATAGCCTTTTCAAGATGCTAAATGAGTGTAGAAATCATTATGGCTGAAAGGAAGGGATGGGAAAATGTGATGAAGGCCTTGGCTACACTTGGGGAGAGCTCTCTCGCAGCGCTGCAAGTACTCCACCTCTCCGAGGGGAATAGCTTGCAGCGCTGCGAGCGAGCGTGCAGCGCTGAGTACACTGGCGCTTTACAGTGCTGCACTGGGGGGGGGGGGGTGTTTTCACACCCCTGAGCGCAGCAAGTTGCAGCGCTGTACAGCGTCAGTGTAGCCAAGGCCGAACAGTCATTCTAAAATGAAGGGTAGGTGAGCCTAATAAAAACCTCCTGCTTCTTAGCTCTGTCCATTGTAAGGGTTGTTGCAAGACTGCAGGAAATATGCACCCATCTTCAAATACAAGCAGATCTCTAACACTTGGCAAGAGGAGTTGTATGTTTACAGCGTTTCCTTATACTGAAAAGTCTCTCTCAAGAGTTTCTGCAGGCCAAACCAAACAGGTTAAACTTTTCCTACATTTATTCCTTATGGAACAGTACTTCACAGTACTGCTACACATACACTTTATTTCCATTGTCTAAGCCAGACTTTTTACTGTATGCTTTTCTGGTCTTCACAGTAAGAGTTTTGCTGATCTTCTGAGAACAATTTTGCTGGAATAGTCAATTTGTTTATAAGTGAGACAGAGTATTGCAAATTGTGCAGTATTATAAAGCATTCTATGGGTTTGCTTGGTGTTTTAGCAGTACCACATGTGGAGCTAATGTAAAAAATGAGTTCTTTTCTTTTGATGCGTTATGTAGGGGATGGGAGCAATATGATTAGTGTGATCAACTCTTGACACAAGGAAGGGCAGAATAATTTCTAGCAACCTGCTCTGGATGATACCAGGAGTGACTTCACTGGGCTTCAGAAAACATCTCATTCAGACATTTTCTGGGAGCTCTATTGTGATACCACAGAGGGGAGAAACAGGGGAAAACTGAACAATATTCAGGTCCCAGGAACCCCCCAAGAGGAAAAATCAACAAATTAAAGTGTACTAAGCAATTTTTTTAACCCGCTGGAATGGCATAGAGATTAAAAACAGCTACCACAGATTAAATGTGATAGAAAATAGCATCAGACAAATCTGTTTGTCAAAAAATATAGAAATGGTGCTGAATTTGGTAGGATAATGGTGACAAAAGCAATGGGACTGGATTAGATACTAGAAAATACATTAAAAGAACGGGGTAAATATGCAGCGGTATTTTATTCTACATTAAGATGCCTTCATCCATAATCTGAATGGCAGCTATAATCATGGCCTATAGCCGGAAGTGAAAGATATGACTAATCAAGAGCAGCTTGTCTTGGAGTGCTCGTAGTGGATAATAACCTTTTATTTACTGTTGAGGTTAATTTCTCTTTCTGTGGGTCATTTGATCTCATTTGCTTGACTTGCCGCAGGTCTTTCTCTAATCATAGCAAAATCTTTTATAAGTAATGCCTATGTGAATGTAGCTAATTTCATATGACTTTTTCCATCTTAATTTCATCTCATGGCTATTTGATTTATTCAAATCTGATAGCAAATTAACAGCCTGTAAATGGTATACTACATTTAATGTCTTTATTTATGCACATGTGAACAAGACAGTAGGTTAAATTATTATTGTATTCATTATTATACTTATATCTAAGGTGCCCACCACTGATTTGGGTTTCAATAATCCATCTAGCACTTATATAGCACTTTATATGTTCAAAGTGTACAAACATAAAGGGTCACATTATAACTGCTCCTGGTGGGGGAAAATATATATAGAACCTCTCTCCTCTAATGCTCTCATGAAGGATGCAGCTATAATAATGCAGTCAGTGCGCTTTAGTGCAAAGGGGGTGTACCAGCTAGAAGTACTGTATTGAAAACCTCCTATAAAGAGGTGGCAAAGTAGCCAGTGCTGGATGGAACACAAGCTGTATCTCTCCTAAAGGTTTAGCAAGGGCTACTAGCAAGTGCATAGTGTCCCTGGAAGCACTTCTAACTATTTCTGCCCTAAGTATGTACAATGTCTCCATGTGCTATTGTTCAGGCGGTGTTCATCTTTTCTTGCCTCCCAACACGACTGGAACTAGGAATCTAAACCGAGTCATAAGGGCCTACTTTTCAGAAGTACTGAGCACCCTCAACCCCAGCCAAAGTCAATGGGAACTTACGGACGCTCAGCACTTCAGAAAATCAGGCTCTAATTAATCCTCACAAGACTCCTTTATGGTGGGGTATTATCAACATTGTACGGATGAGGAAACAGACACTAAGTGGGTAAGTGATCTTGTCAGGGAGCAAGTGGCAGAACCAGAAATAAACCTAGAACTGTTGCTTCTTCCTCTCATGCTATTTACTACTAAAACATGCTGCTTTTCTGTAAGCTCACTTGAAAAGCAATGGATATTATGAGATAGATCTCCTATACCATTAAGAAACCCAGGGAAGAGGATCAGAGAGACCAGTAAACTCCAAAAGGTCAACCCTGGAGGATTATTAAGGGATCATCCACTCAGGTGCAAGGGGTCCTGGGGGAGTGTGGAGACTGCAGAAAATCTGAACCCTCTAGAAAGCAGGGATCCTATGGGACAGCTGTAGTCCCACAGAATCAGGGGTGTCCATAGAAAGGTCTGGCTTTCTCTCTTTCAGCTACTGGCTAATTTCTCCTGTGGCTGCATAGTAGTAGTCATAGAGAGATCCAAAGGGAATTAAAAGTTGCTTCAAGCAACGTTAACTCCCAGTCAGGTATCCTGGGGTTCCAAGGAGGGGGAACAATGCTGTGGAAGTGAGTTTCTGCCCAACCCTTTCTGTCAGATTGGCATACTCTCTGCCTGCAGAAGGAAAGGGTACAATCTAGCTGTGGATGATTTTTAATGTTTAAATATAGGGAATAAAAGCAATGTTAACTTACACAATAAAATCAAATGTACATCCTGCTCATACACAATCTGCAACCATATTTGTTTGTATAAAATGCAGTATATCAGGAAATTCATTGCATATCCCAAAACGGTGATTTATTAATGCTCTGCTGTGCTGAAAGGAAATTCAGAGTCCCCCAGACCTTAATCTTACATCATTTGCTTTTTGGAGAGCCCCAGCAATTCTATCCAATTGACAGTATCATTAATATCTGACTCCATTTTACAGTGGACTATACACACTATATGTCTGCTGCTAAATTAGCACGGAACGGATTGATTCCTGTATTTTAACCTTCAGTAACTAGCAAGGGAAAAGCAAGTACAAGAATACGCAGCAGACTGGACGGGACAGTACATAGTTAAACTTGTTTTGCATATTAGGTGAATAAGAAAAGTAGAAACCATTACTCTCTGCCTGTGAAGCAACTCCCAAGGCTTCTACAGGGACAGCCATAAAATGTAAGTCTTGCAATACTAATTATATCCTGTTAGAGACCAGTGTAAATTAGGCTTCCAAATACTTCTTGTTTCAGTATGGCTGAGCCACACTAACTTGGGCCCAGATACTGTAAGGTGCTGAGTAGCTTTGATCCCCAACTAAAGTTAATGGGCATTCAAAGCACTTAGCACCTTTCTGGAAATACTTTAGAGTGGTGCAGGAATGGGCCCTTGTTTTAGATATTTTTAGGTAATCACATCTAAGCTCTCCTGCTCAATTTGTTTTACTCATTTGAGCTAGGTTTTAATACTCCAAGATTTCAAGGGAGTAAAGCTTTCCTTTGTCTAGTCAAATTATTGGATGTAAATATGACATTTCCTTTTAAGGATACGATTTTAGGCAGCATGCTGACCTTACTGGGGGGGAAATACACACACACACTCAATCTCCTCATCATCAGCTTGTGATTCAAAGCCATCCTACACTAAACAACTGAAGCAGCATGTTCTGTTGAACCTTTGTCTAGAAATGTATATGGGTTCTCCATTATTTTCTAAATGAGCCAGCACTCATCAACTTTAGCTATGAAATTTTTCTTAAGAACAAATATTATTTTCTACTTTTAGACTGTGCATCATTGAAAAGTCAAATAATAATGATGCTTATAAATTAATTAATCTCAAGTATGGCATAACAACTATAATCAGCTATAAATCCTTTTGCCCTATTTGCATTTATTGAATTTGCCTTAATTATGCTGCTGCCTAATTATGAAGCTCAATCTAGAGAAGAACTCACAAAACCCAATGGTGCAGAAAGCAGAAGACAGTTATTCCACTTCATGGATTTACAGCTTTGGAATCTTACCAAAAAGTAGTTGAAACAGACTATTTGTGAGGCCATTAACATGTAAACAGTGTCAGATGGAAAACACATGACAATGACCTACCATCCTAATGAAAAGTGATATTGAGTTTACTAATTCAGATAAGGGTACACAGATTGCCTTTTCTCCGAAGCGCAAAGGACTGTCACTGAAACAAATGCATGGCCCTTGTTGCAATTAATTTGATTCTTGTTCTTTTAAAGCTTTACTTGTAGATTTAATTAAAGCTTTCACACAACAGGCACATTCAGGAAGTATTTGGGTTTAATTCCTTTCTCTTGAATAAAAGAAAATAACAAAGGTTATGATTCAAATAATAACAGGCAATCATAATATATAAAGTTATTCTTAATAGGTGGGCATTGTTTTCCTCTAACAGAAGTAAACATATTACAGGACTCTTGATTGTACTTGTTATAGTTAATGTTTCATCAGAGCTTTCATTATAACCCGTATTTCAGTGGCTTAAACTGAAAAACTCTCCTTTTTGGAGTCAAAATTGTCCATGATTGGTTTCAACTTAGAAGTGAACGTCTTTGAAAATATGAGCAAAGTTCCTTTAACTGCTTTCAGTGGGCAAAGATGGAAAAAATATAAACCCACCTTTTCCCACTAAGAAAATTTTATGGTTTTAGCTCATAAATACCATAGCTCAAAATTCCCTTAACTTTAACATATGAAATGTTCCGATAAGGTAATACTCTCTGAGGACTATTCCTTCTACCAATTTGAAGGGGGGAAAAATTAAAGTAAGTCACAAAATAAGGGAGGGATTTTCAAAACTGCTCAGTGCTGCCCTTCTCTGACTGAAGTCAATGGGAGTTTTACAATTGACTTCAATGAGAGCAGAGTTAGGGCAATGTGAATGCTTTTTGATAATCCCACCGTAAGAGTTTGAGAACTCAAGTTCTCCACATGGGCAGTTATCCTTTTTCTGACAGCACAGCTACAGGACTAACTGCAAGCACCTTCCAGGACTGGGACAGATTTATGCAATCTGATCTCCACTAACAGCCCCTATTAATCCATGCAGAATCCAAATGCAGCTAAGGGACACGACACAGGGGTCACTCTGCTGAATGGATAACTAATATAACTGTAGAAAGTGTTCATTGTAGAAAACTTTCCCCCAGGTGGATTTCAAAATACATATAGATTCTGTACTAAAATATTTATTTCCTTAAAAAGCTCATAAGTTGTACATGAGGGAACCTCTCTCCTGCAAAGCATATCAGTTCTCTAAGCACCTGTAAGTTTCTTAGACCTGTTAACCCAGGACACTTTTCTCCTCTAAAAATCAACAGAGAAATTAAAACACAAAAACATATGTTAATGTCACATTACAGGAATGTTCACCGTACAAATTTACTGTTCAAATTTCAGGCGATCAATGAGCTAAGGTTCCCACAGTAATATTGACGGCAATATTGAATTCTGAACATTCCTTTTAATAAGACTCTGAGCTGCTAATACTTATGCATGTGAACAGACCTATTAAGTTCAACAGAATTTTTCCTGTATGTAAAAGTTACTTGTGTGTTTCAGTGCTGGTGTGACTGGGCGACATACATTTACAATAAATATTATGCTGTTACATATGTACCTAAAAATGTACAGAATGGGCAACGTGGCTAAGTTAACTTCCCTGTGAGAATATTGAACTTTTTCAACTCCTAACCGTTGAGGGCCAGATCCTAGGAGGAGTTTGGGAATGTCATTAGCCAGAGAGGTTGTGGGGCAAAAGCTTGTTACGTAAGGATTCCCCGATGCTGCTCCTGTGCCACACTTGCTTGCTTTCCATATCCCAAAAAGGAAGCAAGGCTTTGGGGGAAGGGGAGAATCATGGGGTTTCTCTGCGGCTGACTTGCCCTCATACAGTTATTGCAGTGGGGCCCAATTTAGAGCAGCGCTGACAGTACTCTAACTGAGAAACAAACCAGTCCTTTGCTGAGTGGATGGGTCCTTTGCTGAGTGGATATTAGCCAGACTCAAGATGTAGCCTGACATGCTTACATTAGTAAATAATGTTGCGAAATTATTTGCAAATGCCCTCTCTAAAAGATCCTTACTGATTATGCACTGCTTACTTTGCTACATTTGTAAAATTCTATGTTAATTATCACCATGTTAGTGTCCCCAAATAATACCCCAAATGTTTGATTCCTACAGAAGCAGCTGGAGTATACTTTGAATTCGTAAGTTTTCTTCATGAATAGGTGAATACACTGCATTTATGTTGCTGCTTTTTGCCACAAACATTTGAATTGTTGTATTGTCTAAACTGACGATAATGCATGTTAAAATATTTATAGATATCTACAGATTTATAGATGTTATGGTTTTAACTCATAAATACCATGGCTTAAAATTCCCCTAACTTTAACATATGAAATGTTCCGATAAAGTATTATTCTCTGAGGACTATTCCTTCTACCAATTTGAAGGGGGGTGGAATTAAAGTAAGTAGAAATCATTTATTAAAATATTTCTTAAATTTTTTTCTTTTTCCTTTTAAATGCTTAAAATCATGTAGTGTTGTTGCTTGTCACATAACTTTTGTATCAATACAAGCCAATGGATGACAACATGATACAAAAAATGTGAGGCGATAAATATTTTTATCTGTAGACATCTTACAGATTTCTTTTACATAGATAATGAAAATTGATGGACTCAATGCATTGGAGACAAGTCCTTGTTATTACTCTGGAGAAGGCAGGTGCAATATTATAATGGTTCATATAATATAATCAGCAAACATTATACCTCCTGTAAGCAGCATTTGACCGTAACTAAGTCTCCCTATCTGAGCAAGGCTCCCATTGAAGTAAATAGGAGGTCAAAGGGAGATGATTTCACCATAGAGAAGTAGTCTAGGCTGACTGGAAGATACATTGGTGGGCTTTAAAATCCTCAGTCAGAATTAAAAGTTGTACCTCCCATAATAAAATCTGTGGGAGAATGGTAGCAGCACTGGCACCTGGCATTTTTCAGGGTGAATTCCCTTCCCCCTTCCCCAGGCAGTTTTCTCTACATGTATATATAGAGTGCAAAGAGAAGTGCTTCATGCCTGCAAGTGGAAATTTGGTCCACAGTACATATATTACACCCTAATCTCATACATGTTAGGAGTAAACCGTTGGGAGTAAACAGAATGTACATGGATGTGGCATTAATTGAATATCATCTTGCTTTTCTAGGTTTTGGATATATTCTTAGCAGTACCTACCCAATATTCTACTTTATTAAAAATAAGTATATGACATTCAACAGTATATAGTAAAAATAATTATAATTTTTTCAAATTTTTTTCAAAAATCAATAATAATTTGAAGTAAAATATTTTCCTTCCACTTAAATGCTCTTTTAAATAGCCTCTTTTGTTACAAAAAACTACAGTAGAGCGAGATCAGAAAGAATAAGGGGAGAGGAAAGGTGATCTTATGGCTAAAGGGATGAGGTTTTTGAATTTGGACGACTTGGTTTCAATTCCCAGTTCTGCCCCAGGCTCCTTATGTGACCTGGGACAAGTAATTTAATTTCTTTGTGCCTCAGTAGCCACCTGCAAAACTGGAATATTAATAATTCCTTATTCCAGCTATTTACCTGTTTTTAGACTGAAAGATCTTTGGGGCACACACACTCTATGTGTGTGTACAGTGCCTAGCGCAATGCGGTCCCAACCTGGGAAGAAGTAATTAGTCATTTTTTTCTGGATGTCATGTTTAGACACAAGTCAATGTGGAAGGGCTCAAGGAAAGATTTGGAGGGAAGGAAGTGGAGGATGCACTAGCAGACTGCATGTTCTAAGACTCTGGAGACAAAGGGCAGCAGGGGAAAGGATGGAAGTAAGAGAAGGAGGTGGATTTGAAGATAATATTTTCCAATCAGAATAAACATGACAGTGATTGCAGGAAGAGGGAAAGGAGCCCAAGGAAAGAGAGCAGCTAAAGAGAAGGAGGAGGGAGGAAGGAGACAGCGAGGAGAGAAGATGAAAAGGTACAAAGTCAACAAAATAGGATGCAGGAAAACTTGAATATTGCAGACTAGAGGGTGGAACTTGTGGTGAAAGAGAAAAAAAGCTGGAGAAAAAAGGGAGACAAAGGTAGGGTTTAAAGGTAAATTAGAACACAAAGTAATTTCGTTTGGAGAGTGATACTTGCAAAGAACATTTAACCAATGTACAGTACTCCAGTCTTACTGTTCTAAATCCAACAAAAGGGAGGCAGAGTTGCAGTACTTTATTCAACGTACATCTAAGTATATTCCTGCTGAGAGCATATGTTCAGTCTCTATAGGCAACAAGAGCTGGTTTCCCTCGCTGGACTTTCATTTTACCTTTTTTTAAAAAAAAAAAAATTGGTGTACAATTTGTAGACTATAGAATATTAAAATACTGTCCGTGATGTCTCATTGTTAGTTGTAACAGTAGTACTGGTATTGTGATAACAACTAGGTGTCCCTGTTAAGGATCAGGGCCCCATTGTGTACACGTAACAGTCCCTGCCTCCAACATTTTACAATCTAAATAAATGTCAACCACTTCATTATTTCATTTGATCCTTTTAGAATATTACAGTCCACCATCCTGCAGTCCTTTTGAAGGCCAAACTCCCACTGACACTGAGGCAAAATTGGGCCTGAAAATGATGATAATCTTATTGCTGTGTGCATATTGAATAATCTAGGAAATGTTTGTAGTAGGTGAACGAAGACTTTAAATGCAAGTCTATCCTAATCTGCTACTTACTGTAACTGATAGGCATATTCTTATAAGCATTAACACTGTGGGCTAGATTCATTGCCCCTATTCTGGCTGTTTGTACTGCCTGGCAACACTTTGCAAGGTTAATCTCTGAATGGCCTTAAACAAGCTCAAATGGCACTAACCACATGCTCCTCCCATCCCCCAACCTGTGTAAAGAGCATGACTAGAGAATGATTTCTTCGGGTGTACTGAGTCTCTTTCAGACAAGTTACAGTAACCCCAAGGCTGTTCTAACTTGTGCCCCTAAGATTAGAGGACCAGAAAGAGGGAGAAAAATTATCCCCTCCCACAGGGGCGCTGAGTGTAGCTTAGGAACACCTAAGCATGTGGCCCAACATCTGACTTTGTTGTATCTCAGATTTTAGAATTAATGTGAGAAATCTCAGCAGAAGCCATCCTGAGTTTCAGTCACTAAAAAGAAAAATAAATTGGCTTCTGTATATGCTTTGCAGCTCAGCACAGGTAGTAGTAGGTTTTATCTGGCATAAGCTCTATAAAAAATTCTCCTCTACTCCAGATGCTGGCTCCTCTTATTTGGATCATTGCTGCTGTTGGGTTGGCACAAGAACTAACCGGAACTATGCAAGATTCTTCTGACAGTAATATGAATTTCTTTCTGTAGCTTATTTGAAATCAGCAGTAAAATAAAGTATTTGATAATTTCACTCTCCTCGTATTTCATAACTGAAAAATAAGCTTGCTTCCAACAACCATGATAATTCTTGCAAAATTATTTCTTTTTTTATTGGGGCACTTTGTCAAGGCTGATAAGACTTACAAAGTTGTGTTTTGATTTGTGACCACCTCATACTATCCTTCCACTCTGCCTGCCTGCTTAGTTCTTGCGAACGGCAATTTGGCCAGTTCCATCTATGAAGTACCTCCACTGACTTCACTGAAGTTCTGCTTCGGATGAGTTTGGGCCATTTTCTTGAAATGTGCAAGAAAATTGTTCACTAATGGCAGAATCTTGAAGTATCTGCTCACAATGGAAGCAGAGGGTCAGCATGACAAATTAGCCCAACTGTTGTGAAAGAAGCAGATGAGGGTGACTGAAGCATTTTTTAAATTCTCCAATATCCCAATAAGACATTTCATCGCAGGAGAACAATAGCAAAGAAAAATGAAAGAGATAAAAACAGGAAGTGCATGCCATTCAAAGCAAATGGCCCTTGTCCTTCACTGAGGATCTTGCAGTAGCACTGTATCCTTTTCAGTTGCATTATGGTAGAGAAGAAGCTCGAGGAAGAAAAGTGGAAAAGAAGAGAAAAGAGGGGGTGGGGGGAGTATGTGCAAACTCTTTATACTGAGAAGATTTTCCTTGAGGAAATGAGAGAATACTGACAGATGCTACCTTGAGAGAGATTATCATTAATCTAGTTATAACCCCTGCTGATATGGTCAAATAAAAGTATTTCAGACAAAGCATCATTTATAGGATTCAAGGGGTATTCAACGGATTAAAGACTAAAAAGTTCAAACAAAAATATAATTACTCCGGAAAGCTAATACAATACTAATGACTAAAGAAACTCAGTGTCCTATTCTGACATCATTCAAGAGACAGCAACGTCATGTTATAGCTGCTCTTTGCTGTATAATACAAGAGACTAAATCTAAGGTATATTAATGAAAAAAAGTTTTAGGTTGGTTTCACAATATTACTTCCCCCCATCTTTTTATTTTATTTTTTTTTTAAACAGAAGTCTCAGTTGCACACACAGCAACATTTACCTCACTGTCCTACTCAGCAGACACCTGATGGCACTTGGTTCGATATTTCATTAAATCACCCTGCAAACTAACAACTCAATCTATTAGAAAACTACAGTCCTTAAGCAACAAAAATTACTTAGCAAATTGTGGTTTCACCATGCAGTATAGCCTATTTGGTGTTAAGACATTTATAGCACCAGTGTTGTAGCATATTATGGGATTAAGGAGCACCTGTTTTCAAGGACATTACCCTTCTTAGACAGCAAATACCAATACTTAACAGGAAAAAAAAACCCCAAGCACTGTTGAGATTTGCAGTGAAAGATTTTAAAGTTGTGCTTTAGTTATCTGTGAATCCAGAATGAGATGTCAGAGATAGAAAGGCATGAAATAGTCAATTGTCCTTTTTACCTTAGGGGTGTTTCTATTTTAGCCTTGAGGAAAGTGAATAAATATTATTCAGCGTATAATGTCCTCTTTTAAGGCTCCATTCAACAAAATAGTCTGCCCAGACTGACTGCTGTTGTATCCAAGTGTGATTGATTTGGGAACCAAAAGTCTTAGCAAACTCTGAACACCAGCAAGAACAGTGAAGTATGTATTTAGTCCTTTCTTCCACACCTTTACAGTGAACATGGCCCACACTGATGAAGTGGTGACACTGATTGAGCCAAGTTCAATTATAAGAAGGAAACCCAGGCACTGAAACAGATATGAGTTGTCCACCACATAGAGGGAAAATCCGCTCTCCCCCTACACCCACCCAACTCAAATCTGTATATTAGTCTGGATTGAAAGACATGACTAAATTTTCACTAATGAGGAGAGAACAAATGATATAGATGGCAAAGTCCCTTTTCTATCAACATACTACTGTAGTTTAGCTTCTAAAGCTGTGGTACATACAAAAATAATACATGTAAACTGAGACTGGCTCTTTAAGAAGAGGAAAAAAACCCACCTTCAGCTCATCTGAAAATTTACTGCTTGACACTGAGGGAGCACGGATTGTAACTAAATGTAATTGTATGACCAGCATAGCAATCAATCAACTCTGATATCAATCCTCACTCTCTCTGTAGTACAACAAAAATCTACCACACTGCAGATGAAGGTTTCTCATTCAAGAGAACTAGGCTAAAATACTTTGGTAGTCTGGAGGAGTACCTCCAGAAAATGGCAGTGCCCACCTACCTGTTGATGTAAAAGGGGTAAGTTTAGAGTATGAATCTAAAGGTTCCCTGGAAAGGATGACCTAAGGCAAAGTTATTCCTCCAAGTCAACTCATTTTATGATATGAGCTCTGTATCACTTCATAAAAATTATTTCAATTTGTCTAACCGTGGCTCTGGGTGAGAAAACTTGCTAAAAAATTCAGAAAGATCTTAAAGAAAACAAACTTTTATATAATATTATTCTGAATTTTAAATGGCATTTGGTTGGTTCTTTTGTGTATATTTTCTGTGTGGGAACATGTATGTAATATGTGGCTGTAAAACAATCCAGTTATTTGATTGGGGGAATGGTGAAGAAGCTGGGAATTAGCAGAAGGAAAATAAAAAAATATATATATTATATATATATAAAAAGAGGAAGGAAGACTCGTGTGATTTTTTAATTGACAAAAACATATTAGTTTTGAGATTTCTTATTATCTGCATTTAAGAAGTAGATATTGTGCCTCTTTATAGAAACACACAGCAAATAGCCCAGCAGTATGTATTTTTTCTGTGTAGTAGGCATAAGGATTTTCTGAAACATGTTCATTTGTTATTGTAGACACTGTTGATTCAGCAAACACTTCAATTTATGTCATTATAGACATCTGCGGCCATCTGCACCAAAATTTATGGGACAACATCCCCAAATCCTGGAAGACTAGCTTGCAAGACAGGATTCTGATGATTTCACAGACCACCACCATCACATTTTTTGTGGTTACAGAGATGTTATTAAAGAACCAAACTTCAATATCTATAAACTTTGTATGGTATCTTACAGGGGTTCTAAGTGGACATTGTAAATATACAACTGGTGTAACAGATCTAATGGTCAGTTCAACATATTCATGTTCTTCTAACCTCAGGAGATAATTTCTTCCAAAAGCTCTCTTCTCTGGAACAAGTTTTATAGCTAGTTAGAGGGATGCTAGCTCATGTAACTTCCTCCCACACTCCAGTATTTTTGTTTCTAATTCTCTCCTTCACCTGGGAATTTGCAGCCAGCTGGAGTTCTAGGAGCAACTCCAATGTGTGACTGAGGATGGGAATATAGAACTGACTCCAGTACCAGTAGAAATTTTCTACATAAATGGAAGGTTTTAAGTGTGACCACTGTACAATTCCTAGAATGCTCAGTAAATTGCCTCACGTCATTCCCAAGATCTTAAATGCCACATTTTGGATATTTTCATATTGCAGATTATAAGGTCTTCTGTCAACTATTTTTGTCTTTTGTGCCATCAGATATTGTGAAAGTCATGATAGGTTTAGGAAGAGTCACAGATTTGGCTTCTGTATAGAGGTCTTATGCAGAAGGCCTAAATCCAGCATTTAAATATGGCAGAGAGGGGATATTTTGAGCCTGCTCAATAAGGAACAACCTCCCAGGCGATGGAGCTCAAACAGGCAACAGAGGACAATTGTGTCTTAGCGGGGCCCTTTATTTTTATGAGTGGGAAGGTGTGATTTTCATATGTTTTTATTAACTATTACTAATGTTTTTGAGAGTGAGTGAAAAAGTTGAATTTTTACAGGTGAGTAGTTTTGACCATCTCTGAGCCAAACAAGACTATCAGGGCAAAGAACCAGAACTATTTTTGGAACATAGGAATTTTCATGTTGGACCAGACTTGTGGTCCATCTAGTGCAATATCATGTCACCACAGTGGCCAGTGCCAAAGGTAAAGAATTTTGTGATTAAAATAATTAAAACACACAGTGATTGGTTTTGGGTTCTAGGTGGAGAGTTTCTGGGGACTGAGGATCTGTAAGGTGTGCACTGGGTGTATGCCTGGTGCAGAACACTGCTAGGTACTGGGCTGGTAAGAGTTGTACTGCTCTTAATAGGAGCTGGCCAGCACAAGGTGGGGAAATTGGGTTCTCTTGCCTCTTGTCCCCCTTTCTCACACAATGTTTAGCTATGGGGAAAGTGCCTCTTCCCCTAGGGCTGAGCACCATGTATGCAGATGGGAGGGGGGAAGAGATGTAGCAATGCTGGGCTGCAGGAAAAGGGAAGAGAACTTCTCTTTCTCTCTCCTTTACTTATCCCTGATGGGACCTACTGCCCCTGGGATTTAGATGCAGCCAGTGATGCCCACTCCTCCCATGATTTTATTTGAGACTCAAAATAGTTGGGGTTTTTCCTAAAGTCCCAACTCCTGCATTTATGGGATTACATGAGAATATTAGCTTTCATTTTTAAGTAAGTTTCTAGCCCTGATGGGTTGCAGAAAAAAACCCTTGATAATGTGAACTGTAAAGGCTGAACAACAACAACAACAAAAAGGCAAATAAAGAACCAAACATTTATTGTTTTTTAAATCTCATTATTTGGGGGGAGGTTTGACTTATTATTTTTTAATTCCCGGAGGTGTTAATACTGCTTCTTTTTTGTTTGTTTGTTTTATATTTTGTTTTCAACCCTTGCAATTCATTTTTAGGTCATGTCCCATCAGCTGAAAATCACTGGCCTAATATCTAAAGCCTGAAATGATTTGCATTTTTAGACAAATTGGGAAAAGATTTTATTTCCATTTACCTACAATATCACAAATGACTTGTGATAAGGCACAGTTCTTAGCAGGAAACCAAAAAAACCCAACCATCCAGTTCTATGCAATTATGTTGAGTAAATATTTAAATTTTAAATCACCTTCACAACAACCCATCTCATATATTAATCTCAACCTAGCGGCCAACAGCAACAAGAAACGTTACCTTTGCAACCATGTCATTTGAATTTTGAACACATTTTATGTGTGGCTACCTGGTGATGTAATATCTTCCTAACTCATTGCAGTTGGTTAGTGCAATCAGTTACTAGTCTGTTCCCAAGCTCAGGCCTCATCTATACTTGAGAATATGCCCAGTTAATCAGCCAGTAGCCAGAAACTGGGGTAAACTCAACAGTTTTCCTTATCTACTGCTGGGGTTTGCACCAGTGCATCCTGGCTTCTAGGCACTATTGCTAAATTCAAAGGATAGATATGGCCTTGGTCTAATCTCAAACAAAATAAAAGACTTAAAAAAATGGTTATGGCCAGAACAATGGGACTTGTTCTTACGTGATCTACAGGCTTTTCTAGTTCATCAGCTAAACTGGAGTTACATAATAAGCTACTAATGTAATTTTACTGCTCTCACTAATGTCATTGGGGTTCTGTCCATCAAAACATGTCAGGAGAAAACAGAATTATGTCTGTGCTGGTTGTCATCTTGAGGAAACTAGTCATTATACATGAACATCACGAACGGCAGCTTATCTATTCTTACTTCTCCCACATGGAATAAACAGTTAAGTCCAGGGAACTACTGCAAAGTTAACTACTACAGAATGTTCTATAATCTTATGAACAAAAGAACTCACACAGACTTAACTACTCACTTCCAGCCCAAACAATTTGCTCCCTGATTGTGGTGAATGGTATAGAATACAATAGTGACTCGGCCAAGGGAATAATGGGAGGAATGTTTCTGGCATAAGCACCAAAGCCTATTATGGAGAAAGATTATTATTAATGGCAGCGCTCAACTCCTTCCTGTGTGACATCTCTTGACTGGCTACGTAGTAAATACAAGATAAAATGATATGTTGTGTGTCAAATATGCACAGCTGTAGCTAACACCTCTGATGATCCAGCTGCAGTGCAAGCTATCTGCCAATTTTTAAAAAATATTAGAATGGTTTTAGAGGTGGCAGGTCATTAGGAAGAGAGAGCACATTAGGAAACTTTGCTGCATGTAAGACAATGATATATATTTTAGTACATAGGTTCCTGGATGATGTGACTGGATGGATGTCACATCCTATGCTTGCAATGTCTGATCAGTAAACTTTAATATGATACCCAGAATACTGATGATAAATTAAGGATGGCACCATACTTCAACCCAGATTCTTAGGGGACTCTTTTAAAAATAAACCATGTGCTAAAATCTATATCTACTTCCACTTTCCTAGATCAGTTAAGAAAAATGGCATAAATTCTGTATTGACTTGCAACCCACTGATTTCAGTGGGAGTTACGTATGCTGTATAGCAGTGTAGAATTTGGTCCTTTCCCAGTGCCCACTTTTCTCTACTTACTTTTCTGTACTGCATATGAACATAAAAGAAAACAACATGGCAGGAAACTAGGTCTTACATGGACAATTTCAAGGTCAACATTTTCTAAAGTCTAAAAACCAACTTCAGCAGCGGAGCCTACATACATTTGTGGGTTACAAGCAAATATATGAACAATCATGACATACATATGGCTAAGCTGAGTAATCACCAAATCATATATCCATATTGTCCCTTTGTGTGATATTACATCCTGACTTGTCCTTATCCTGTAATTGGAGCTATGTGGGCACAAGGGTCTGCCTGTGTGGGTTCAGTTACAGGATCAGGGCTTGTAAAATCTTTGGGATAGCAATGTATCTCTTGTGTGCCTTTTGTGAAGGGCCTAGCACACTTGGTGGTAAAATAATAAGTAATAATTTTGGCTTACAAACTTTGAGAGTGGTCTGTCCCATCTTTAATCCCTGTTTTAAGTAATTCATATATACTTGTAAACCCAAGCATACATATGTGTATACTAAATCTATATTATACACACTATACATCACGAGTGTGCTTATTTTCATACCAAAAACTGTTGAAAAATTGTAATTGGGATTGCAAAGTAAAGCATTTGGAATTTAGGAAATGACAGAATTAAGGTTACCTATGCAATTTGTGTGTATTATGATACAATCTTTAGTTACATAGTTTTTTAAGCACAGGTCCCCTTCATCCATTAATATACAGGATGCTCAGTGAATGAAGCAGCGGTTCAGCATTTTTCTCTGTCCTCTAAATTCGCTGCATAATACCCCGCCATGCATCGAATACAGATTTTTTTAAATTTCCCCATGAACTTTTATTGTGCTCATCTCTGTAATATCTGAATATCTTACAAATACTTATACATTTATTTTCAAAACTCTCCTGTAAGATAGAAAGTATTTTTATTCCCATTTTACAGATCGAGAGCTGAGGCAGAGAGAGATTTAGGCCAAAATTTGCTAAGGAGTCCACTAATTTTGGGGGCCTCAGTGACTGCCCAGCTTCAGACACTTAAGGCTTTTTTTCAAAGGTGCCGAGTTGGGTACTTCATTTCAATTTGAGTGCTGAGTGTTGAGCACTTTTGAAAATCAGGCCCCATGTGTTTCAAATTGGATCCCTGAAAAACACAGATTTATTGACAGTCTCCAAAAATGATGGTTTAAGCAACTTGCCCAGCATCACATAGGAAGTCTGTGACAGATATATGGATAGAATCCAGTCTCTTGAGTCTTAACCTATGCCTTAAAAACCAGATCATCCAACTGCCCTCTGATTCAATCAATACACACACCTTCCAACCTCTGCTGAGAATGAGGTAAGATTCCTACAGGCCATAGCCTCATCCACTGCACAACCTTATCTCATTCACCATTCATTGGGTGCAAATGGGTCCTGTGAAAAAAAGTATTATGTGATTACACTATTAAAGACTGCATCAAAACACTTGATTTCTTTATATATAGAAAACTATCTTTCTTCAGGCCCATATACTTCCTGAAGCTCACACACTTCCTGTTAAATCGGTGTTGTGCCTTTTAGATCCACTCAAAGAATGGCAACTCATGACATTTATGCACCATCTTTATTTATGAAATAAAAGGAAAATCTGCAGAGCAAATGGATGCAAATCCTTGTACACATGTCCACACATCACAATATTTTGAGCAGGAAAATGAGAAGGAAAACCCTAAATCAGTTCTAAAAATAATTTGTCTTCCAAAAATATTTGTAAAATGCCAGTGAGATTTATGATGCCTGCCACTATTTTTCAATTTAAAAAATTAATCGTATTACTGTATTCAAAAATACTGAAACACACAGTATGAGGTAAAGGAACCCATAAGAAAATGTCAAATTGGTTAAAATGACATGAAATTATTAACCATGTTGTTTTTAGCACTGTAAAACTTCCTTTGTGAAACTCAAACACTTTGAAGTTCCATCATTAGGATTCACTATTCACGCATGGAACAACATGGCAGAAAGCATGTCTCTGATGATGCACAAAGAAGTTACTTACAGGTAATAAGTGTAGGAGTGATAGCTTCTTCTGCCATGATGGTGGAAGGATTTAGGCAGTGGTGGAAAAGATGAAATGGAAGGAAAGAAAAGCCAAATATTAATGTATGAAAAATCAAGATGAACTGAGACCAGAAGTGGTGACACAAATGAAAGGTAGTACAAATGCATCTCGGGCATATCATGCAATATCTGTCCATTCCAGATATGACATAAATCTACATAAAATTTTAAGCAGTAAAATACATAATACCTCACCAAAATGTTAAATTAGACAGTTTAAAACAAGTATAACAGCTAAGTAACATATTAGATACATAATAGTTATGTATTATATACATCCATATAATACATACACAGACACACACACACACATAAGGTGCTAAACATGCTTTTATTTCACATTGTATTAATTGGTTTAGGAAGGACATGGCATCTCTACTGCATTAGTTAGAAGTTTAGGAATGAAAAGTCTTAGAATCCTTACAAAGTAGCTTCTCTTCCTGGCAGAGTACTGTGGAGTTTTTTTTGGAGGCTCTTTCTAGTTGCTCTCGTTCCTTAGAGACATTAAAACTTAGCCTACCATGGATATGATTAGCCTGACTTGTCACCCAAAGCTTGTTTCCAGAAAGCCAAATAAACTGTCAAAGTATGTTTCCACTTTTCATTAGGCATTTCATTGCAGAAGAAAAATGAAATAACTTCCTTGTCCCTTTGTGTCAGAATTACTTTTATAACCTTGGCTATATTACTTCACAAAGAGTGAAATTCACTCCTTCCCCAAGTAAAAGGACTATATTCAGGGATCACAGTGGAGGTTTACTGGTGGTGTGAAGACAGAATCCATCCCCAGTCTGTGGGCAGAATCCTGCAGCTCTACTATTTCTGGCTCTGGGAATACTACAAAAGGCCACTTGGATCCCAAGCCTCTTCATCCATGTAAGCATGGATCCAGTGCTCTTTCCCACCTGAGCTCCCTCACAATGATTCCCTCCACTCCACATTCAGAGCCAGTGAGGAACCCGCTGCTGCAGTGGGCAGAGTGCACAGGGCCTCCTGCCCAGCTGCACCGCCTGCTGCTGCACCTCTCTCCCTCCCTGATCAAGGCTCCTGAAAGCAGGGAGGGGCAAAGCCCTCCACAAAGGGATGAATTTCACCCTGCTCAGATTCAAAATATTGATTCTAATTAAAAAGAAGCTTATTCTCCAAAAACCATCGCCTTGCCATAGCTACAAATAATGTTAATGTACTGGTAAGATAAAAGACTGAAATAAACTGGGTAGGCATCTGTAATTCTCATAGCACACAGATACAGTGCTTTGACTATGGCAAAAACTTGTAAACAGGCCTAGCAAAGGACTACCACAAATGCTAACTTGCCTTAGGCTACATGCTGCAGGCATCCCTTTGAAAACTAGGCTTTCATCACATTTTCTCTCTCATCTTCTTTGTTTGAGGATGCCTTCAGAAATATTTTCCAGTTTTTATTCCCATTTTTCTGATACTTAACAGTATTGTTTAAACACAAAAGGCTGGTACTGAATATTTAATCATATGTGGCACATTTGCAAAATGCACACCTGTTAAAACTGGATTTAAAAAGACAACCAAGAATATGGTAACAGGAATGCTATGGATAAAATTCTGCACTTCTTACTCAGGTATATCTGCTACTAAATTCAGTGCCTGCAGGAAGGGTGCAGGATTGGGCTGTATGAAAACGGTTCTGGTTACTTATATTGTGTTGGGAGGAGGTTGTTTTGGTATGTGGCGTAATCATAATTATCTTTTTTTTTTTCCCTTCTCTTTTCAGAAATTATTCATTCTCCAGCTCCCATTTAGAATCTCATGACACCGCAAACCCTATTCCTTGCCATATGTTGCCGTGACAGAGATTTAATGTAATTAGTACAAATGTTCTCATTCATCTAAAAGATATATAGCAATTTTAGAAACAACAATAAATATAATTAATCAGTGCAGCACGGCTGGTGCTTGTACGCATAATTCTGCCAAACATGTTATTGAGATAAATTATTCTGTTTAAAAAATGTTGAAAACTCAGGTGCTTTAATTTGTGTGACTACATCAAATTACAATTTGATATAATAGGAGAAAAATTAAATGTCTCATGTTCAAGTTATTTTTATATGGAGTTCTTATAATGTGAGCAAGAGGTTTTAGAAGATGAGACTCCTTGAAAATTAGATTCTGAAGTTTTAAATCCCCAACAATTCTGAGGTGCCGCAAAGAGAAAATTTGTTTTAAAAATATAATGTTCTAAACCTGGGTAATTTAAGAAATAGAAAACTAAGACTTACAAAAACATTAGATCATTTAGCAAAGACACTGTCCATGCTTTGGAAAAATCTCAGTTTTAGAAAAGCAACCTTAAAAACTGAGTTCCATTTTACTTTTGATATACGTGGATAGGTCCTTCGGCATGTTTTATAAGTGGAGGTTAACCCAGGTGACATAGTTAGTATAGTGGCTTCTGCGCCACCCCTCTTCTGCAGCTGGCATAAAAGGCATGGCAAAGGGAAAGGAGGTCCTCGTTGGGTCTTCCCCTTGACCTGAGTTATCCCTTGTTTCCATACTGACTGCTGGGAAATGTTGGCAGCTGGTGGAAATTAGAACAATCTGAGCTACATCAAGAGAGTGGACTAGTGCAGTTAGTCTCAACCAGGGGTCCAGAGCCCCCGGGGGACCATGAACAGGTTTCAGTGGGTCCACCAAGCATGGCTGGTATTAGACTCGCTAGGGCCCAAGACAGAAAGCCAAATCCCTGCCATGTGGGACTGCAGCCCGGGGTCCCAAGCCCCACCACCTGGGGCTGAAGCTGAAGCCTGAGCAACTGAGCTTTGTGTTGCCCCTTATGGTATGGGGCTCTGGGTAATTGCCCTGCTTGCCAACCCCTAACACCAGCCCTGGCTTTTATATGCAGAAAAACAGTTGTTGTGGCACAGCTGGGCCATGGAGTTTTTATAGCATATTGGGGGTAGGAGGGGGAGGGCTCAGAAAGAAAAAAAGGTTGAGAACCCCTGGACTAGTGCACTGCAAGCTCAGCACCAGAGAGTAGAAAGGGTATTCTTGAGTAGCACTAAGCCAGGGGTCGGCAACCTACAGCACGCGAGCCGATTTTGAGTGGCACGCTGCCTGGCCAGTGAGAGGAGGAGGAGGAGGGGCCGGAAAGCACCACAATGGGAGAAGAAGCGGGGGAGGAGGGAAGCTTGGCTGCCGCAGGACCAAACTTCTGCCTCCTGCCCCCACAGGGGAGAGCGGTGGGTGGGGGGGCCTCCCGACCCCCCCCCCCCCCCCGCCCCCCCCCCCCCCCCGCCCACCGTTCTCACCTGTGGGGGCAGGAGGCAAAGCTTGGTCCTGCGGCATTCCAGCCCCTCCTCCACCCAGAGGAGCAGAGCCGAGTGGCAGCATGCTCGCTGCTCCGTAGAGGAGGCAGAGAGAGGTAAGGACAGAGCCTGGGGGAAGGGAGTGGAACAGGGCATATCCCTCCCAGCCCCCTGCCTTGAGCCGCTCAGGGCAAGGGGCTGATAGGAACCCCCCCACCCCTCTGTCCTGAACTCCCCCACCCCAAACAACACCCAGCCTTGTGCCCTGCACCTCCACCGCCCTCCCCAGCCTTCTGCCCTGACCTTGAGTCCCCCCCACCAACACCCAGCCTTCTGCCCTGAACCTCCACACACCCCAGCCCTCTGCCCTGACCTCAAGTCCCCCCTCAACACCCAGCCTTGTGCCCTGCACCTCCCCACCCAGCCTTGTGCCCTGTACCTCCACACACCCCAACCCTCTGTCCTGACCTCGAGTCCCCCCAACACCCAGCCCTCTGCCCTGAACCCCCCCACACACCCAGCCTTCTGCCCTGACCTTGAGTCCCCCCCAACACCCAGCCCTCTACCCTGAACCCCCCCCACACCCAGCCTTGTGCCCGGCACCTCCACACACACCCCAACCCTCTGCCTTGACCTCGAGTCCCC